>NC_040043.1:17493591-17823708 GCF_003713205.1 Coffea eugenioides | reverse complement strand
TTTGAAAAATGGCTAAATCATCACGGATCATAGTGAATAAACACAGCCAAACAAATGAACTGTCTAAAACGGATCACTAGAAACATCCTAGGGCAGCGAGGGTATTTCAGTATTTTCACAGGATACGTTGCTCCGATTGGGATGAAATTTTGTAGGAAATTATAAAATATCATTCTCTACAACTTTCATGTTTTATGATAAGCCTAATTCGGCCTCTAACAGGATGAAATAAAACCGGACAGAACAAGGCTGAAATTTTCCAGAAATCTGGGAATTTTGGGATTCAATGAAACTTTCTTCATTTCTTGCCTCAATCCACCACCACAACCTCCTATATAAGCTTAGATACAACATATATCATCCATATAGCAAGTATAGGCAGAAATCATCAAACCCTAACTTACATATATCACCTTAAAAATCATCCCAACAACTTGTATCACAACTAATCTAACCAAAACATGAATTATATAACATCTTAATCAAAAATAAAAGAACCAAAGCTATGGGTTAGACCTTATACCTCAACAAAAGAAGCTTGTAAGAGTAATACTTCACCTCCTCTTGGAATTTTTGTTTCCCCTAGCTTCCCAAGGTCACAACTCACACTTTAATCGGTTTAGAATTTTGGTTCCTCACTTGGATGGTGCAAATCAAGATGAAATGGTGAAACTCTTGCTCTCTCTTTCTCTCTCTCTTGTCTCGGCCAAACCAGAAGAAAATGAGGAAGAATGAAGCTAAATGGAAGATAAAAAGGCAAGACAATTGGTTTGGTCAAAGAGCCATAGGTGTGTGACACTTGTCACCACCAAAGCCTTCCAAATTTCTCTTTCTTTTCCTTGCATTTTGGGCCACATATTTTGGTCACATGGCTGAGGATGAGGGGGGATATTTTGTAAAAATATCAAGGGTATGTGGTAGTAAGAAAGTGGTGGTCAAGTGGTGGGTTCAATCGGTAGTGATCGATACCCGTCGGTTCGCACCGTTTTTTCTTAAATCACGCGTATTAGGGTTTTTACTTCCTATTCACTAACCTTTTATCATTGCTTCTAATCACATATTATTTCTCACCTAAAAGTCACTCTTAAGCACCAAATTTGATCCTTACTCCATACCGAAGAATCACCCTTCGGAAAAACGTGAAAACCCTAACTTGCTCCAACTTGGAAACGAAAAGTGAAACCCTACTTTCTAGGTTCATTTGCACTTATTGTGGAATGATTGGGTAGTAGGGCTATAATAAATAAATAATTTCCAAATAAAGGGCATTTTTATAATAAATAAATAATTTCCAAATAAAGGGCATTTTTAA
Source organism: Coffea eugenioides (assembly GCF_003713205.1). Taxonomy (NCBI): domain Eukaryota; kingdom Viridiplantae; phylum Streptophyta; class Magnoliopsida; order Gentianales; family Rubiaceae; genus Coffea; species Coffea eugenioides. The sequence goes on along the minus strand of NC_040043.1, from coordinate 17,822,396 downwards.
GAAAAACGTGAGGAATTTTACAATTCCAGTGATTAAAATTAGGGTTTCAATTAAAATATGAGGGATTTAAGAAAACCGGTTGGTCACAAGTAAATTAGGGTTTTTGATTAAAATATTAGGGTTTCTAATCTTTTAAAACAAAATAAGGTTTTAAATCAAACCCAAAGAAATACACTTTAGTATCTTCTTTATAAACAACTTCCTAATATTCGGGGTGTCACAACGACCACCTTTGTTTCCCAATCCTAGGGCAACGAGTGAAATCGTTAACAAATTAGGTTCATTTCCCACTCAATTGTAGTCTCATTAAGTGACCAAGTGAGTGGTTAAAGTCACTCAATTCATCATGAAAATTAGGCCCAAATGCAGTAAAAGTTCATGAGAAAACAAGTTCAATAAGTGCATGAAAGTTGGGCAAAAGAAAAGTTTCATTCAAGCTTAAAATGTTCTTCGCGGGTAAAACAGTCGCGCTCGCGCAGTCTCGGTAAAATGACTATATCTCACTTTAGGAAGGTCAGAATTAGGTGCCGTCAGCTGCGTTGGAAAATAGACTCAAAGGGCTTTCCAAAGGTACCAATTACATACTCTAGTTCATCTCCTAGCAGTACCAGTAGCTCAGACAAGTCGGCTGTTTTTCCAACCCTGGATCAGCCCTAACCTCAAGCAAAACTACATTAGTTCTTGGTGCTATCCTCATTTGTTTTGGTTCAAATTCACCCAAAACAGTCCTCAAATGTTCATATACAGGGGGTCACATCACCTAGGACCATTGGAGTTCAAAATATAATATATCAACATGAATAAGAATAACCATAGTAGCCTAGCCATCAAGAAAACCAAACTAGTCCACTGTATAGACCAAATCACTACTTTACTTGCTCGAATTTCATTCAACTCACCCATGAGCTTAACCAATGTCTACCCATGATTATTAGGCTTGAATAGGGTACATTTGAACCACAAAAATCAAGGGGAAACCCCTTCTTCCAATACCGGTCAGCCAAGGCAAGAAAATCAGTCCACAAGTTTACATGTTCATCTAACTTTCATCCTTTCATGATTTTCATTTAAACAACACATCAACTGGTAGATCTAACTCAAAAGAGGTTTAAAACATGTTGATACTTCATAAACAAACATGAACAAGATCCAAACATTTCATCAAACACTTGGTAGGCATAAAAACTAACTCAACTACTACTTGTTTCATTCAAGAAATTAACCCCAAATCTCAACCAAAACAACTTGTAGTTTGCCATTAAAACTTAAAGTAGGTGATATAACATCATAAAACTCTAATTTAAAGGTCATTTACCTCTCTTACAAGTTGCTTAAGTTGTGACGCCCCGAAAGAATAAGTTTGAAAACCCGAAAATTTTTATATATTTTCTAGACATTATTTTGTTTCCTTGTCTATAATTTTATGCCTTTCTTCAATATATTAATTTCCTATACATTTTTATAAGGGAATATAGTTTTCAAATCATTTTCTTGATACAAGTTAGTCCACGTTAATTTTGAAGAGTATTATGAACGTGGGACCCGCTAGTGCGGTAAATGCAATATATTTTTGATAACTTGTTGGAGTTTTGTATTAAGTGATATAATTTTACAAGGTTCTAAAAGATAATTAGATGTTACCTATATGGATTAGTATTGGAGAGACAAAAAGATAAGTTTTAAACCAAAAGGTGACAAGTGTCACCATCCAATTCACCCTTGGACTTTTGACCAAGATATTTATACCTTCTTAAAGCTAATTTTGATCAAAATATCTCTTCATTTTAGCTCCTCTTGGCCGACTCTCTCTCTACAAGAAAAGAAAAGAAAGCTCTCAACTTGTTTCTTCAATTTCTTGCTTGTATCTAGCAAATCAAACCGATAAAACTTCAAATCACTCCATAAAATCCCTTTGCTAAGTGGTCTTGAGGTAGTTGGTGAAGTGGTTTGAGAAACAAAGATGCTTAGTTGGTTCTTTTCTTGAGGTTCCAAGGTGAGTAGCTAATGGATTCCTTCTTTGGTCTTGCTAATGTCAAATTAATGGTTTGTGTTGGGTTAAAGATGTGATTTTATGGATTAAAGTGAAGTTAGCTCAAATTTTGATTTTATTGGAGAATTTTCTGATTTTATATGATGATCATGGTTTAATCATGGTATGATGGCTGGTAATGGTGTAAAATGAAGCTTGTATATGTTAGTTACGATTGTTTGCGGAAAATTTCGGTTTTATGCGGAAATTCCAGGTTAGGGTTTTGAATCTGCCCTGTTCTGTCCGATTTTATTTGAGCATGTTAGAGGCCGAATCAGGCTTAGGTTAAAACATGAACGTTGTAGAAAATGGTGTTATCTAGCTGCCTGTAAAATTTCAGCTTGATCAGAGCACTGTATCATGTGAAATGACCGAAATACCCTTGACTGCCATAAATCCCTGTTTCGCGCCCAGATTTCTATTTTCGTGGAGATTTCCATTTTTTACCATGAAAATGCATGATTTGGCTTCTGAGGTCTTCATAATAAATGTAGGTATATGTCTTGGCTTCGAAACGCCATAAGATTCATTTCAATCCGATAAGTGTAACTTCAGTTATGGATATTGTGCCGAAAGGTGTATTTGATAGTCTATGATGTGTATGTGATTGATTTGAGATGAAATGATGTTGCTTGTAGGATGGAAAAGTAAGGAAATTATGGGGATATGCTGTCCGATCTTTGAAAGCATTTGATTGCTTTGAGTTTGAGTTGAAGGGCTTGGATTTGGGCAAGGCAATGATATATGATGGATGGTTGCTGAGCCGTGGAGGTGAGTGACCCTAAACCATTTCCAAAGTTACTTTTGAACCGTTTCTTGCATTATTTACTTGTTTGCATATCATGTGTGCCGGCATGCGAGTTCATGACATGATTTGGCTTAACTGAGTTCTTGGGAAGTCTGTGCTGAACACCAACGTCTCCACTATCTGTTTACTAGTTATTTGGAGCACAATGGCTCATCATTCCTGTTTATCTGTTATCTGAGCTATTTGAGCGTTGGGTGTTTAAGTGCAATGATTTCACTGGCTCATGAGAGCAAAAATACGTACATTTAATCTTGGAATCATGACATCATCGAAATGCATTATTGTGAAATATATTTGATTACTGATTTTATTGGTTACTCACTGAGCTTCTAGCTCACCCCAAAAATATTTTATTCCCCTCCACAGGGCTCGTGGCGAAGGAAGGCTTGTAGTACTTATTCACGTGACTGGATGGCATATATCTTGTACAGTTTGGATTTGGAATCATTTTATGCATAGTTTGGGGAATTGTTTCCGCTTCGTTTATGACATGTAATTATTGGAGAATTTGATGTAATATTTGAGATTTATCTCGTAATTTATTTGAGGACTGTAGTGACTGACTGAGTCCAGGCGAAAGATGGGCAGGCGGTCCGCCGAACCCTCTGGTTCGCCTTAGGGTGAGGTGGGGCTGTCACAGTTGGTATCAGAGTTTAGGCTTCCGATCTCTGTAGTGTATCCTAGGCTAAAGTTTAGGATGCCGGACCGTGGGATTCGATTTGATTTGAAAGTTAAGCGATTATGGGATAAAACCTATAGCTGCGACGTGTGGTCTCTGTACGGAGTAAACTTGAGCCAAGCGGTGTAATGGTTCTGATGTGAAATGTGTAAAGGACTAAGTGCTCTTCGGGAGTGTAAGTTGTGAATTATGAAGTGGTAAGTGCAAGATATGACTTGATTAGTACAAGATGGAATGTCGAGGACGACATTCTTTTAAGGAGGGGAGTTTGTGATGCCCCGAAAGAATGAGTTTGAAAACCCGAAAATTTTTATATATTTTCTAGACATTATTTTGTTTCCTTGTCTATAATTTTATGCCTTTCTTCAATATATTAATTTCCTATGCATTTTTATAAGGGAATATAGTTTTCAAATCATTTTCTTGATACAAGTTAGTCCACGTTAATTTTGAAGAGTATTATGAACGTGAGACCCGCTAGTGCGGTAAATGCAATATATTTTTGATAACTTGTTGGAGTTTTGTATTAAGTGATATTATTTTACAAGGTGCTAAAAGATAATTAGATGTTACCTATATGGATTAGTATTGGAGAGACAAAAAGATAAGTTTTAAACCAAAAGGTGACAAGTGTCACCATCCAATTCACCCTTGGACTTTTGACCAAGATATTTATACCTTCTTAAAGCTAATTTTGATCAAAATATCTCTTCATTTTAGCTCCTCTTGGCCGACTCTCTCTCTACAAGAAAAGAAAAGAAAGCTCTCAACTTGTTTCTTCAATTTCTTGCTTGTATCTAGCAAATCAAACCGATAAAACTTCAAATCACTCCATAAAATCCCTTTGCTAAGTGGTCTTGAGGTAGTTGGTGAAGTGGTTTGAGAAACAAAGATGCTTAGTTGGTTCTTTTCTTGAGGTTCCAAGGTGAGTAGCTAATGGATTCCTTCTTTGGTCTTGCTAATGTCAAATTAATGGTTTGTGTTGGGTTAAAGATGTGATTTTATGGATTAAAGTGAAGTTAGCTCAAATTTTGATTTTATTGGAGAATTTTCTGATTTTATATGATGATCATGGTTTAATCATGGTATGATGGCTGGTAATGGTGTAAAATGAAGCTTGTATATGTTAGTTACGATTGTTTGCGGAAAATTTCGGTTTTATGCGGAAATTCCAGGTTAGGGTTTTGAATCTGCCCTGTTCTGTCCGATTTTATTTGAGCATGTTAGAGGCCGAATCAGGCTTAGGTTAAAACATGAACGTTGTAGAAAATGGTGTTATCTAGCTGCCTGTAAAATTTCAGCTTGATCAGAGCACTGTATCATGTGAAATGACCGAAATACCCTTGACTGCCATAAATCCCTGTTTCGCGCCCAGATTTCTATTTTCGTGGAGATTTCCATTTTTTACCATGAAAATGCATGATTTGGCTTCTGAGGTCTTCATAATAAATGTAGGTATATGTCTTGGCTTCGAAACGCCATAAGATTCATTTCAATCCGATAAGTGTAACTTCAGTTATGGATATTGTGCCGAAAGGTGTATTTGATAGTCTATGATGTGTATGTGATTGATTTGAGATGAAATGATGTTGCTTGTAGGATGGAAAAGTAAGGAAATTATGGGGATATGCTGTCCGATCTTTGAAAGCATTTGATTGCTTTGAGTTTGAGTTGAAGGGCTTGGATTTGGGCAAGGCAATGATATATGATGGATGGTTGCTGAGCCGTGGAGGTGAGTGACCCTAAACCATTTCCAAAGTTACTTTTGAACCGTTTCTTGCATTATTTACTTGTTTGCATATCATGTGTGCCGGCATGCGAGTTCATGACATGATTTGGCTTAACTGAGTTCTTGGTGTGACGCCCCGAAAGTATGAGTGTGAGAACCCGTACTTTTCCCATGTTCTAGGGTTTTATTTATTTAATGGCTTGTTTTCTGCGTTTTTTTTTGTAGGGACATTTTCTAGATATTTTTAGAGCCGATATAGTTTTTGGATGATTTTTCTAGTATCAAATAGGTTTTGAGAAATTAAGAGTGTATACCGGATGTGGGACCCACTAGGGCGAAAAGTTCGGAAAAATTCGGCCAATTAGGTTAAATTCCGGATACTGGTGGAAATTTATCGGATGTTAAGAGATAAGTAGAGGGTGAGATTTGATTGATGTGAGAGGAAAAAAAAAAGATAGGATTGCATTAATGAAGGTGACAAGTGTCACCATTATATTGGATATGACTTATGACAACTATTCACCTTTTGGACTTATTTGACCCATTGATTAAATATCTCAAAATTACCACAAAAATCACCATTTCTTACCTCCTTGGTGGCCGGCCCTCTCTAGCTAAGAAGAAAGAAAAACTCTCCAAGATTCTTGCTTCCATCTTGCTTGAGTGTAATCATCCAACCATTTGATCTTGTTTCTACTCCATAAAATCTCTCCATTTGGTGCTAGTAAGTGATTTTGTGGAAGTGTTCAAGGAAGCTAAGGTGTTCTACAACTCCTTTTCTCTTGTTTACTAGGTAAGTGGTGATTGAACTTCCTCCTACACCTAATGATGCTTAATTTGTGCTTAGTGGAAGCTAAAGTGCTGAAATTTGTGGTTTATTTCTTGGTTTGAGATGAATTGGTTAAGTTTTTATTTTATTGAGGAATTTTCTGGTTTAATGTGATCATGATGTTGTGGTTATTTATGATGGTTGGTAATGAGGGGTTATGACTCTAGTGGATGTAAATGATTGGTAATTGTAACCAATTTTGGGTTTGGAAGGAATTTGAGGAAGTTAGGGTTTCATAACCCCCTTTTCTGTCCGGTTTTTTATCTCATGGTTAGGGGACGAATTGGCCTTGGCTCAAAACATGAAAGTTGTAGGTATTGATGTGTTTGAAGTGCCTGTAAAATTTCAGGTCATTTGGAGTAGTGTAGAATGAGATAAGCCGAAATTACTATTGCTGTTCTGGGTTCATCAGGATGTTAGAACTGCGTCTGAAATGGGTTGTTTTGCCTGGAATTGTTTTGGATTTGGGTGTTGAGGTCTTCTGATGAAATGTAGCTTGATGTCCTAGCTACCATATGCCTTTGGAATTTCTGCATTTGGACCTGGTTAGACTGAGTTGTACTGATTACAGCATAGTGTAATTTGTAAACCTGCAATTACGGTTCTGGTTTGTTATTTGGCCTATTGGACTTAGTTGTGCTGGGATTTGGACTGAGTGACCTTCTACATTGTTGTAGCCCTGGTTCTTAGCTTCGAAATGGTGGGTCTTACACCCTAATCCGATAATCGTAGTGCAATTTGTGCCATTACCGCAAAATGACGTCAAAACTATTTTTCTGGTTTTGAGCTTAACTTTCATTTCCGGACTTTTCCCTAGCTTGAATTGTACTCGTACTACTTGGAGCTTGCTGAATGGCTATTGGATGAACTTGTTGTTGTGTGTGTACCTTTGGGACTGGCTGAGGATATAATGAAGCCTTGATGGCTGGGAAAGTAAGCAAATTTAGGGGAAGTGCTGTCCGAACTTTGAAGGAACTTGTTTGCATTGAGTTTGTGATTTAAGACTTGGATTTGAGCAAGACAATGATATTTAATGGATGATTTCTGAGCCATGGAGGTTAGTGACCTCAAACTATTTCTAAAATTATTTATGAACCGTTTCTTGCATTATTTACTTTTGAACTGTTTCCCAATTTAATGTTGGAACTGTTTTCTTACATATCATGCGTGCTTGCATATCAGTGTCTTGTTATTATTGATTTTGCTTTCAATGATTGTTAAAACGAGTTTTCTAGGCGAGTGTGTACTTTATCGCACTCGACCTAAATAAATATGAAATTTTCAATGATTAATGATTAAATGCTACTTGCGCATGAATGTAAGCCTTTTGGGCTGAACTGGCCATTGCCCCTTGTTACCGGTCGTCTCGAGCCAGAAGCGGACTCGGTCGGGCGACTAGGAACTTGGGTGAACGTTTGGTATACTCGAGTATTACCTTTGTAGGTTGGTGGAGGTTGGTGGAAAATAATGCAATTTCAAATGAAGGACAGGAGAACGAATGTATCCTTTTCACGAATGTTACTATCGCTTTCCATTGTAAATGTTTCTTGAATTATTGATACTCCATACTTAATGTTTTGTAAACGTTGTAATTGTTTCTAGACTTATCATTTGATTTACGACATCATTGAAATGAACTATTGTTAAACAGATTTGATTACTGATTTTACTGGTTACTCGCTGAGCTTCTAGCTCACCCCAAAATGTTTTATTCCCCTCCACAGGGCTCAAGGCGAAGGAAGGGCTTGTAGTGCTTATTCATGGATTATCTCATGTATGGATTGAACTTGGATTTCCTTTTGTGTAATCATTCATATTGGGATTGTATTGAACGTTTAGAATTGATTGGATGTGTAATAGTCTAGTTTTGGACTTCCTCCTGTGTACTAATTGTGATCAAGGATCAGAGTGGCGCTGCGGAAGCGTGGACGCTTCGCTTTTGATATGTAAAGTTTGGGAACCTTTGATGTATATTTGATATATATATCTTGAAATTCAATTGAGGATTGTAGTGAACGACTGAGTCCCGGCGAGAGCTGGGCAGGCGGCCCGCCGAACCCTCTGGTTCGCCTCAGGGGGAGGTGGGGTCGTGACAGGTGGTATCAGAGCTTAGGCTTCAGATCTCTGTAGTGTATCCTAGGCTTGAAGTTTAGGATGCCGGACTGTGGGTTTGATTTGACTCTTAGTGTTTACTTGGAATGCTTGAGTGATTCATGCGGGATGTCTCGACTTGATTGGTACAAGAGGGAATGTCGAGGACGACATTCTTTTAAGGAGGGGAGATTGTGACGCCCCGAAAGTATGAGTGTGAGAACCCGTACTTTTCCCATGTTCTAGGGTTTTATTTATTTAATGGCTTGTTTTCTGCGTTTTTTTTTTGTAGGGACATTTTCTAGATATTTTTAGAGCCGATATAGTTTTTGGATGATTTTTCTAGTATCAAATAGGTTTTGAGAAATTAAGAGTGTATACCGGATGTGGGACCCACTAGGGCGAAAAGTTCGGAAAAATTCGGCCAATTAGGTTAAATTCCGGATACTGGTGGAAATTTATCGGATGTTAAGAGATAAGTAGAGGGTGAGATTTGATTGATGTGAGAGGAAAAAAAAAAGATAGGATTGCATTAATGAAGGTGACAAGTGTCACCATTATATTGGATATGACTTATGACAACTATTCACCTTTTGGACTTATTTGACCCATTGATTAAATATCTCAAAATTACCACAAAAATCACCATTTCTTACCTCCTTGGTGGCCGGCCCTCTCTAGCTAAGAAGAAAGAAAAACTCTCCAAGATTCTTGCTTCCATCTTGCTTGAGTGTAATCATCCAACCATTTGATCTTGTTTCTACTCCATAAAATCTCTCCATTTGGTGCTAGTAAGTGATTTTGTGGAAGTGTTCAAGGAAGCTAAGGTGTTCTACAACTCCTTTTCTCTTGTTTACTAGGTAAGTGGTGATTGAACTTCCTCCTACACCTAATGATGCTTAATTTGTGCTTAGTGGAAGCTAAAGTGCTGAAATTTGTGGTTTATTTCTTGGTTTGAGATGAATTGGTTAAGTTTTTATTTTATTGAGGAATTTTCTGGTTTAATGTGATCATGATGTTGTGGTTATTTATGATGGTTGGTAATGAGGGGTTATGACTCTAGTGGATGTAAATGATTGGTAATTGTAACCAATTTTGGGTTTGGAAGGAATTTGAGGAAGTTAGGGTTTCATAACCCCCTTTTCTGTCCGGTTTTTTATCTCATGGTTAGGGGACGAATTGGCCTTGGCTCAAAACATGAAAGTTGTAGGTATTGATGTGTTTGAAGTGGCTGTAAAATTTCAGGTCATTTGGAGTAGTGTAGAATGAGATAAGCCGAAATTACTATTGCTGTTCTGGGTTCATCAGGATGTTAGAACTGCGTCCGAAATGGGTTGTTTTGCCTGGAATTGTTTTGGATTTGGGTGTTGAGGTCTTCTGATGAAATGTAGCTTGATGTCCTAGCTACCATATTCCTTTGGAATTTCTGCATTTGGACCTGGTTAGACTGAGTTGTACTGATTACAGCATAGTGTAATTTGTAAACCTGCAATTACGGTTCTGGTTTGTTATTTGGCCTATTGGACTTAGTTGTGCTGGGATTTGGACTGAGTGACCTTCTACATTGTTGTAGCCCTGGTTCTTAGCTTCGAAATGGTGGGTCTTACACCCTAATCCGATAATCGTAGTGCAATTTGTGCCATTACCGCAAAATGACGTCAAAACTATTTTTCTGGTTTTGAGCTTAACTTTCATTTCCGGACTTTTCCCTAGCTTGAATTGTACTCGTACTACTTGGAGCTTGCTGAATGGCTATTGGATGAACTTGTTGTTGTGTGTGTACCTTTGGGACTGGCTGAGGATATAATGAAGCCTTGATGGCTGGGAAAGTAAGCAAATTTAGGGGAAGTGCTGTCCGAACTTTGAAGGAACTTGTTTGCATTGAGTTTGTGATTTAAGACTTGGATTTGAGCAAGACAATGATATTTAATGGATGATTTCTGAGCCATGGAGGTGAGTGACCTCAAACTATTTCTAAAATTATTTATGAACCGTTTCTTGCATTATTTACTTTTGAACTGTTTCCCAATTTAATGTTGGAACTGTTTTCTTACATATCATGCGTGCTTGCATATCAGTGTCTTGTTATTATTGATTTTGCTTTCAATGATTGTTAAAACGAGTTTTCTAGGCGAGTGTGTACTTTATCGCACTCGACCTAAATAAATATGAAATTTTTAATGATTAATGATTAAATGCTACTTGCGCATGAATGTAAGCCTTTTGGGCTGAACTGGCCATTGCCCCTTGTTACCGGTCGTCTCGAGCCAGAAGCGGACTCGGTCGGGCGACTAGGAACTTGGGTGAACGTTTGGTATACTCGAGTATTACCTTTGTAGGTTGGTGGAGGTTGGTGGAAAATAATGCAATTTCAAATGAAGGACAGGAGAACGAATGTATCCTTTTCACGAATGTTACTATCGCTTTCCATTGTAAATGTTTCTTGAATTATTGATACTCCATACTTAATGTTTTGTAAACGTTGTAATTGTTTCTAGACTTATCATTTGATTTACGACATCATTGAAATGAACTATTGTTAAACAGATTTGATTACTGATTTTACTGGTTACTCGCTGAGCTTCTAGCTCACCCCAAAATGTTTTATTCCCCTCCACAGGGCTCAAGGCGAAGGAAGGGCTTGTAGTGCTTATTCATGGATTATCTCATGTATGGATTGAACTTGGATTTCCTTTTGTGTAATCATTCATATTGGGATTGTATTGAACGTTTAGAATTGATTGGATGTGTAATAGTCTAGTTTTGGACTTCCTCCTGTGTACTAATTGTGATCAAGGATCAGAGTGGCGCTGCGGAAGCGTGGACGCTTCGCTTTTGATATGTAAAGTTTGGGAACCTTTGATGTATATTTGATATATATATCTTGAAATTCAATTGAGGATTGTAGTGAACGACTGAGTCCCGGCGAGAGCTGGGCAGGCGGCCCGCCGAACCCTCTGGTTCGCCTCAGGGGGAGGTGGGGTCGTGACAGGTGGTATCAGAGCTTAGGCTTCAGATCTCTGTAGTGTATCCTAGGCTTGAAGTTTAGGATGCCGGACTGTGGGTTTGATTTGACTCTTAGTGTTTACTTGGAATGCTTGAGTGATTCATGCGGGATGTCTCGACTTGATTGGTACAAGAGGGAATGTCGAGGACGACATTCTTTTAAGGAGGGGAGATTGTGACGCCCCGAAAGTATGAGTGTGAGAACCCGTACTTTTCCCATGTTCTAGGGTTTTATTTATTTAATGGCTTGTTTTCTGCGTTTTTTTTTTGTAGGGACATTTTCTAGATATTTTTAGAGCCGATATAGTTTTTGGATGATTTTTCTAGTATCAAATAGGTTTTGAGAAATTAAGAGTGTATACCGGATGTGGGACCCACTAGGGCGAAAAGTTCGGAAAAATTCGGCCAATTAGGTTAAATTCCGGATACTGGTGGAAATTTATCGGATGTTAAGAGATAAGTAGAGGGTGAGATTTGATTGATGTGAGAGGAAAAAAAAAAGATAGGATTGCATTAATGAAGGTGACAAGTGTCACCATTATATTGGATATGACTTATGACAACTATTCACCTTTTGGACTTATTTGACCCATTGATTAAATATCTCAAAATTACCACAAAAATCACCATTTCTTACCTCCTTGGTGGCCGGCCCTCTCTAGCTAAGAAGAAAGAAAAACTCTCCAAGATTCTTGCTTCCATCTTGCTTGAGTGTAATCATCCAACCATTTGATCTTGTTTCTACTCCATAAAATCTCTCCATTTGGTGCTAGTAAGTGATTTTGTGGAAGTGTTCAAGGAAGCTAAGGTGTTCTACAACTCCTTTTCTCTTGTTTACTAGGTAAGTGGTGATTGAACTTCCTCCTACACCTAATGATGCTTAATTTGTGCTTAGTGGAAGCTAAAGTGCTGAAATTTGTGGTTTATTTCTTGGTTTGAGATGAATTGGTTAAGTTTTTATTTTATTGAGGAATTTTCTGGTTTAATGTGATCATGATGTTGTGGTTATTTATGATGGTTGGTAATGAGGGGTTATGACTCTAGTGGATGTAAATGATTGGTAATTGTAACCAATTTTGGGTTTGGAAGGAATTTGAGGAAGTTAGGGTTTCATAACCCCCTTTTCTGTCCGGTTTTTTATCTCATGGTTAGGGGACGAATTGGCCTTGGCTCAAAACATGAAAGTTGTAGGTATTGATGTGTTTGAAGTGCCTGTAAAATTTCAGGTCATTTGGAGTAGTGTAGAATGAGATAAGCCGAAATTACTATTGCTGTTCTGGGTTCATCAGGATGTTAGAACTGCGTCTGAAATGGGTTGTTTTGCCTGGAATTGTTTTGGATTTGGGTGTTGAGGTCTTCTGATGAAATGTAGCTTGATGTCCTAGCTACCATATGCCTTTGGAATTTCTGCATTTGGACCTGGTTAGACTGAGTTGTACTGATTACAGCATAGTGTAATTTGTAAACCTGCAATTACGGTTCTGGTTTGTTATTTGGCCTATTGGACTTAGTTGTGCTGGGATTTGGACTGAGTGACCTTCTACATTGTTGTAGCCCTGGTTCTTAGCTTCGAAATGGTGGGTCTTACACCCTAATCCGATAATCGTAGTGCAATTTGTGCCATTACCGCAAAATGACGTCAAAACTATTTTTCTGGTTTTGAGCTTAACTTTCATTTCCGGACTTTTCCCTAGCTTGAATTGTACTCGTACTACTTGGAGCTTGCTGAATGGCTATTGGATGAACTTGTTGTTGTGTGTGTACCTTTGGGACTGGCTGAGGATATAATGAAGCCTTGATGGCTGGGAAAGTAAGCAAATTTAGGGGAAGTGCTGTCCGAACTTTGAAGGAACTTGTTTGCATTGAGTTTGTGATTTAAGACTTGGATTTGAGCAAGACAATGATATTTAATGGATGATTTCTGAGCCATGGAGGTGAGTGACCTCAAACTATTTCTAAAATTATTTATGAACCGTTTCTTGCATTATTTACTTTTGAACTGTTTCCCAATTTAATGTTGGAACTGTTTTCTTACATATCATGCGTGCTTGCATATCAGTGTCTTGTTATTATTGATTTTGCTTTCAATGATTGTTAAAACGAGTTTTCTAGGCGAGTGTGTACTTTATCGCACTCGACCTAAATAAATATGAAATTTTTAATGATTAATGATTAAATGCTACTTGCGCATGAATGTAAGCCTTTTGGGCTGAACTGGCCATTGCCCCTTGTTACCGGTCGTCTCGAGCCAGAAGCGGACTCGGTCGGGCGACTAGGAACTTGGGTGAACGTTTGGTATACTCGAGTATTACCTTTGTAGGTTGGTGGAGGTTGGTGGAAAATAATGCAATTTCAAATGAAGGACAGGAGAACGAATGTATCCTTTTCACGAATGTTACTATCGCTTTCCATTGTAAATGTTTCTTGAATTATTGATACTCCATACTTAATGTTTTGTAAACGTTGTAATTGTTTCTAGACTTATCATTTGATTTACGACATCATTGAAATGAACTATTGTTAAACAGATTTGATTACTGATTTTACTGGTTACTCGCTGAGCTTCTAGCTCACCCCAAAATGTTTTATTCCCCTCCACAGGGCTCAAGGCGAAGGAAGGGCTTGTAGTGCTTATTCATGGATTATCTCATGTATGGATTGAACTTGGATTTCCTTTTGTGTAATCATTCATATTGGGATTGTATTGAACGTTTAGAATTGATTGGATGTGTAATAGTCTAGTTTTGGACTTCCTCCTGTGTACTAATTGTGATCAAGGATCAGAGTGGCGCTGCGGAAGCGTGGACGCTTCGCTTTTGATATGTAAAGTTTGGGAACCTTTGATGTATATTTGATATATATATCTTGAAATTCAATTGAGGATTGTAGTGAACGACTGAGTCCCGGCGAGAGCTGGGCAGGCGGCCCGCCGAACCCTCTGGTTCGCCTCAGGGGGAGGTGGGGTCGTGACAGGTGGTATCAGAGCTTAGGCTTCAGATCTCTGTAGTGTATCCTAGGCTTGAAGTTTAGGATGCCGGACTGTGGGTTTGATTTGACTCTTAGTGTTTACTTGGAATGCTTGAGTGATTCATGCGGGATGTCTCGACTTGATTGGTACAAGAGGGAATGTCGAGGACGACATTCTTTTAAGGAGGGGAGATTGTGACGCCCCGAAAGTATGAGTGTGAGAACCCGTACTTTTCCCATGTTCTAGGGTTTTATTTATTTAATGGCTTGTTTTCTGCGTTTTTTTTTTGTAGGGACATTTTCTAGATATTTTTAGAGCCGATATAGTTTTTGGATGATTTTTCTAGTATCAAATAGGTTTTGAGAAATTAAGAGTGTATACCGGATGTGGGACCCACTAGGGCGAAAAGTTCGGAAAAATTCGGCCAATTAGGTTAAATTCCGGATACTGGTGGAAATTTATCGGATGTTAAGAGATAAGTAGAGGGTGAGATTTGATTGATGTGAGAGGAAAAAAAAAAGATAGGATTGCATTAATGAAGGTGACAAGTGTCACCATTATATTGGATATGACTTATGACAACTATTCACCTTTTGGACTTATTTGACCCATTGATTAAATATCTCAAAATTACCACAAAAATCACCATTTCTTACCTCCTTGGTGGCCGGCCCTCTCTAGCTAAGAAGAAAGAAAAACTCTCCAAGATTCTTGCTTCCATCTTGCTTGAGTGTAATCATCCAACCATTTGATCTTGTTTCTACTCCATAAAATCTCTCCATTTGGTGCTAGTAAGTGATTTTGTGGAAGTGTTCAAGGAAGCTAAGGTGTTCTACAACTCCTTTTCTCTTGTTTACTAGGTAAGTGGTGATTGAACTTCCTCCTACACCTAATGATGCTTAATTTGTGCTTAGTGGAAGCTAAAGTGCTGAAATTTGTGGTTTATTTCTTGGTTTGAGATGAATTGGTTAAGTTTTTATTTTATTGAGGAATTTTCTGGTTTAATGTGATCATGATGTTGTGGTTATTTATGATGGTTGGTAATGAGGGGTTATGACTCTAGTGGATGTAAATGATTGGTAATTGTAACCAATTTTGGGTTTGGAAGGAATTTGAGGAAGTTAGGGTTTCATAACCCCCTTTTCTGTCCGGTTTTTTATCTCATGGTTAGGGGACGAATTGGCCTTGGCTCAAAACATGAAAGTTGTAGGTATTGATGTGTTTGAAGTGCCTGTAAAATTTCAGGTCATTTGGAGTAGTGTAGAATGAGATAAGCCGAAATTACTATTGCTGTTCTGGGTTCATCAGGATGTTAGAACTGCGTCTGAAATGGGTTGTTTTGCCTGGAATTGTTTTGGATTTGGGTGTTGAGGTCTTCTGATGAAATGTAGCTTGATGTCCTAGCTACCATATGCCTTTGGAATTTCTGCATTTGGACCTGGTTAGACTGAGTTGTACTGATTACAGCATAGTGTAATTTGTAAACCTGCAATTACGGTTCTGGTTTGTTATTTGGCCTATTGGACTTAGTTGTGCTGGGATTTGGACTGAGTGACCTTCTACATTGTTGTAGCCCTGGTTCTTAGCTTCGAAATGGTGGGTCTTACACCCTAATCCGATAATCGTAGTGCAATTTGTGCCATTACCGCAAAATGACGTCAAAACTATTTTTCTGGTTTTGAGCTTAACTTTCATTTCCGGACTTTTCCCTAGCTTGAATTGTACTCGTACTACTTGGAGCTTGCTGAATGGCTATTGGATGAACTTGTTGTTGTGTGTGTACCTTTGGGACTGGCTGAGGATATAATGAAGCCTTGATGGCTGGGAAAGTAAGCAAATTTAGGGGAAGTGCTGTCCGAACTTTGAAGGAACTTGTTTGCATTGAGTTTGTGATTTAAGACTTGGATTTGAGCAAGACAATGATATTTAATGGATGATTTCTGAGCCATGGAGGTGAGTGACCTCAAACTATTTCTAAAATTATTTATGAACCGTTTCTTGCATTATTTACTTTTGAACTGTTTCCCAATTTAATGTTGGAACTGTTTTCTTACATATCATGCGTGCTTGCATATCAGTGTCTTGTTATTATTGATTTTGCTTTCAATGATTGTTAAAACGAGTTTTCTAGGCGAGTGTGTACTTTATCGCACTCGACCTAAATAAATATGAAATTTTTAATGATTAATGATTAAATGCTACTTGCGCATGAATGTAAGCCTTTTGGGCTGAACTGGCCATTGCCCCTTGTTACCGGTCGTCTCGAGCCAGAAGCGGACTCGGTCGGGCGACTAGGAACTTGGGTGAACGTTTGGTATACTCGAGTATTACCTTTGTAGGTTGGTGGAGGTTGGTGGAAAATAATGCAATTTCAAATGAAGGACAGGAGAACGAATGTATCCTTTTCACGAATGTTACTATCGCTTTCCATTGTAAATGTTTCTTGAATTATTGATACTCCATACTTAATGTTTTGTAAACGTTGTAATTGTTTCTAGACTTATCATTTGATTTACGACATCATTGAAATGAACTATTGTTAAACAGATTTGATTACTGATTTTACTGGTTACTCGCTGAGCTTCTAGCTCACCCCAAAATGTTTTATTCCCCTCCACAGGGCTCAAGGCGAAGGAAGGGCTTGTAGTGCTTATTCATGGATTATCTCATGTATGGATTGAACTTGGATTTCCTTTTGTGTAATCATTCATATTGGGATTGTATTGAACGTTTAGAATTGATTGGATGTGTAATAGTCTAGTTTTGGACTTCCTCCTGTGTACTAATTGTGATCAAGGATCAGAGTGGCGCTGTGGAAGCGTGGACGCTTCGCTTTTGATATGTAAAGTTTGGGAACCTTTGATGTATATTTGATATATATATCTTGAAATTCAATTGAGGATTGTAGTGAACGACTGAGTCCCGGCGAGAGCTGGGCAGGCGGCCCGCCGAACCCTCTGGTTCGCCTCAGGGGGAGGTGGGGTCGTGACAGGTGGTATCAGAGCTTAGGCTTCAGATCTCTGTAGTGTATCCTAGGCTTGAAGTTTAGGATGCCGGACTGTGGGTTTGATTTGACTCTTAGTGTTTACTTGGAATGCTTGAGTGATTCATGCGGGATGTCTCGACTTGATTGGTACAAGAGGGAATGTCGAGGACGACATTCTTTTAAGGAGGGGAGATTGTGACGCCCCGAAAGTATGAGTGTGAGAACCCGTACTTTTCCCATGTTCTAGGGTTTTATTTATTTAATGGCTTGTTTTCTGCGTTTTTTTTTTGTAGGGACATTTTCTAGATATTTTTAGAGCCGATATAGTTTTTGGATGATTTTTCTAGTATCAAATAGGTTTTGAGAAATTAAGAGTGTATACCGGATGTGGGACCCACTAGGGCGAAAAGTTCGGAAAAATTCGGCCAATTAGGTTAAATTCCGGATACTGGTGGAAATTTATCGGATGTTAAGAGATAAGTAGAGGGTGAGATTTGATTGATGTGAGAGGAAAAAAAAAAGATAGGATTGCATTAATGAAGGTGACAAGTGTCACCATTATATTGGATATGACTTATGACAACTATTCACCTTTTGGACTTATTTGACCCATTGATTAAATATCTCAAAATTACCACAAAAATCACCATTTCTTACCTCCTTGGTGGCCGGCCCTCTCTAGCTAAGAAGAAAGAAAAACTCTCCAAGATTCTTGCTTCCATCTTGCTTGAGTGTAATCATCCAACCATTTGATCTTGTTTCTACTCCATAAAATCTCTCCATTTGGTGCTAGTAAGTGATTTTGTGGAAGTGTTCAAGGAAGCTAAGGTGTTCTACAACTCCTTTTCTCTTGTTTACTAGGTAAGTGGTGATTGAACTTCCTCCTACACCTAATGATGCTTAATTTGTGCTTAGTGGAAGCTAAAGTGCTGAAATTTGTGGTTTATTTCTTGGTTTGAGATGAATTGGTTAAGTTTTTATTTTATTGAGGAATTTTCTGGTTTAATGTGATCATGATGTTGTGGTTATTTATGATGGTTGGTAATGAGGGGTTATGACTCTAGTGGATGTAAATGATTGGTAATTGTAACCAATTTTGGGTTTGGAAGGAATTTGAGGAAGTTAGGGTTTCATAACCCCCTTTTCTGTCCGGTTTTTTATCTCATGGTTAGGGGACGAATTGGCCTTGGCTCAAAACATGAAAGTTGTAGGTATTGATGTGTTTGAAGTGGCTGTAAAATTTCAGGTCATTTGGAGTAGTGTAGAATGAGATAAGCCGAAATTACTATTGCTGTTCTGGGTTCATCAGGATGTTAGAACTGCGTCTGAAATGGGTTGTTTTGCCTGGAATTGTTTTGGATTTGGGTGTTGAGGTCTTCTGATGAAATGTAGCTTGATGTCCTAGCTACCATATGCCTTTGGAATTTCTGCATTTGGACCTGGTTAGACTGAGTTGTACTGATTACAGCATAGTGTAATTTGTAAACCTGCAATTACGGTTCTGGTTTGTTATTTGGCCTATTGGACTTAGTTGTGCTGGGATTTGGACTGAGTGACCTTCTACATTGTTGTAGCCCTGGTTCTTAGCTTCGAAATGGTGGGTCTTACACCCTAATCCGATAATCGTAGTGCAATTTGTGCCATTACCGCAAAATGACGTCAAAACTATTTTTCTGGTTTTGAGCTTAACTTTCATTTCCGGACTTTTCCCTAGCTTGAATTGTACTCGTACTACTTGGAGCTTGCTGAATGGCTATCGGATGAACTTGTTGTTGTGTGTGTACCTTTGGGACTGGCTGAGGATATAATGAAGCCTTGATGGCTGGGAAAGTAAGCAAATTTAGGGGAAGTGCTGTCCGAACTTTGAAGGAACTTGTTTGCATTGAGTTTGTGATTTAAGACTTGGATTTGAGCAAGACAATGATATTTAATGGATGATTTCTGAGCCATGGAGGTGAGTGACCTCAAACTATTTCTAAAATTATTTATGAACCGTTTCTTGCATTATTTACTTTTGAACTGTTTCCCAATTTAATGTTGGAACTGTTTTCTTACATATCATGCGTGCTTGCATATCAGTGTCTTGTTATTATTGATTTTGCTTTCAATGATTGTTAAAACGAGTTTTCTAGGCGAGTGTGTACTTTATCGCACTCGACCTAAATAAATATGAAATTTTCAATGATTAATGATTAAATGCTACTTGCGCATGAATGTAAGCCTTTTGGGCTGAATTGGCCATTGCCCCTTGTTACCGGTCGTCTCGAGCCAGAAGCGGACTCGGTCGGGCGACTAGGAACTTGGGTGAACGTTTGGTATACTCGAGTATTACCTTTGTAGGTTGGTGGAGGTTGGTGGAAAATAATGCAATTTCAAATGAAGGACAGGAGAACGAATGTATCCTTTTCACGAATGTTACTATCGCTTTCCATTGTAAATGTTTCTTGAATTATTGATACTCCATACTTAATGTTTTGTAAACGTTGTAATTGTTTCTAGACTTATCATTTGATTTACGACATCATTGAAATGAACTATTGTTAAACAGATTTGATTACTGATTTTACTGGTTACTCGCTGAGCTTCTAGCTCACCCCAAAATGTTTTATTCCCCTCCACAGGGCTCAAGGCGAAGGAAGGGCTTGTAGTGCTTATTCATGGATTATCTCATGTATGGATTGAACTTGGATTTCCTTTTGTGTAATCATTCATATTGGGATTGTATTGAACGTTTAGAATTGATTGGATGTGTAATAGTCTAGTTTTGGACTTCCTCCTGTGTACTAATTGTGATCAAGGATCAGAGTGGCGCTGCGGAAGCGTGGACGCTTCGCTTTTGATATGTAAAGTTTGGGAACCTTTGATGTATATTTGATATATATATCTTGAAATTCAATTGAGGATTGTAGTGAACGACTGAGTCCCGGCGAGAGCTGGGCAGGCGGCCCGCCGAACCCTCTGGTTCGCCTCAGGGGGAGGTGGGGTCGTGACAGGTGGTATCAGAGCTTAGGCTTCAGATCTCTGTAGTGTATCCTAGGCTTGAAGTTTAGGATGCCGGACTGTGGGTTTGATTTGACTCTTAGTGTTTACTTGGAATGCTTGAGTGATTCATGCGGGATGTCTCGACTTGATTGGTACAAGAGGGAATGTCGAGGACGACATTCTTTTAAGGAGGGGAGATTGTGACGCCCCGAAAGTATGAGTGTGAGAACCCGTACTTTTCCCATGTTCTAGGGTTTTATTTATTTAATGGCTTGTTTTCTGCGAGGGACATTTTCTAGATATTTTTAGAGCCGATATAGTTTTTGGATGATTTTTCTAGTATCAAATAGGTTTTGAGAAATTAAGAGTGTATACCGGATGTGGGACCCACTAGGGCGAAAAGTTCGGAAAAATTCGGCCAATTAGGTTAAATTCCGGATACTGGTGGAAATTTATCGGATGTTAAGAGATAAGTAGAGGGTGAGATTTGATTGATGTGAGAGGAAAAAAAAAAGATAGGATTGCATTAATGAAGGTGACAAGTGTCACCATTATATTGGATATGACTTATGACAACTATTCACCTTTTGGACTTATTTGACCCATTGATTAAATATCTCAAAATTACCACAAAAATCACCATTTCTTACCTCCTTGGTGGCCGGCCCTCTCTAGCTAAGAAGAAAGAAAAACTCTCCAAGATTCTTGCTTCCATCTTGCTTGAGTGTAATCATCCAACCATTTGATCTTGTTTCTACTCCATAAAATCTCTCCATTTGGTGCTAGTAAGTGATTTTGTGGAAGTGTTCAAGGAAGCTAAGGTGTTCTACAACTCCTTTTCTCTTGTTTACTAGGTAAGTGGTGATTGAACTTCCTCCTACACCTAATGATGCTTAATTTGTGCTTAGTGGAAGCTAAAGTGCTGAAATTTGTGGTTTATTTCTTGGTTTGAGATGAATTGGTTAAGTTTTTATTTTATTGAGGAATTTTCTGGTTTAATGTGATCATGATGTTGTGGTTATTTATGATGGTTGGTAATGAGGGGTTATGACTCTAGTGGATGTAAATGATTGGTAATTGTAACCAATTTTGGGTTTGGAAGGAATTTGAGGAAGTTAGGGTTTCATAACCCCCTTTTCTGTCCGGTTTTTTATCTCATGGTTAGGGGACGAATTGGCCTTGGCTCAAAACATGAAAGTTGTAGGTATTGATGTGTTTGAAGTGCCTGTAAAATTTCAGGTCATTTGGAGTAGTGTAGAATGAGATAAGCCGAAATTACTATTGCTGTTCTGGGTTCATCAGGATGTTAGAACTGCGTCTGAAATGGGTTGTTTTGCCTGGAATTGTTTTGGATTTGGGTGTTGAGGTCTTCTGATGAAATGTAGCTTGATGTCCTAGCTACCATATGCCTTTGGAATTTCTGCATTTGGACCTGGTTAGACTGAGTTGTACTGATTACAGCATAGTGTAATTTGTAAACCTGCAATTACGGTTCTGGTTTGTTATTTGGCCTATTGGACTTAGTTGTGCTGGGATTTGGACTGAGTGACCTTCTACATTGTTGTAGCCCTGGTTCTTAGCTTCGAAATGGTGGGTCTTACACCCTAATCCGATAATCGTAGTGCAATTTGTGCCATTACCGCAAAATGACGTCAAAACTATTTTTCTGGTTTTGAGCTTAACTTTCATTTCCGGACTTTTCCCTAGCTTGAATTGTACTCGTACTACTTGGAGCTTGCTGAATGGCTATTGGATGAACTTGTTGTTGTGTGTGTACCTTTGGGACTGGCTGAGGATATAATGAAGCCTTGATGGCTGGGAAAGTAAGCAAATTTAGGGGAAGTGCTGTCCGAACTTTGAAGGAACTTGTTTGCATTGAGTTTGTGATTTAAGACTTGGATTTGAGCAAGACAATGATATTTAATGGATGATTTCTGAGCCATGGAGGTGAGTGACCTCAAACTATTTCTAAAATTATTTATGAACCGTTTCTTGCATTATTTACTTTTGAACTGTTTCCCAATTTAATGTTGGAACTGTTTTCTTACATATCATGCGTGCTTGCATATCAGTGTCTTGTTATTATTGATTTTGCTTTCAATGATTGTTAAAACGAGTTTTCTAGGCGAGTGTGTACTTTATCGCACTCGACCTAAATAAATATGAAATTTTCAATGATTAATGATTAAATGCTACTTGCGCATGAATGTAAGCCTTTTGGGCTGAACTGGCCATTGCCCCTTGTTACCGGTCGTCTCGAGCCAGAAGCGGACTCGGTCGGGCGACTAGGAACTTGGGTGAACGTTTGGTATACTCGAGTATTACCTTTGTAGGTTGGTGGAGGTTGGTGGAAAATAATGCAATTTCAAATGAAGGACAGGAGAACGAATGTATCCTTTTCACGAATGTTACTATCGCTTTCCATTGTAAATGTTTCTTGAATTATTGATACTCCATACTTAATGTTTTGTAAACGTTGTAATTGTTTCTAGACTTATCATTTGATTTACGACATCATTGAAATGAACTATTGTTAAACAGATTTGATTACTGATTTTACTGGTTACTCGCTGAGCTTCTAGCTCACCCCAAAATGTTTTATTCCCCTCCACAGGGCTCAAGGCGAAGGAAGGGCTTGTAGTGCTTATTCATGGATTATCTCATGTATGGATTGAACTTGGATTTCCTTTTGTGTAATCATTCATATTGGGATTGTATTGAACGTTTAGAATTGATTGGATGTGTAATAGTCTAGTTTTGGACTTCCTCCTGTGTACTAATTGTGATCAAGGATCAGAGTGGCGCTGCGGAAGCGTGGACGCTTCGCTTTTGATATGTAAAGTTTGGGAACCTTTGATGTATATTTGATATATATATCTTGAAATTCAATTGAGGATTGTAGTGAACGACTGAGTCCCGGCGAGAGCTGGGCAGGCGGCCCGCCGAACCCTCTGGTTCGCCTCAGGGGGAGGTGGGGTCGTGACAGGTGGTATCAGAGCTTAGGCTTCAGATCTCTGTAGTGTATCCTAGGCTTGAAGTTTAGGATGCCGGACTGTGGGTTTGATTTGACTCTTAGTGTTTACTTGGAATGCTTGAGTGATTCATGCGGGATGTCTCGACTTGATTGGTACAAGAGGGAATGTCGAGGACGACATTCTTTTAAGGAGGGGAGATTGTGACGCCCCGAAAGTATGAGTGTGAGAACCCGTACTTTTCCCATGTTCTAGGGTTTTATTTATTTAATGGCTTGTTTTCTGCGTTTTTTTTTTGTAGGGACATTTTCTAGATATTTTTAGAGCCGATATAGTTTTTGGATGATTTTTCTAGTATCAAATAGGTTTTGAGAAATTAAGAGTGTATACCGGATGTGGGACCCACTAGGGCGAAAAGTTCGGAAAAATTCGGCCAATTAGGTTAAATTCCGGATACTGGTGGAAATTTATCGGATGTTAAGAGATAAGTAGAGGGTGAGATTTGATTGATGTGAGAGGAAAAAAAAAGATAGGATTGCATTAATGAAGGTGACAAGTGTCACCATTATATTGGATATGACTTATGACAACTATTCACCTTTTGGACTTATTTGACCCATTGATTAAATATCTCAAAATTACCACAAAAATCACCATTTCTTACCTCCTTGGTGGCCGGCCCTCTCTAGCTAAGAAGAAAGAAAAACTCTCCAAGATTCTTGCTTCCATCTTGCTTGAGTGTAATCATCCAACCATTTGATCTTGTTTCTACTCCATAAAATCTCTCCATTTGGTGCTAGTAAGTGATTTTGTGGAAGTGTTCAAGGAAGCTAAGGTGTTCTACAACTCCTTTTCTCTTGTTTACTAGGTAAGTGGTGATTGAACTTCCTCCTACACCTAATGATGCTTAATTTGTGCTTAGTGGAAGCTAAAGTGCTGAAATTTGTGGTTTATTTCTTGGTTTGAGATGAATTGGTTAAGTTTTTATTTTATTGAGGAATTTTCTGGTTTAATGTGATCATGATGTTGTGGTTATTTATGATGGTTGGTAATGAGGGGTTATGACTCTAGTGGATGTAAATGATTGGTAATTGTAACCAATTTTGGGTTTGGAAGGAATTTGAGGAAGTTAGGGTTTCATAACCCCCTTTTCTGTCCGGTTTTTTATCTCATGGTTAGGGGACGAATTGGCCTTGGCTCAAAACATGAAAGTTGTAGGTATTGATGTGTTTGAAGTGCCTGTAAAATTTCAGGTCATTTGGAGTAGTGTAGAATGAGATAAGCCGAAATTACTATTGCTGTTCTGGGTTCATCAGGATGTTAGAACTGCGTCTGAAATGGGTTGTTTTGCCTGGAATTGTTTTGGATTTGGGTGTTGAGGTCTTCTGATGAAATGTAGCTTGATGTCCTAGCTACCATATGCCTTTGGAATTTCTGCATTTGGACCTGGTTAGACTGAGTTGTACTGATTACAGCATAGTGTAATTTGTAAACCTGCAATTACGGTTCTGGTTTGTTATTTGGCCTATTGGACTTAGTTGTGCTGGGATTTGGACTGAGTGACCTTCTACATTGTTGTAGCCCTGGTTCTTAGCTTCGAAATGGTGGGTCTTACACCCTAATCCGATAATCGTAGTGCAATTTGTGCCATTACCGCAAAATGACGTCAAAACTATTTTTCTGGTTTTGAGCTTAACTTTCATTTCCGGACTTTTCCCTAGCTTGAATTGTACTCGTACTACTTGGAGCTTGCTGAATGGCTATTGGATGAACTTGTTGTTGTGTGTGTACCTTTGGGACTGGCTGAGGATATAATGAAGCCTTGATGGCTGGGAAAGTAAGCAAATTTAGGGGAAGTGCTGTCCGAACTTTGAAGGAACTTGTTTGCATTGAGTTTGTGATTTAAGACTTGGATTTGAGCAAGACAATGATATTTAATGGATGATTTCTGAGCCATGGAGGTGAGTGACCTCAAACTATTT
Source organism: Coffea eugenioides (assembly GCF_003713205.1). Taxonomy (NCBI): domain Eukaryota; kingdom Viridiplantae; phylum Streptophyta; class Magnoliopsida; order Gentianales; family Rubiaceae; genus Coffea; species Coffea eugenioides. The sequence continues at coordinate 17,797,335 of NC_040043.1, read as the reverse complement.
CTAAAATTATTTATGAACCGTTTCTTGCATTATTTACTTTTGAACTGTTTCCCAATTTAATGTTGGAACTGTTTTCTTACATATCATGCGTGCTTGCATATCAGTGTCTTGTTATTATTGATTTTGCTTTCAATGATTGTTAAAACGAGTTTTCTAGGCGAGTGTGTACTTTATCGCACTCGACCTAAATAAATATGAAATTTTCAATGATTAATGATTAAATGCTACTTGCGCATGAATGTAAGCCTTTTGGGCTGAACTGGCCATTGCCCCTTGTTACCGGTCGTCTCGAGCCAGAAGCGGACTCGGTCGGGCGACTAGGAACTTGGGTGAACGTTTGGTATACTCGAGTATTACCTTTGTAGGTTGGTGGAGGTTGGTGGAAAATAATGCAATTTCAAATGAAGGACAGGAGAACGAATGTATCCTTTTCACGAATGTTACTATCGCTTTCCATTGTAAATGTTTCTTGAATTATTGATACTCCATACTTAATGTTTTGTAAACGTTGTAATTGTTTCTAGACTTATCATTTGATTTACGACATCATTGAAATGAACTATTGTTAAACAGATTTGATTACTGATTTTACTGGTTACTCGCTGAGCTTCTAGCTCACCCCAAAATGTTTTATTCCCCTCCACAGGGCTCAAGGCGAAGGAAGGGCTTGTAGTGCTTATTCATGGATTATCTCATGTATGGATTGAACTTGGATTTCCTTTTGTGTAATCATTCATATTGGGATTGTATTGAACGTTTAGAATTGATTGGATGTGTAATAGTCTAGTTTTGGACTTCCTCCTGTGTACTCATTGTGATCAAGGATCAGAGTGGCGCTGCGGAAGCGTGGACGCTTCGCTTTTGATATGTAAAGTTTGGGAACCTTTGATGTATATTTGATATATATATCTTGAAATTCAATTGTGGATTGTAGTGAACGACTGAGTCCCGGTGAGAGCTGGGCAGGCGGCCCGCCGAACCCTCTGGTTCGCCTCAGGGGGAGGTGGGGCCGTGACACTTGGGAAGTCTGTGCTGAACACCAACGTCTCCACTATCTGTTTACTAGTTATTTGGAGCACGATGGCTCCTCATTCCTGTTTATCTGTTATCTGAGCTATTTGAGCGTTGGGTGTTTAAGTGCAATGATTTAACTGGCTCACGAGAGCAAAAATACGTACATTTAATCTTGGAATCATGACATCATCGAAATGCATTATTGTGAAATATATTTGATTACTGATTTTATTGGTTACTCACTGAGCTTCTATCTCACCCCAAAAATATTTTATTCCCCTCCACAGGGCTCGTGGCGAAGGAAGGCTTGTAGTACTTATTCACGTGACTGGATGGCATATATCTTGTACAGTTTGGATTTGGAATCATTTTATGTATAGTTTGGGGAATTGTTTCCGCTTCGCTTATGACATGTAATTATTGGAGAATTTGATGTAATATTTGAGATTTATCTCGTAATTTATTTGAGGACTGTAGTGACTGACTGAGTCCCGACGAGAGCTGGGCAGGCGGTCCGCCGAACCCTCTGATTCGCCTTAGGGTGAGGTGGGGCTGTCACATAAGTCATGAAACAACCCACCAAAGTGAAAGCTTCAAGCTTGGAACAAACTCTAGGATTGCAAGAAAGTTTCTCAACTAACTCAAGATCTTTCTCTTTTGGTTTTTGCTCTTGATTTACTGGGGTTGGAAAGCAAGGAAAAAAATGGAGTTTCTCTCTTCCTCTCTAAGCTTCAAGAAATTCGGCCATAAGGAGAAAAAATGGCTAAGGCTAGTTTAAATTATCTTCTAATCTTTGGTCAAACAAAATACTTGGCTAGGGTTTTGCCACATAGCCCATTTCTTGTCCATAACTTCTCTTAATCCTTTGACTAATGATAGTTCAACCCTTCCAAATGTACCAATACCTATTTAACACCTCTAATTTCTCATATAAAGTCCCTACCACAAATAATTACCACTTGGCAAAATGTAAGTGGTAGAAAAATGTAACTATCTCATAAACAATTGTTTTTAATTGAAGTAAAAAGAAATGAAATGTAATACATGGGAAATGTTATGACACATAGGGAATATAATACAAGGGCATATATTAAATGGTCTAGATCTTATAATAAGGCATGTAAATAAGAAAATTGTGTTTTAAAGTGAGGGTAAATACAAGGGATTTGTTGTAACACATGTAAAATACAATGCTATGGCATATAAGAAGTGGTTTAAATCTTAGTGCTTGCCATGTAGTTTAGTGGAATTGTATTTTAAGTCAGGGTTCTCACACATACAAGTACAAAATCAAGCTAGGAAAATGTCCGGAAATGAAGTTTAAGTCATAAAACAAAAGACAGATTTGATGTCGCTTAGCGTATCGGACACAACCGAAGCTACGCTTATCGGATTGGTGTGCAATTTATACCATTTCGAAGCTAAGATAAAGGGGTACAATTTTGGTGAAGACCACTCGGTCCAGTTCGTAGTATATCCAGGTCCAAAATTTCAAATTACAGAACCAGAATCTCACAATCAGGCTAGTTAACCGCACTATGCGTAAATGACAATAACTCAGGCTACCAAAGTCCGATTGAGGCATTTTTAGGGCCGTTCGAAAGCTAAGACATAGCACTACAACTTCTGTGTTTTGGTCAAATGCTAATTTAGTACGGATCAGGTGAACAGACAAGGTCAGATTGGTGAAATGTCAACACTGTCCACAAAGCTCTACCTATGGCAGTTAGGGGTATTTTTGTCTTTTCATGTGATACAGTGCTCGGATTGACCTGAAATTTTATAGGAAGCTATAAAATATCATTCCCTACAACTTTATGTTTTGTGCTAAGCCTAATTCGGCTCCCATCATAGTCAAACAAAACCGGTCAGAACAGAGCAATGAAGAATCTCAATTCTAGAATTTGAACTTTTCCACTAGAAATTCATATTCAACAAGTACTCTATCATCAACACCATCAACTACTAGCTCAATAACATCAATTAAGAGGTAGATAACTATAATCAAAGGTGAAAATGTAAACCCTAGCTCCATATCCAACAAATCAATCAAAACTAACCGATTAACCGTCATAAGGCAAGATTAAGAGCTTCTAACTAAACTTAACAGGATTAAAGAAGAGAAAAGGGACAGGCAGCCATGGTACCTTCCAAAGGTCCCTTGTAGGTGAGAAACACACCACTTTCTTCCGAATATTTTTCAACACAAAGCTTGCCAAACACCACAAGGTAAGTTTAATCGGTTTAGGTTTTGAGATTACACTCAGGGTGTGTTTGGTTCCCACAGAATTGGAGGCTTAGAATTAGAATTGGAGCATCAATTCCAAATCTTCGGTTTGGATGCTATCTATGTGAGAGAATTAGAATTCAATTTGAATTCTATGAGCCATCAATTCCACAAATTCAATTCTTTGGTAAGACCTAAGAATTACAATTCCAATTCCATAATTTCACCTCCTATTCGGGTTAGTACACGGATCCTAATGGGTAAAAAATTAAAATCGGGTCAACTATGTAAGCAGCCCTCTCTCGCGATCTAATTAGTCACTTTTCCTCAACCGCAAGTGCTTTTGCTCTGCGTCCTCCCCTTCACCTCCACCCTAACATTTTGCCTCTTCCACCACCGTTTCTGGCATCGCTCTGCCACGCATTTACCCATCACCTCAACAATCGCAAGACTGCTCCGAGTGCTCTCTACTTACCCGTGCCTAATTTTCTCGAATTGGGTTATCAGTTCGGAAGGTAACAACTAAAAGCTCTCATTTGCCTTCGATTTTTAAATTTTGCAGCATTGAATATTGAATTCTGAATTTCTTTGACTAGCAAAATCTTTGTACAAGAGAGTGATTTGATGTGTTTCTTCAAGAGAGTTTGGTTAATTAATAGGGAATTGGACATCTTAGGGATTTTCAGGGGCAACAGGGAGAGTGAAGTAAGAGGAGTGGATATGTCAGCTTTAAGGATTTGGTTGGGATTTTCAACATTATTCAGCCTAATATATATTGTTATTGAATTTGCACTAGCTCTTAAAGACGGTATGATTTTGTTCCTTTCTTGCAGTTCTTATCGTGTTGTGAGCTGTTCATTGAAACTACTGTCCTTTCAGTTTCCTTTAGATCAAATTGATGTGCTTTTAAACTGCTAATCTGATTTTAAGTTTTTCATTCATCCAGTTCATGTTCTTTTCCACTTTTTGAAATGCACTGACCTTGTTTGTGGGGTTGAATTTTATAATGATACTTGAGAATGAGGTATTATTTCCATGTATTGGGATATGTTAAAATGTAGTTTGCCGGATCAAATTTGTATTGGGGTACATGAGTTGTAATTAATATCATATATTGATTCATATTACAATTATTTGCGTTCTCAATGTTTTTTTTTTTAAGATCTGTCAGATTATTTAGAACACTTTAACAAGTATTAGTTTTCTCATAGACTTGTACATAAACACAGAGAATGCAGATTACACCCTTTTTTCTTTTGTTTTATTGTTAGGAGTACTATTTTTTTACTCCGTTGCCAAAAAGATAAACAAACATAAAGTTCCAACTCCCCTACCCACAGAAAAGAAGAAAAAGTCACCCCATAATTCCACTCACATGGTTATAGCTAACGGCTTCAGATCATCTTTTATCTATTAACATTTGGGTTTTACTTGGTTCTAGTTTGCATGTAGCTATTTGGTGTAGTTACTAGGTATCCTAACAGAATTTAAGTACATTGACTTCTGATCTTTGTAATAACTTGCCATATCTGTTGGCACTGAATGAAATTTTCTTCATTTAACATATGTATGAATTTTTCAGGTGCATATTTGCCTTTCATTTTTAGTTCTATAATGCAGTAGCTATTAAATATGTTCTTAAGAACATGACATTGTGATGTTTTTCTGGTGCATATCTGCCTCAGATATGGCATCTGAAGCAACATCTCAGTCAAAAGGGAAAGGCAAAGGGTATTTCACTTGGACTCCTGAAATGGATCGTGTAATGGGCACTTGTTTTATTGACCAAATGAACCAAGGAAACAAATTGGATGGTAAATGTGCATGGAAAACAGTAGCCTACACTGCAGTAATGAATGCTTTATTCAATAAACTCAATATATCTGTGACAAAGGCTAATATTATATCTCGTTTCAAGACATGGGAGAAACACTATGACATCTTATACCCACTGCTCCAGTCCTGTAACTCTGGGTCTACGATAATATGGGACTACTCTAGAGGTAGAATTGATGTTCGTGATGAGGATGTATGGAATGCTCGAGTAAGTGAGAATCCAAAAATTCTTCCTTACAGAAAAAAAATTGTGGTTGAAAATTGGGAGGACATCTGTAGACTGTTTTCACAAGATCGTGCAAATGGAGAGGGTGCCCAAACTATTTTTGAGGCTAATACTGAAGCTGAAGTTGAAGAGTCTGCTAATTTAGAGGAATCATTTGAGACTGATTCACGATCTTTAGAAGATGAAGTTATGAATGCACTGCTAGCTCGACAACGGTCAAAATCAAAAGCTTCATCTTCAACAAATGATCGTGGCACAAAGAGAAAACTAACTAGCTCTCAAGTACTTTACAAAGTGTTGGGACGAATGGCAGATTCACTGGATAAGTACTTAAATTCAGAATGCTCAAAAGTTACAACTAAAATGGTGGAAGACGAGTTATCTAAAATTGAATTGGATAGATTTCAATTTTTGAAGGGTATTGATTTACTTATGAATGACAGGACAAAGTATGACACTTTTTCTGGTCTCCAAGATGACTTAAAAAAGGATTGGCTATTGATGCACATTGGTAATTGATTTTTTTTTTGGTAATCTCCAGTTGAAGTTGTTTTTGTAGAAAAAGTTGAGCTGATTGCTGGAAGCCCAAGTAGAGCAAGTAGAAGTTGTTACTACTCCATTATGTATCCATGACTTTTTAAATTCTGATGAGTTCTTTGTTTTTTATGTAATGGATCAAAACAAGATTATAGAAAGATTCTAGGGAGTATTTCAGCTATTTTCTATCTGTTTTTGAGATGATAAGAATGGAACATTGGATCTTTTGTCTGATGAACTAGCATTTTAGATATTGAGATTAACATAGCTGCCTGTGTTGATGCCTTGACTTGTCCTTTAGCTGCATGAACCTTTGCATTCTTTCTCAAATAGTACGTTTGTAAAACAATTGACAAGGTGGATGTTTGAACTTTGAATGAGTATATGTGGATGTGGCGTGCCTCTAAGTGCTGCACTGCCCTACATGAAGAGGAGGTGTAGTGCACTGCTAGACTGCAGAAATAGCAGCAGTAGTAAGTATGCATATGAGTACCAACACGTATTGAAAGGGTGATAAAATAAGCTTTGCAGTGCTTCATCTTTTTCATGCAGTAAATGGCTCCTTTATTAGCCATTGGATCCTTATTTTTTTGAATTACTGTTGCAGTCTGCAATAAAAAAAATGGTGTCCAGTATAAGTCAGGCATGTTGGATTTTTATTTTTTTTTAGTCCTTCCACCTTTCTCCACACCCTTTTCCACCATCAACTGTTAGATTCAGAATTTGAATAGTAAACTGAATTTATTTGTTGAGAATGTTAATTAAATTGTTTTACAAACGTACTATTTGAGTTAATTTGTGACTAATTCAATGTCCAGTATTCTACCATGTTTTAAGAAATATGCTAGTGTCATTGGGGATTTACTTTTAAGGGGGTGAGGTCCAGTTTTGGTTGGATGCCAATATCTATACCATACGTTGAACAAAAGAAGGCAGTCAGATTGACACGTCTCGTTAATGTTGTGCTTGGCACAACCTAAGTCTGGAAATGTTCACCAAAGAAATTGACATAAAAGTGGGAAAAAATAAAATATTAATGGCACAAATTGGTTTTTACTTTTAAATCTTTAGTAAAAATTAGCTAAATGTAAGAAAAAAAAAGAAAAATTTTATGTAAGCAAATGTTTCATGAAAACAATTCTAATTCGTAATGAATTCTTCTCTCATGCAAACAAAGGATTTGGAATTCCAAATAAATTCTGCATTAATTCCATGCATTTGCCAAACGAAAGAATTGGAATGACTTGGAATTCCAATTCATAGAATTCCAATTCATAGAATTCCAATTCTATAGAATTTCAATTCTAATTCAATTCTAATTCTGTAAAACCAAACGTACCCTCAAATAAGAAGGATTCAAGATTAAAGTGAAACTTTTCTCTCTTGGTTTTTCTCCTCCTCAATCTTGGCTGGAATGTGCAGAAATGATGGGAAGATGAAGTGATTTTGGAGATAAAAATGAAGGAAATTGGTTGGTCAAACAACCCTTGGATGTTTTCCACTTGTCACCCCAAGATGACATCTTGAATTTTTTCTTCTTTTCCTTTCTTTTTGGGTCAATATTTTCGGCCCTTTGGAGGAGATATTTAGGGCCAATTCTGCTGAAATAAAAGTGAGAAGATTAAGGTAATAAAGTAGTGTTCAAGTGGGGCACTCACTCGGTAACAAACAGTACCCGTCGGTTCAACCCGTTTTTTCTTAAATCGCGTATACTAGGGTTTTAACTTATAATTCACTAACTTATTATTATCACCTCTATTCACACACTTAATATCATCTAAACTCACCCTTAATCACCGAATTTAGTGCACACATCTCACCAAGTGATCACACGGTCAAAATAAGCAAAAAGCCCTAATTTACCCGAACTAAGAACCTACAGGGAAAACCCTTAATTCTATGGTTAATTGCAATTACTGAGGTGTGAATGAGTAGTAAAGCTATTAGAAAGGGTGCAATTCTATTGATTACAATTAGGGTTTCGATTAAAATATGAGAGATTTAAGAAAACTGGTTAGTCACAAGTGAAAACTAGGGTTTTGAGTACAAGTAGGGTTACTAGTCTTTGAGACTAAACAAAAATATTATCCTAAAAGTCGGGGTGTCACAATCTCCCCTCCTTAAAAGAATTTCGTCCTCGAAATTCATATATTTATTCGCAAATAAGTATAAGCAAAATAAAATAGCTATAAGGTTCAATAAAAGTATTTTCAAATCATAAAACGAACATTAATAAAACACATTGAAAATAACATACTTTCGTTGTATATATCATAGCAATTCACACATCCTACGGGACATTAACCCTAGGTATTGCTCAGGCACGATACTTAATTAAAACTTGACGAAGTACAACCAAGTACGTACGCGTGAATAATCAGGGTCCCCAATCTCACTAATATCTTCAATATATCCTAAATCCAGACTATTCGCATTCCCCGTGCCTTGGCTTTCGCCATTCAAACTTACTCTCATATTACTCGGGATATCAACTTCTCATAAAGGTATCACTCTTTGGGTACAAAAATTCGAAAATATGATCATTTCCCCACTCGAGTTAGCTACGCTCAAGAGGAAATCAACTACTTTTGAGATTCCTACCCAACATACATATCTAAGATCCCCAATACTAGACATTTGTTCCATACTTAACAAGCCAATCCCCACAGTCCGAGAACCATTTCCCGGCATGAGCTCGATAGGAGCTCTGCTACCATCTGTGACGCCCCCACTTATTCCAAGGGCGAACCCGAGGGTATCGGCGGGTCGCCTGCCCAACTCTCCCCAGGACTCACTCACTCGAAACTCGAGAAAATAACTTACATTCATAGCAAATAAGTAACACAACAAGTTCAAACTTAATATATACATTAATGCTCAGATCCAGCTGCAAGGTTTATACACGCCCAAATACATTAACGTGTTTACAATCCAAGTCCAATCAACCCTAGTCGGGTGCTAACACGAGTACAACTCAAAATTTCAAAACTAGACTACTCTGTACAAGTCTCACGCCTCGCTCGTACCCTCTGCTAAGGAAAACAAATGGAATGGGGTAAGTTATATGCTTAGTGAGTAATCAGGGGTAAAATGTAAACTCACATCCAAATAAACAAGTAAATCAGGATATTTCACATCAATAACAGAAAGGTAACATCACAATGGTAGGATATGGGTGGCTCCAAAGCCAGTTCAATTCCCCGAGCTTGAACGCCTGTTGACACTCCATCAACCAAATTACTCATGGTCCGTAGACTCTACTTACTTTCCCCGTTCACCTTATCAGCCCCCGCTGGCCAGTCAACAGCACACAGCAACTTGAACGAAATAAAATCACTTAGCTTTCATCAAAACTTTAACAAAGAATGAAATCCCAAGGTTAGCATGGAACTAATTTCGACCAAGTCCCGGCTGGCTCGAATAGTCCGTCTACCCTTGGAACCGGGATGGAACCAAGCCCTGAGATATCCAATCTCTCAATAGATGATATCTCTCAACAAAGTACACAACAAAGTACTTACCCCAACAGCACACAGCAGAAAGGGGTTTAATTCAAGTCATGCAATCACCCCCATCAGCACACAGCGAAAGGGTGATACTCAACATAAGACATGTATTCTCACATATGAAATCAAAACATAGGATGGGTTTAGGTCGAGTGAGATAAAGTACACCCTTGCCTAAGTACCCATTTAACATATACAAAGCACTTTGACAATTTCACATCAATAAACAACCCAATTACTTACTCTAAAGAGTTAACTTGTAAATCAAGGCACTTTACACGGGTCCACCGACTCCGTCCGGTTCGTCACTAACTGTGACAGAAGATTATACTCAACTATCAGTGAATCGACCATTACAAATGAAAATAAGGACTAAAACGATCAAAGAGGCAAAACGGCAAAGGAATGCATGCGCGCGTGCGGGAAATGAAAATGGTACAAAACGGGTTACACGATTTTGATCATAACTGGAGCTGTGGTTATCGGATCAAAATGTACTAGAAGTGTCTCGAAACTTAGACAAAAGGTTACAACTTTCATGAAGACACCTGAACCTAGTTTTCAGTGTATCCAAGTCAAATTTGCCGATTACCGAACCAGAACTCCAAAGACCGGTTTACATCTTTAGTGAAAATTTGGGGGCATGCCCCTTGTGTTTACCTATTTTCCAGCCATTTATGGCTTCATTCTTTTTCCTCAATCAGTCCCAAAATCACATACAAAATAATCTCATTTCAATAGCCGTTCAATAGGCTCAATGTCGTACAAGTACAAAATCAAGTTAGGAAAATGTCCGGAAAATGAAGTTTAAGTCATAAAACAAAAGACAGATTTGATGTCGCTTAGCCTATCGGACACAACCGAAGCTACGCTTATCGGTTGGTGTCAATTTATACCATTTGAAGCTAAGATAAAGGGCTACAATTTGGTGAAGACCACTCGGTCCAGTTCGTTGCATATCCAGGTCAAAATTTCAAATTACAGAACCAGAATCTCACAATCAGGCTAGTAACTGCACTATGCGTAAACGACAATAACTCAGGCTACCAAAGTCCGATTGAGGCATTTTCATGGCCGTTTTGGAAAGTTAAGACATAGCACTACAACTTCTATGTTTTGGCCAAATGCTAATTCAGTACGGATCAGGGTGAACAGACGCAGTCAGATTAGTGAAATGTCAACACTATCCACAGAGCTCTACCTAAGGCAGTCAGGGGTATTTTTGTCCTTTCGCATGATACAGTGGTCGGATTGACCTGAAATTTTACAGGAAGCTATAAAATATGATTCCCTACAACTTTTATGTTTTGCGCTAAATCTAATTCGGCCCCCATCATGGTCAAACAAAACCGGTCAAAACAAAGCAATGAAGAATCTCAATTCTGGAATTTGAACTTTCCACTAGAAATTCATATCCAACAAGTACTCTATCATCAAAACCATCAACTACTAGCTCAATAACATGAATTAATAGGTAGATAACTATAATCAAAGCTAAAAATGTAAACCCTAGCTCCATATCCAACAAATCAATCAAAACTAACCGATTAACCGTCATAAGGCAAGATTAAGAGCTTCTAACTAAACTTTAACAAGATTAAAGAAGAGAAAAGGGATAGGCAGCCATGGTACCTTCCAAAGGTCCCTTGTAGGTGAGAAACACACCACTTTCTTCCAAATATTTTTCCACACAAAACTTGCCAAACACCACAAGGTAAGTTTAATCGGTTTAGGTTTTGAGATTTCTCTCAAACAAGAAGGATTCAAGATTAAAGTGGCACTTTTCTCTCTTGATTTTTCTCCTCCTCAATCTCGGCTGGAATGTGCAGAAATGATGGGAAGATGAAGTGATTTTGGAGATAAAAATGAAGGAAATTGGTTGGTCAAACAACCCTTGGATGTTTGCCACTTGTCACCCCAAGATGACATCTTGAATTTTTTCTTCTTTTCCTTTCTTTTTGGGTCAATATTTTCGGCCCTTTGGAGGAGATATTTAGAGCCAATTTTGCTGAAATAAAAGTGAGAAGATTACGGTTATAAAGTAGTGTTCAAGTGGGGCACTCACTAGGTAACAAGCAGTACCCGTCGGTTCAACCCGTTTTTTCTTAAATCACGTATATTAGGGTTTTAACTTATAATTCACTAACTTATTATTATCACCTCTATTCACACACTTAATATCATCTAAACTCACCCTGAATCACCGAATTTAGTGCACACATCTCACCAAGTGATCACAAGGTCAAAATACGCAAAAAGCCCTAATTTACCCGAACTAAGAACCTACAGGGAAAACCCTTGATTCTATGGTTAATTGCAATTACTGAGGGTGTGAATGAGTAGTAAAGCTATTAGAAAGGCATAAATGCCAAATAAAAGGACTTTTAAGAAAAATGTGAGGGATTTTACAATTCCATTGATTACAATTAGGGTTTCTAGTCTTTGAGACTAAACAAAAATATTATCCTAAAAGTCAGGGTATCACAGTATCCTTCAATATGTGTTTATTTCTGTATCATGATAACTGTCTTATTGTAAATGTGCCAATGTGAAGTCTTGAACCGTATATGTATCATGCTTAACTTACATGATTTATTAGAACTGCTACAGTGTCTTGGAACCTCACTGGGCTGTTTAGCTCATTCCACGTTTTTGTTTTCCTTAACAGGGTTCGAGACCAAGGGTGCTCGTGAATAGTACTAGATTATTTTCTTTTGAAGACCTTAAGTTGTATTATAACGAATGGTTGTAGTACATATTCTTTTGGATTGTATTAAACTTGAAAGCTAACTAATTGTAAGTATGAAATATTTTGGAGCACTTTAATTATATAGTGAAAATATTTGAAGTATTTCGAGCTTTTGAATTATAGATTGTAGTGAGTCCCGGTAAGAGTTGGGCAGGCGTTCCGCGGATATCTTAGGGTTCGCCCTAGGGAGAAGTAGGGGCGTCACAGCTGGTATCAGAGCTTAGGGTTCAGATCTTTGCAGTGTATCCTAGGCTTATAAGTTTAGGATGTCGGACTGTGGGACTGGTTTGAAAGTTAAGTGACTATTTGTAGGGATGAAAATCAGAGCGGTTTCGCGTGGTCTCTGCACGGGGTGAGTTTGGGCCAAGTAGTGTTATGGTTCTTACTATGAGGATGAGTAAAGACTTAAGTGCTCTTCTAGAGTGAAGCTATGAATCATGAATGTGATAGGTATAAACCCTTATCTTAATACTTGGAGAAAATTAAATATGTATGTTGGGTAGGAATCTCAAATGTGGTGATTTACTCTTGGAACCGGCCGGCTCGAGTTGTGAATTATCTTATTTCGGATTCTTGTACCCAAGTACTTAAGAGTTGAGGGCAATGCTAAGGATTTGAGATCTCCATTTGCGAGGAATAAGAATGGACTAATGTTTTGTGAGAGCGAGTGCAAGAGATCAACGGACGTCAAGTTCGGGTAGTAAGAGAAGTGAGACATTGGACGAAAAATATTTTAACCGAGTGTGGGACAATATCGGCCAGAGAGAAGTGGAATATAGTTGAGCTTAATAGAGAGAGGTGGAAAAGATCGTGACCCAGAAGATCCTAGTGTTGGGAATGAAGTTGAACGTGTTAGGGACTGGGAATCATCTAGTTCTAATTAATCTAGTGAAGCACTACTTGTGATCTTTTGTAGTGGGACGATGGGAGTAGAACTTAAGAGTTGTGCATTGGAGATAAATGTACTTTTGATAATCACCTGTTTACTTTTGTTTACTGACTTTGACTTGGTATGAACTTTACTTGACTATGACTTGTGTTATGATTTAATGAGCTCTAGTTTGTGTTTACTTGTATGGTGATAATGTTATTTGTGCAAGTAATTTCATTTTTCTTTAAAAGTTGTTACTGGTATGTGCGTGTAGTTCAATTATGGCTTAGTGTGAGGTTTATGCATATGCATATAGATTAGCTGTGAACATGGAAACTGGAGGACAACGAAAGGGACGTCAACCTAGACAACCCCGAAATCAAAGAATAGATAATGGGTCTGATATTGATCAAAACACCGAGCCAAGGGTTGGGAGAGAAGATGACCAAATGGGATTAGTTTTAACTCACATGACGGATGTACTAGAACTCTTAGTAGCTCAATAGGGTCAGGGGGTTGGACAAGAAAACCAACGTCGAAACCAAGAGATGGGGGAGGATCGAGCTTTGGAGCGGTTCCAGAAATTTTTCCCACCCAAATTTTCTGGAGGACCTGACCCAGAAGTGGCTGAGAATTGGTTAGAAAATATAAGAAATATATTCGATGCCTTGGACTACACAGAAGAACGACAAGTCACTTTTGCTGTGTTTTAACTTGAGGGAGCAGCTCGAGCTTGGTGGAATGTCATAAGAAACAAGTGGAAAATGGATCAAATTCCAAGGACTTGGATAAACTTTGTACGAGAATTTAATGAGAAATTTTTTCCTCCACTTGTCCAAGAAAAGAGAGAAGATGATTTTATAAAGCTTCGTCAAGAAACTTTGAGTGTGGCTGAGTACGAAACATGATTCACGAAATTATATACATATGCTCCAGAATTGGTGGCTACGGAACGGAAGAGAATAAGACGGTTTATCCAAGGATAGAATTTAGAAATTCAAGATGCCCTTGCCACAGCACAGATTGAAACATTTAGTGACGCTCTCGAGAAAGCACAAAGGGTGGAAAGCACAAAATCCCAACTGAGAGCCTTTCAAGCGAGGAAAAGAGATGCATCCGATAGTAGACTAAGACAAATTGGACCACCACCCAAAGTTAGAAAAGGAATGGATAGAGTAAGACTACCACTTCCTTCACCACTCATGATAAAGAAACCAGAAGGGACTACGTCACGAAGAGCTCCAGTAGGACAGATACAATCAAAGAAAACCTCGCAAGCAAGTCAAGTCACAACGTCTCGTCCGACCTGTGGATATTGTGGAAGGACGAATCATACCGAAGAAAACTGCTGGCTAAAGGGGCGAAAGTGTATGGGATGTGGGAGCACCAACCATAAAGTTCACGACTGTCCAAAGCGGTATCCATGAGAAACTACTACTCCACAAGGAAATAGAACTATCCCTCGACAAGTCAATGGAGAAGGAAACCAACCAGTGGCATCTGCAAGAACATATGAAATGATCACACAACAAGGTTCAGGGTTATTTGAGGCTACGAAAGGTATGAATTTCGAGGACGAAATTCTTTTTAAGGAAAGAAGGTTGTGAGGACCCGAAATTTTCATATTTTATTCTTCTGGCTTAATTAATTATTTACTCACCCGTTTTCTATGAATAATTTATTTCAATCATTTTAAACTTATTTATATGGAATAATGTCTCAATTATATTTTTAACAAATGTCTCGTTAGTAAAATTAATTTTTCTAGAGCTCGTTTAATGAGAAATAAGGAGTACACGTTTATTCGAGGCTATGTTCGATCCGAGAGTACATTAGTCTTGGAGAATTAAGAATGATCAATAGTAGATTAAGAAATGTTAATTGAGAGATTAGATGTGAGTAAGTTAAAAGTAAGCTTATACCGTGCGCGTGTCGAAAGTTTTCCGAAAGACGCACTGGTACAAATTAATTGGAGATTTGAGGAATTAATACTAGACTCCTATGAGGACTTATGTTTTTATTTCTAAAATAGTTATTTTCATGATTATTTACCCTAGTATTAGTTAGTTATATCATCGTTACAAGAATTTCTTAGAAATTTCACTTTATCGCGTACAAGTCGGAAGTTCACATTTTCGCGCGCGTGATTAATTGAGGGATTTTAGAAATTATTGTTAGACTACTAAGAGTGGATAATAATAGTGTTAAAGGAAGTGCATTAGAGGTTTAGTGCACAAGTGAAACAAAACCCGAGAGGAAGCGGGCACGAAATGCGCGCGTACGCGCACTATTGAGAGTTGACTTTTCCCAAACTTTGGCCCCAACGGGCTAAGCGCTTCCAAGGGAGGTGATACGCTCCTCGATCAACACGTTTCGAGACACGTAGCACATTTGCCCAAGGATCTAGCGAGGTTGTCCAACGCTTGGGTTGCGGGACCTAAAACCAAAACGGACGACACGAGTCGATTGAAGGTGGTAGTACGACGACTCCAAATGAGGTGAATATTCAAGTGGATAGGTCGGTAGAATAATCACGGACAATCGTGAGATTGCTCAAGAACCCTTGCCAAAGCAAGTGAAAGGTTCGAATGCTCTCAACAATTGAAAAGAAACAAATCAGAATTTTATTATCAAATTGCGTACCCTTTAACCGTACAAAGTGAGCCTTTATATAGGCTAAGAGACTAATGAAAACCTAAGGGAAATACGTAAGGGAGGTTCGGCCACTCCTTAGACAAGGTGGGCAGGCCCATGACTCAATAAAACAATCTAATCCAACTCGAAACAATTGAAACCTAGTACTAAAGCCTAAGGCCTAGTCGGCCATCCCACTTGGGGGCCCACTTCATTCTTCATGGGCTTGGATCATCGTGTAGACAACTTGATTATCCCCTTCCAAGCCTTCAATGTCCTTATGGACTCCTTGTTGGTCTTAGACATTTCGCACAAGGGTTTGAAGTGACTCCTTGAAGCGCTTGGCCCGTGCACGTGTGATTGGGCCCAATGAAACTCGAACTGGGTCATTATTTGGGCTAAGATCCGTGCACATATCAATCGCCTCCACTTAAGAAGGATTTGTCCTCAAATCTGGCTCCTCTTCCTCAAGGAACGGGCTCAAGTCCGTGACATTGAAGGTCGCACTAGTATTGTACTCCCCAGGTAGCTCCAATTTGTAGGCGTTGTCATTGACTCATTGGAGCACTCGAAAGGGTCCATCTCCTCGTGGGGACAACTTGTTTTGGCGTTACTTAGGGAATCTCTCCTTCCTTAAGTGCAACCAGACCCAATCGCCAGGCTCGAAAATCATCTTACGACGATGCTTATTAGCTTGTTGGATGTATTGCTGAGTACGCCTCTCGATGTTGGTTTGAATAGCTTCGTGTAACTTGCGCACAAATTCAGCTTTCTTTTTCCCATCTAAGCTTGTGTGCTTAGAGGAAGGTAAGGGTGCCAGGTCAAGGGGGGTCAGGGGGTTAAAGCCATAAACGATCTCAAATGGTGAGTAGTGTGTTGCACTATGAACAGTTCTATTATAAGCAAATTCAACAAGTGGCAAACACTCTTCCCAAGATTTAAAATTCTTTTTAATCAAAGCCCTGAGTAATGTACCAAGTGTGCGATTGACAACCTCAGTTTGTCCATCGCTTTGTGGATGACTTGTGGTGGAAAACAACAATCTAGTGCCAAGCTTGGCCCACAAAGTCTTCCAAAAATAACTTAAAAACTTCATATCTCTATCGCTAACAATGGTTTGAGGCATACCATGTATACGAACAATTTTCTTAAAGAACAAATTAGTAATGTGAGATGCATCATCAGTTTTGTGATAAGAGATGAAATGAGCCATCTTTGAGAATCTATCAACAACCACATAGATGGAGTCATTACCCCTTGGTGACCTAGGTAGTCCCAAGACAAAGTCCATAGACAAGTCTACCCAAAGATGATGTGGAATGGGCAATGGGGTATACAAGGCATATGGGTTTGTTTTAGACTTGGCCTTGTGACAAGTGGCACATCTACCAACCATGCGCTCAACATCCCTACGCATATGGGGTCAGTAGAAGTGTTCTTGCAACATTGCTAAAGTCTTAACAACACCAAAATGTCCCACCACTATGTGCCTCTCTAACCAAAAGATCGCGGATAGAAGAATTAGGCACATACAACTTCTCCACATGGAATAGAAATCCATCATGCAAAAAGTATTTTCCATGCGGGTTCTTAACACAAGCAGCATATATGTCACCAAAATCATGATCAAGTGCATAGAGTTCCTTAATCATTTCAAACCCTAACAACTTAGCATCAAGAAAAACAAGCAAGGAATGTCTACGTGATAAGGCATCAGCTACCACATTCATTTTGCCAGTTTTGTACTTAATGACAAAAGAGAAGGTGTCAGTGAAGCTTACCCATTTGGCATGTCTTTTACTCAATTTGGGTTGCCCCTTGAGATACTTCAATGACTCGTGATCAGTGTGTATCACGAACTCCCTAGGGCGGAGGTAGTGTTGCCAGGTCTCCAAAGCCCTCACCAGTGCGTACAACTCTTTGTCATACGTGGGGTAGTTTAAGGCAGCACCTCCCAGTTTCTCGCTAAAGAAGGCACAATTCCTCTTATCTTGCATGAGAACAGCGTCAATACCTACACCAGAAGCATCACATTCAATTTCAAAGGTCTTGTTAAAATTTGGTAATGCTAAAACAGGTGCATGTGTGAGTTTGTCCGTGAGGGTACGGAATGCTTGTTCTTGGGCTTCCCCCTAATGGAATTTATCATTCTTCTTTGTCACGGCGGTCAATGGAGCAGCAATGGTGCTGAACTCTTTGACAAATCGCTGGTAGAAGCCCGTCAATCCATGGAAGCTGCGCACCTCAGGGACGGGTGTTGGAGTTGGCCATTGCTTGATGGCCTCAATTTTGGGCTCGTCTACTTTGATGCCCTGTAAACTCACTACATAGCCTAAAAACACAAACTCATTAGTACAAAAGGTGCACTTCTTAAGGTTGGCGTATAGACGCGCCTCTCGAAGTGTATTAAGAACTAATCTCAAATGCTCCATGTGCTCATGCTCATTTCGACTATATATCAAAATGTCATCAAAGTAAACAATCACAAACTTCCCAATAAAGTGTCTCAAAACATGGTTCAATAATCCATGAATATACTTGGGGCGTTAGTCAATCCAAAGGGCATGACTAGCCACTCATAAAGACCATGTTTAATTTTGAAAGCCGTTTTCCACTCATTGCCTTCTTTCCTCCTAATTTAATGATAGCCACTCCTTAAATCAATTTTAGTGAAACTAACAGCACCATCAAGTTTGTCAAGCATATCATCTAGCTTAGGAATGGGATGACGATATTTAACAGTGATAGCATTAACGGCTCGGCAGTCAGTGCACATGTGCCAAGTACCATCCTTTTTAGGGACAAGTATCACAGGCACAGCACAAGGACCCAGGCTCTCTTTTACCCAACCCTTACCTAGTAGGCCATCAACTTGCCTTTGAAACTCCTTTGTCTCCTCAGGACCCATGCGGTAAGCCGGCTTGTTGGGTAGTGGTGCTCCAAGAATCAGGTCTATTTGGTGCTCAATCCCTCGAATGGGTGGTAAGCCATCAGGGAACACGTCCCCGAATTCCTGCAAAAGAGCCACTATACTCGAAGGCAATGCCTTGTCGAGTTCAGCAACATCTAGAGCATGTGTTTGCAAATCATGAGTAATACAGGCTGATCAGAATTTACAGTTTTTCTAACATCTTTAGCCTTAATGATCATATTTTGCTTCCTAGTGGTGGGTTTAATGAGTGAATGGTCATGTGTGACACTAGGTGTGCTTACTTGACCCTTGTGTGCTTACTTGACCCTTGGTCGATTGCTCACTTGTAGAAGTGGAGCATTTGCCAGGGTCAGCAGCCTTTTGTTTCCTCTTTTGGCGGTCCAATTCATACTCCCTTTGCAATTTAAGTTGGTCCTCATACACTTGTATAGGTGTGAGTGGTGTTAGGACCATGCGTTTATCATTGTGCAAAAGAGTGTATTTGTTTGCCCTACCATCAAATGTGACATGTTTATCAAATTGCCAAGGTCTTCCTAGAATGACATGTGTCGCATGCATAGGGACAACATCACATACAACTTCATCAATGTAGTTGCCAATTGAAAAAGGAACACGTACCTGTTCGTAGACACGTACCTCACCTTCTTCACTTAGCCATTGGAGGTGGTATGGGTATGGATGTCTGGTGGTAGGAAGGCCCAAGCTCTCAACCACTAGTAAGCTTGCCACATTGGTGCAACTCCCACCATCAATGATGAGGCTACACATCTTAGCACTTACTCTACAACGAGTGTAAAATAAGTTTTTCCTTTGCAATTGCTCATCCTCCTTGACTCGGATGGTTAGCACTCGTCATGCCACCAAACACCCTATTTCCCCCTTGAGTAGGAGAGCATTCTTCCTCAGCCGAGTCATCCTCCAAGCAATCGCCCTTGATCAATCTAGGCATATCCTCACAATCGTCGTCATCGGACACGATCTGTCCATTGTGAGTGACTAACATAATCCTTTGGTTTGGGCATTGGGACTGGATATGTCCAAACCCTTGGCACTTGAAGCACTTGATATCTCTACTCCTAGTCTTAGGAGTCTCATGAGGTGCCTTAGAAGTGGACCTGGATGCATCAACAACTTTGTTAGGGGTAAAATGGGAATTTCGGTTAGGAGCATTACCTTGAATTCGACTAGATGCAGTTGGTGTAGCCGAATTTCCAGCTGTGTGGGCTGTCCTCCGGGTTGGTTGCCCTTCCATGAAGTCAAGCTGGAAGTTTGAAATGTTTGGGCCTCTCGCCTCAATTTCTTTCCCCTTTCGGCCTTGATAGCGAGTTCAAGAAAATCATGCATGTCCAAATAATATTGGAGCTCCAAGGCTTCTTGAAGGTCAGGGTTGAGACCTCTAAGAAACCTCGCCATGGTCGCTTCACTATCTTCTTGAAGGTTCGCCCTCATCATGGCCATCTCGATCTCCTTGTAGTAGTCCTTCACATTCATGTTACCTTGAGTAAGAGTTTCAAGTTTGGAGTGGAGATCGCGGTTGTAGTAGCTAGGAACAAATTTCCTGCGCATCAATGCCTTGAGTTCTCGCCAAGTTCGTACCCGTGGTTCTCCCATTCTCCTTCTATGGGTCCTCACTTGGTCCCACCAAACTAGGGCGTAGTCGGTGAACTCAACAGTGGCAACTTTCACCTTTTGTTCCTCACTATGGTCATAACAGTCGAAGACCATTTCGAGGCCTTCCCATTCCAAGTAAGCCTCAGGGTCACTTTTGCCCTTGAACGCGGGGACTTGAATTTTAAGTCCCTTGAGTTCGTTTTTAGACGTGTTCCTCCTAGGCCTCTCGGCTCTTTCGTCATCCTCACTAGCCGAGTAGTCTTCACTATTTGCCTCTTTGGTGCCATGGTTACTCCGGTTGTGAGAACGGGAGTGAGAGCCTCTCGTGAGACTCTTGGATAACTCATCAAAACGAGTGTTCAATTCCTCCATTTGTTGTTCACTAATTCGTCTGAGCTCATTTTTCATGGCCATGAACATCAATGAGTAGTCATTGGCTGGTTGAGCTTGCTCCATGTCACTCTCTTAGTCCTACAAAAGGTTAGTGAACAAGAAAATAGAGCAAATAGAACCTTACTTCACTCCCTTAGTGTTTCACTCACTCTCGTATGTGCACTCAAAGCACTCTAATGAACTTACCAATTACCTTTACCTGTTGGATTAGGTAGTTGAGTAATGCCGCACAAGTCCAATAAATGTTTCCAAACTTTTCCACAAGAGTATTCAAGGAACAAGACACAGATTGGATGCGAAAAGAATGGAATACACACGGTTTTTGGAAGGTTCCAAGTGGCGGACAGATTGGAAGGATGTGCTAGTGTGAATGGAATCTCAATGAAAACCGAAGTTCCTAAAATGTAGGAGTGTGTCCAAGTGGAAACAAAAGAGTTATCCAAGCTATCTACTTAGTTTCCTAATTGATTTTGGAAAACCAAGTTAGTTTTGGAAACCTTTTAGAAAACCTTTTCTTGAACAACTTTTATTAGCTTCCAATTTCCTTCCCAAGAAGAATTGCAAATCAGATTTGGTGTCCAACTCCTCCAACCAAAAATTCAGATTGTTCTCCTTCCCAATTCTCTTCACTAAGTCGGTTGGGACTCTATAAATCCCCCAAGCAAATCCGACAGTCTCACATACTCAAGACCAGATTCGGATTTGGCTTCCTTTGTGCAACCCCTCAAGATAATTTTCGGTCCTCTCTCACAACAATGGAGAACCAACAAGGTGATGCACACAACCCTACTCAAGCCCCCAAGAAGTTCACTCCAAAACCAAGGAAACCCTTCACCACCGCAAGGGAGTACAAAAGGATGTTTACTTGAAGGGTGAAACAAGCTCCCAAGAAACAGGAAATTCAAGAACTCCAAGAAGTGGTAGATCAAAACTTTTGAATTCTTTTTTTTTGTTTGAATTTTATGTTTTGGGGTATAAAGCACGATGTAAGAAACTGATTCGGCAATAAAATTCAACTTTCCTCTCTTGTTTATCTTTGTTTCTTGCCAATCGGGTTCTCTTTCTTTTCTATTTTTTTTTTAACTCAAACGAACAACAAAGGCACTTGGCCGAAAGAAACAATTCCAGATTCGGTCAGCCCCTCAATTCGTACCAATGCACAACCACAATCCTTCAAGAACTAGCAAGATACGTGTCAAGAATTTCAAGAACTTCAAGGTAGTAGTCAAGAACTTCAAGAAATCCTAAAATCTTGTAGGTTCTCTTCAAGATTCACAAGTACCAACAAATTTAACCACAAATCAGATTTGAAAATTAAGTGAAACAACTTGGATGACACACAACGAACTTGGACAGATTTGGGACGAAGAAAAAAAAAACCCTAGCCGCACAAACAAAACCCTAGTTGCCACCCCACTTGTTTTCTTGTTGCTCAAGTGATGACTAACGACCAAGACAGATTTGGGAACACAACCAGAATTTTTTATACGTTCCAAGTGTACACAAACCACGACAGATTCGCCACAAAACAACAAGTAAGAATTGACGTGACAAGAACAAGAAACTTCACAGATAGAATTTTTTAACGATAAAGCAACACGACTTGGACAAATTACTATGCGACAACAATAACAACTAATGGGCAGAATTTTGTTCTTTTTTTTTGGAATAATACAGCGGAAATAACACAAAACCCTAACGACAAAACTACGAAAAACAAGGATATAACGAAAGATACCTCAACCTAAGCTCTGAAGCCAACTGATATGCTCCTCGATCAACACGTTTCGAGACACGTAGCAAGTTTGCCCAAGGATCTAGTGAGGTTGTCCAACGCTTGGGTTGCGGGACCTAAAACCAAAACAGACGACACGAGTTGAATGAAGGTGGTAGTACGACGACTCCAAACGAGGTGAATACTCAAGTGGATAGGTCGGTAGAACAATCACGGACAATCGCGAGATTGCTCAAGAACCCTTGCCAGAGCAAGTGAAAGGTTCGAATGCTCTCAACAATTGAAAAGAAACAAATCAGAATTTTATTATCAAATTACGTACCCTTTAACCGTACAAAGTGAGCCTTTATATAGGCTAAGAGACTAATGAAAACCTAAGGGAAATACGTAAGGGAGGTTTGGCCACTCCTTGGACAAGGTGATACGAATCTCGTTGGTGAGGAGATTCGCGACCCAAGATCGCTTGTTGGATTTGACGTCGGATGCAAGAAACGGTGGCAGCGGAAACCCTACGACCCCTCTAATCCCCGTGTCTACGAACTTCTTGATACTATCTCAACCCGTAATCAAACGAATTAGTGAACCTCAGGCAAGAGTAGAAGGTGCCACAATTCAAGTGCGATTCTTGAATTGATAAGCCGAACAAGAACACTAGAGTATAACTCTAAGTTTTTCAAGGTTTGCTCGAAAGCTATGGAGAAAACTCTCTCAATATTTTTATCATAAAAGTGTCTCTCTTTGTGGGAGTAATGGGGTGCCTTATATAGGCTACAAGTAAACCCTAAACTAGGAAGGAAAAAGGAACTAAAGGTGTGCTAATATGGGCCCTCGATGAGTCGGGCCTCATGTGGGCTTTCCCTCCAAGGCAGCTCACCTTAACAAATAATGATGACTAAAAAGCAATCTTACCCTTGGCATTTCTATGTGCAACATCCACTTAGCCAATTATTCAATCTAATCAACTAATGTGGAATTAAATGACTATAATGTGAATCTCGCTAACTAGGGTTTGGTAAGACCCTAATACTCAGGTGTAGCTTCAATGCTCAATACCGGACCGCGATCACCTTCACTTGAGTGTATGAATCCTTCAAAGGACTTGTGTATGGCCTGAATAAGTATACTGAGTTGCTCACGAAGTCTCTTTGCTCGAGCTCTAGTAATGGATCCACTTGGGGCTTGCACGCGATCCTCACCCCCTTGATCACTCGAGCCATTGTAGACGTGATCACGTACTATGATGCTATCACAAGGTGGGCCGGCCCATGACTCAATAAAACAATCTAAACCAACTCGAAACAATTGAAACCTAGTACTAAGGCCTAAGGCCTAGTCGGCCATCCCACTTGGGGTCCCACTTGATCTTCATGGGCTTGGATCATCATGTAGACAACTTGATTATCCCCTTCCAAGCCTTCAATGTCCCTATAGACTCCTTGTTGGTCTTGGACATTTCGCACAAGGGCTTGGAGTGACTCCTTGAAGCGCTTGGTCCGTGCACGTGTGACTGGGCCCAATGGAACTCGAACTGGGTCATTAATTGGGCTAAGGTCCGTGTACACATCAGGAAGCTTTAGTTATCAGATCTCCCTCTCTCTCCTCACCATTCTTGCTGGCCGAAACTTAGCTCCAAAGTAGAAGAAAAGAGCTCTCTCCATTTTCACTTCATTTCTACCTCAAATCCTACTCCAAAGCACCTCAAATTTTGCATCCAACTTGCAAATCACGTGGAGATTCACTTGGACTAGGAAGAAAGCATCATTTCCACGGTTTCTTGGAGCTTCTAGGTGATCAAAATTTCTGAGTTTCAACACCCAAGAGGTAGTAAATCATCCAACCTTTGAAACTTGATGTTAGTGAGTTAGATTGGACTTGGAAGCTTGTAGCTTCATTTGGGTAACTTTGGTTGGTTGAAATTCACTTGAGTGGGCTCTATGAAATCCCACAATGGACATGTTGGACTGATATAATGATTTTGGGTGTTATTTATGTTGATTATGTGTTAAACTAGTGGATATAAGTTGAAAAAGTGGAAAGAAAATCAAAGGAAAGCTTGCATGAGAAAGGGGCGAATTCTGCCCTGTTTTTGCAGAGCACTTGGTGCAATTTTTTTGTGATCAAATTGCCTTGATTTTGATTTAGATATGTTGTATAGGTTGTGTGGAAAGTTTCCACCAAAAATCACTTGATTTGGTTGGGTAAAAGTTGCATTTTTGAAACATGTTCAAACCTGGAAAACGTGTACAGAGGTACTCTGGCAGCGAACTTTGAATGATCATAACTCCTTGCTCGGACGTTGAAATCAAGTGCCGTTTACGGCATTTGAAACTAGACACTTCAATTTTCTAACAGTATAAAATGTATCCCCTGATTCAACTTGAGTGATCCGTACCAGTTCTTCAAAATTACCTGTCCTGTTTCACTCCTGTGCTAGAGTCAATGATGTGCTGGGACTTGTTGCTTGAATTTGAGCTAGCTATGGACTGAATTTCAAAACGATTTCTTCTGATGAAATGTAGGTTATGAATGTAGTTTCCAACGTCACCAACCACATCCATTTTTAATTTGAATTGACTGAGTTATGGGCAAATTACAGAACTGCACCAGTGATAGAAAACCCTAGTTTTGGCTAGCCGAATGGCTTAGCTCGAATTGGGACTTGTTATTTTGAAACTTTTGGTGTTAATCACTTACCAAATGTATGTTGGATGTTTCTTAGATCTTTACTTCATAAATGAACCATGTTTGAGATGATTTCATTGGCCAAAGGTTCGAAAAAGGAAAACAGAAGCATAAGGCAGAATTGCCTTGGAAATTCCTGGAACTTTAGTGGTCTTGTTAACCGACTTCCCATATGAATTTTTGCATGAAATTGACAGAGGATTAGTCCTTAAATGGTAGTGTAATCATACCAAATTTGGTGCCATTCCAAGTCCATTTCGATGCCCAACTGAAGTCCCAAATTTATGTTTCAAATCTGGAAAATTGCCCAATGGTCTTCATTTTGAACCAACTTTGAACTGCTATATCTTGGCGCTCAAAACTCCAATTCTTGTTCCGTTTATTGTGTTTTATAAACTTAGATTGTAACTCTAATTCAATTTCAAATTCTAGAGGCTAATTCACATTCTGTGAATTTTGCCGAATTTCCAAAGTTTACCGAAAACCAAGCCCGAATCTGTCTTGAAGAGACAAGTCAGCCACTTTAAGCCGAAATTTGAGTGTCTTCCATTTAGAATCTTGGAAAAATGTCTTCTAGGAACTTTTAGTACTTTGGATCTAGTTTCCAATGGTATGAGATTTTCCATTTTTGAACCTATTGAGTGCAAGATATGATTTTTCTAAGTTTGACGCACAAAGCTGAAATTTGCCGATTTCTTAGAAAATGAAATTTTGGAAACTTGACTTCTTATCTTGATATTAATCTATCGTTTTGAACCCGATTTTGTGGAGAGCATGAGTTTCTTCAGTAACTTTAAAACCCACACTTTTGAATCTTAAGTTTCGATAAAATGAAACCATTATACAGACATTGATTTGAATTCTAAAGCAAGTGTGCATTCTTTCTTGTTTGATAAGGAATTTGTGAAATTGTGAGGGTGATTATTGGTCACTTTTCTTCAGGCGATCAAGAAGGTCTCAAAGAGAATCCCGAAGTGGATCATTACTCCATGGTCATTATGTGTTTAACCGTTAAGTGCTACCGATAATTGCTCCTATGAACTTTTCCACCATTTTAAGGCGAGTGTGTACTTTATCGCACTTGACCTACTAAAATGATAAATGTCTACCGATTAACCGTGAACTACTACCGTTTACCGATTACCATTTACCATTAACCGTGATTACTTACCGTTTACCGATTTACTTGATTACCTGCTTACTTGATTACTTGACTACTTGATTACTTGATTATCGTAAATTACATGTTCATATGAAATTATCGCATATTGCTTATGTGTTTAAGTGTTAAGTGTTACTGATAATTGCTCATATGAAATTGCCCACCGTTTAAGGCGAGTGTGTACTTTATCGCACTCGACCTACTAAAATGATAGATTTTTGCCGTCCACCGAGAACTAATACCGTTTACCGTTTACTGATTTACTTGATTACTTGTGTATGTTGTAAGCTCTAAGCAGAACTGGGCCCTGCCCTTGATTACTAACCTGCTCGAGCCAGGACTGGGCTCGACCGGGTAGGTTGGAACCCTGGGACACCGTTTCGGTATACTCGAGTATTACCACTGGAGGGATAAGGTGATGGCCAGACAAACCGAGGGGATCTGAAGTTATAAGGTGAAGTTGACTGAAATGGTTCCATTGGAACACCGTATCCTTCAATTTGTGTTTATTTCTGTATCATGATAACTGTCTTATTGTAAATGTGCCAATGTGAGGTCTTGAACCGTATATGTATCATGCTTAACTTACATAATTTATTAGAACTGCTAGAGTGTCTTGGAACCTCACTGGGCTGTTTAGCTCATTCCACGTTTTTGTTTTCCTTAACAGGGTTCGAGACCAAGGGTGCTCGTGAATAGTACTAGATTGTTTTCTTTTGAAGACCTTAAGTTGTATTATAACGGATGGTTGTAGTACATATTCTTTTGGATTGTATTAAGCTTGAAAGATAACTAATTGTAAGTATGAAATATTTTAGAGCACTTTAATTATATAGTGAAAATATTTGAAGTATTTCGAGCTTTTGAATTATAGATTGTAGTGAGTCCCGGCGAGAGCTGGGCAGGCGTTCCGCGGATACCCTAGGGTTCGCCCTAGGGAGAAGTGGGGGCGTCACATTGTAACTTCAGTAGCTGTGTTTTGAATTTGCTTGATTGAGGAACCTATGGACAAAAGCCATCAGTTTTTGTCTCATCCGTGAAATTAAAGTGATGTGAACCACTGATGTTGGGGTTTCATTATCTTGTTTGGGGTTTGTTTTCTTGGAGATTTGAGTACATAAATCTCATGCGGTTGGGTTGGAAATCTTGAAAAAAGGCAAGCGTATGCCGGGCACATGAAACCCAGAAATCTGTGGGAGTTCATGACTGATCCTTTGTTTTCTTTTGTGCATGAATCTGGAGTGGGGTCGTTTTGATCCATTGAAGCTTGCGCTTTCTTAATTTGATCTCGTTAGAAGAGGAGAACAGTACATGAAAATGGTTTGATTAGATTATTTTTTCCAGTTGGATATAGTGGTTACTCTTCGTTCTCTTCCTTTTGTTTCTTCCTTGGTCACAGAGTTTCTTTCTTCCATAAAAGGTTGAGAAGTCCAGTGATGTTTGATGTTTTTTCTAGGAAAATGAGAAAGGTTTTTGACTTTGGGTTGTTCATCTAAAATTATGCTTTGATTCCTTCCCATTTTATGGTACGTCAGTTTTTGGATCACTCGCTATGCTTGATGGAAACCCATTTCACAGCCTGTATTATGTTTGTTTTAGTTGTTGGGATCTTTGGATTGATTTTGCTGGAAATTGTTAAGAAAATGGGACGAAGTTTCGTGGTAATTGGGTTGACAAATTTATGGTTTTTTTTCATGTGAGTTTGCGGATGATCTGGTGCTAGATAGAGTTGCAGAAAGCTGCGGCTGAAAGTTACAGAAGCTTTCGGTTGTAGGAAGAAGAAAACCTCTTCGAGGTTGCATGCAAAACTTCCAAAAAATTACAGTTTCACCCCCAACTTTCCTTTAATTCTGATATGGCCCAGAAAATTGGGAAAACTAATCAATTTTGTCCCTTCAACATGTTATTTTTGTTTGGTATGCTTTAATGTGAATTATGGACAATTTATTTGTGAATTTTAGGATGATATTTGAAGGTTTAATGATTTTTGATAGATTTATAGTCTTGATTTGGATTTTTAGTAAAATTTTGTTGTTTAATTATAGCAAATAGGTTCTCATTTTTTTTTTGTGAATTTTATCATTTGTTTTTGGTAGGTTTCCCCTTAAGCCCTTAATTTTAATTTATTTTAGTTTAGACCCTTAATATTTGCAATAATAATGATTTGCCCCCTCATACTTCTTTAATTCTTTCAATTGAGTCATTGCTTGTTTTAATTTGTTGAATAGGGGTCGTTTACTTTCATTTGGATGATTTGTTTGATTCAATTTCGTGTTTATTTCTATTTCTTGTGATTTTTGTTAATTAAAATGATGCCTTGACCTTTTTCTATTGTTTTGGAGGGTAAATAAGAAAATTTTCATCCCATTAGGTCATCAATTCAAGGGAGGTACACTCTACCACTTTATTTTGATTTTATTTACTCTTATGTGCTCCTATGTGATTTTATGTGTGTAAATTGCATGATGCTTGAATGTTTTATTTTATTTCATTTATTTATTTATTTAGTCACTTTATTTGTTTTAATTTTGTGTAATTATTTTAAGTTAATTTTGATTATTTGAAAGGCATTTAAATGCCAAATTGTAATAGTTAGGGGGTTCAAGATATGTATTTAGATAGAATGTGTAATAGTTAGGTATCTATTTTATTTTATTTATTTTAGTCCTTCCCCTTTTAGATTGTGGTTAGGGTCCTCAAATGTAATAGTTAGGGTTTTATTTGCTTTATTTGTTTTGTGTGTTTTGCATGCTTATGTGTTTACGTGTTACTCGCTTTCTTAGGGTCTTGCATCTAGATATTATGCTTATATATTTTTTTTCCGGAAACGATAGATGACATTTTATAGATATTGAAACTGTACAATATTTGAGCAACTGCTCAATCCACTCTACACAGTGTACCAGGACACTTAAGAAGAGTCAAAGATCCTCTCCTCATCCATTAGTATGCTTAGAGCATAGTTGCTAAGATGGTTACATAAAGTCATATTTCTAATATTTGCTTCTTCAAAAGAGCACATTTGAAACAGATTAGCTAAGGCATTAATATCTTCAACTAGCGTGGCAGTGTTTGGATTATCCCCTTTCCCAGCTTTTAGCAATGCAATAAGTTGCTTGTTAGCATTCATAACCTTGATCCTTTGCCAACTTAGTTGTCTTGCTTTCATTAGTGCCAGCCTCACTGCTCCAGCTTCATCTTGGATGTCCTTTTGCGTGCTTCTATCTACTAGCGCCCATTCAGCTCTAATTCTTCCCCCCATCTGTTTGGCTACAACACCAATTCCCAGTTTGTGCCCCTCAACTGATTTGTTTGTAGTGATCTGAAGTTCCATCAGCTCTTCCTCTTCCCTTTCTGTCTCCCTTACTCTTTCCTTTGCTTCATCTATTTCTGCTGTACTTTCTTTTTCCTTCTCTTTACCAACTTCCTCATACTCCATCCATTCTGTGCTGGCTTTCTGTACAATTTTCATACTTTCTCTTTCCTTCCCTTCGAACTCCCTTTCGTTCCTGTCTTTCCATAGTTGCCAAAGTATGTTAGCCGTCAGAGCAATGTGGTGCCTACCTTCCTTCCTACTTCTGGCTTGAATTAATGCTGCCCACCATTTCTTGAAACAGCTCGTCTGACTTTGAATGCCATCCCATTGTACTGGTGCAATCTTCCAAACCTTCTGAGCTTGATGGCAGTGAAACAGAATGTGTTCCACTGTTTCCATATGTTCTCCACACCTAGAGCAAATGGGTGTGCCTTGTTTTGTCCTTCTGAATATCGTTTCCCTGGCTGTTAAGGTATTAGTAATGCACCTCCATATAAACAGCTTGATTTTATGCTTAATATTCAGTCCCCAAAGAGTTTTCCAAATCAGTGTGTTAGAATCATCAAAACTCGATCCTGCTTCTCCTTTTGTTTCACTCTTCTTCCTCCTCTCTTCCTTCATCAGGGCTTGATAGCAGGATCTGACTGAGTATTCCCCATGTTTGCTATGCAACCAAAAGTATGTATCCTCTACCCTTGAAAGACTGATAGGTATCCTTAAAATATTCTCAGCATCCTTTCCGTTGAATCTTCTATACACCTCAGTCCTATTCCAACAACAGTTTGAAATCAGGTCTTCCACCTTCTGTTCCTCCCCCCTTTCTGGCATCCTTGTTGTTGGTCTCCCACTTGGATTATTTGGGATCCATTGGTCTTCCCAGATCTTAATAGTCTTCCCTGCCCCAACTCTTTTCAGAACACCCCCATTTACTACCTCTCTTGCTGACATAACACTTTGCCAAAACCAGGATGCATTTTTGGGAATCTTACAATTCAGTATGGACTCCTTAGGATAGTACTTAGCCTTTAATATCTTACTGACCAGAAGGTTTGGGAACCTGATCATCCTCCAAATCTGTTTACCCAACAATGCTTTATTGAAGCATTGTAAATTCCTGAATCCCAGTCCTCCATCCAGTTTATCCTTCATCATTCTATCCCACGAGCACCAATGTACCTTGCTTCTTCCTTCTGTTTCACCCCACCAGTACTTAGCCATCAATCTTGTGATCTCCTTGCATAATATTCCAGGTAGCTTAAAGCAGGACATAGCGTAGTTTGGCATGGCCATAGTCACTGCTTTTAACATCACCTCCTTTCCTGCTACGCTTAGGAACTTGTTCTTCCAGCTGTGAAGTCTAGCCTTAATACTGTCTTTTATATAAGCAAAAACCTGACCTTTTGTTTTTGTTATCACCATTGGAAGGCCCAGATATTTGCCTTGACTCACTGTCTTTACCCCAGCTAATGGCTCACAGGATTCCTTCCTGTCCCTTTCCTTCGTATTCTTACTGAACCATATAGCAGATTTTTCCAAATTGATCACCTGACCAGACCCTCTTTCATACTGGTCCAGGATTGCCCTTAGTTTCCTTGTTTCTGCCCCCACTGCTTTACAGAAGACCAACGTGTCATCAGCAAAGAAGAGATGAGTAATTGCTGGTCCATGTTTGCTGATTTTTAGTCCACTTTTAGGACCCTGTCTTGCTGCATTCTTTATCATACTTGAAAGAACTTCAGAACACAAAAGAAACAGGTAAGGTGACAGAGGATCACCTTGCCTGATGCCTCTATCTGGAATCACATATTCCTTGATCTCACCATTTACATTAAAAGAATGGGAGACTGAACTGATACACTCCATACACTCCATAGATATTATGCTTATATGCTATGTGCTATATGTGATTTATGTGTTTATTTGCTTTATTATGTTTTACATGATTTATTTGATTATAATAAATACATGACGTCTCCACACTAGTCCAATGCTAGTTGTGACCCCTTTTTCCGATTCCACACTAATCCAACGCTAGTTGTAGCCCTCCTTTCTAATTTCTCACTAGTCCAATGCTAGTAAGAATTTGTAGACATGGGCTAGTCCAATGCTAGACCCTTAGGGATCATTCAAGCGTTAGATCATGTTTGTGTGTGACAAATCACTACATTTGCATGCATATTTTCTATCATTTAGGATTTTTATCATATTGCATGACATTTCCCTTATATGTACATCCCTTATCCCATATTTCCCTGATAGGTATATCCCTTATCCCTATATTTAAGACATGACATTAGACTTGCATTCCATTTAAGAAAATTAGAACTAGGCTAGATCATTTGCTTGATCAGATAGGAAATACCCCTCGAATATGGGATTTGGACGAGTGTGGCTTTCTACCCTTAGCACGCTCGTATTCCCTCTATTAAAGGGAAAATTAAAATTACGAATATTAGTTCCCCACACCCATTACGATGCATTCCCTTAGGTCATGTATATTTGTATATTATTATTTTCTTTCTTTGTTTTCTTCGAGTCTCATCTTTTGCAAATTTTGTGATCTCTTCAAAGAGTCACTTTTGGACATCGGAATTAATGCGATTAGCACCAATCAAGCTTTGAAGAGACATATTGACCCTTCCGATGGCCATTAGGTCTAAGTTTGCATTCATATAGTGACATCCAAATGTGATAAATTTTTAGGTTAAAATAAGAAAATTTTTGACTACATCACGCAACTAGCTCTAGGCTAGGTTGAAAGGGTGCCTTGGATTTTTATCCTTGCCTTCCCTTTCTTCAAACGTGACTCTCGAACACTTTTTCTCTGATTTTCGAAGACTTGGGGTCATTTAAAAAGGGTGTTTCTACTTTTTCTTAAAAAATTCATTTTAGGTGACTTGGTACACCTTAACTCAATACCAAGTGGCGACTCCTATTTTTTCTTAAAAAATCCTTTTTAAAATTTAAATTTGGGTCAAAATCGTCGCATTTTTTTAGTCCCATTTTAGACCCATTTTCTTATTTATTCTCTAAAATTAATCAAAATTCATTTTTTCAAATAAAAAATTAATCAAAATTCATTTTTACAAACAATCTTATTTTTCATTAAAAATGGGGCGCGACACAACCGAAGTCCAACTCATTCTCGAATCACCGTTCAAGTTCCAAGTTCACTCACTTATCCCTCGAATGAAAATTTGGGCAGCATACCCTTTGTATTTGTCCAATTTTCCAGCTATTTAAGGCTTCACGTTTTTCCCCAAATCAACCCAATTCAAACA
This sequence comes from Coffea eugenioides, assembly GCF_003713205.1. Classification (NCBI taxonomy): domain Eukaryota; kingdom Viridiplantae; phylum Streptophyta; class Magnoliopsida; order Gentianales; family Rubiaceae; genus Coffea; species Coffea eugenioides. The sequence continues at coordinate 17,764,623 of NC_040043.1, read as the reverse complement.
CCATCAATAAACATATCAAGATAGCTCTTCATCTAGGCTACAAACCAACCAAATATAAGTCATTTCTAGCAAATAATCAACCACTATCAAAGCTGGAATTTTCTTATCAAAGCTGGAAATTCATCTTTTAATGCTAAAAAGTCACAATCATGCCATTAATCACCTCACAAATTCCATATCCAAGCTCAATACCAACCTTTGCTAGTTAAACAACATAATCAAAGCTGAAAAATATAAAACCCTAGCTGAAATTTTCACTAAACAACCCAAAACTAGAAAATCATCCATAATATTCCAAGTTTCAAAGCTTCCATAGCATATTTAGCAAGATTAAGGAAGATAAAAGGAACTTTTAGACTTATACCTTACAAAACCTTCTTGAAAGTGAGGAACCAAGCTATTTTTTCCAAAACTTTCACCATACCAAACTTCCCAAGCACCAAGGTGAAGGTTTAATCGGTTTAGTTTTTGTGATTCAACTCAAACAAGGCAAAAATCAAGGTTGGAAATTGAAAGTTTTCTTCCCTCTTTTTCCTCTCTTGCTCTCAGCCACCAAGTAGAGATAATGAGGAAGATGAGCCAAAATGGAAGATAAGAAGGAAAGAAATTGGCTTGGTCAACCATCTTTAAATTGCCAACACTTGGCACCACAAGATGGCTTCTTTTTTTTTTTTCTTTTCTCCCCTTTCTTTAGTCAAGAATTTCGGCTGCTTTAGGGGATATTTTAGGGCTGATTAGCTCAAATAAAAACAAGAGGATTAGGGCAAGAAAATAGTGGTCAAGTGGTGTATTCGATCGGTAGCAAACGGTACATGTCGGTTCAAGCCTATTTTCCTTAACTCTCGCGTACTTGTGTTTTAACTTATGATTCACTAACTTATTAATAGCACTTCTAACCACACATTTCGTCTTATCTAAAATTCACTCTTAACCACCAAATTTAGTACGCACACCTCACCAATGAATCACACTACTAAAATACGCAAAAACCCTAGTTTACCCTAACTATAAAACTAAAAGTAAAACTCTTAATTCTATTATTTATTATAACTATTGACAGAGTAAATGAGTAGTAAAGATATTATAAAGTAATTTATTCAAAATAAAAGGGAATTTTAAGAAAATATGGAGAATATTGGAAGTCCTCACACTCTCTTCCCCTTAAAAGAATTTCGACCTTGAAATTCATACATTTATTCATAAATAGCTCAGGGTACTTCTCTTGCATGTCTGTCTCTAGCTCCCAAGTTGCTTCCTCCACCTCATGGTGTTTCCATAGAACCTTAACCAGTGAAATCTGCTTATTTCTCAAGTCCTTCACCTTCCGATCTAGTATTCGAATAGGTCGTTCCTCGTAGGTTAAAGACTCGTCAAACTCAATATCTTCTGGTGGCAAAACATGAGTCGGATTCGGGTGATATTTCTTGAGCAAAGAAACGTGAAAAACATCACGTATTCGAGATAAACTAACTGGTAACTCTAGTCGATAAGCTACCTTTCCTATCCGCTGGAGTATTGTGACAGCCCCACTTTCCCCAAAGGCGAACCAGAGGGGTCAGCGAACTACCTGCCCAACTCTCACCGGGGCTCACTACAATCCATAATTCAAAAATTAGAAATACTTCAAATATATTCAATATACATTTAAATTATTCTAAAACATTAATACTTAAAATTAGCTAACCTTCGAATTTAAATACAACCCAAAAGAATATGTACTACAGTCATTGCTATAATACAACTTGAAGTCTCCAAAAGAAAACAACTTAGTACTATTCGTGAGCATTCTCGGCCTTGAGCCCTGTTAAGGAAAACAAAGGAGTAGAATGAGCTAAACAGCCCAGTGAGGTTCCAAAACACACAAGCAATTCTAATAAATCAAGTAAATTAAGCATAACGAACATATGGTTCAAGGTTTCACATTGGCACATTAAAATGAAACATTTATCATTTTACAGAAATAAACACACATTAAAAGGATACGATGTTCACGTGGAACTATTTCGGTCAGCTGCACCTTATAACTCCAATAATTTCCCCGATTTGTCTAGCCATCACCTTGTTCCTCTAGTGGTAATACTCGAGTATACCAAAATGGTGGCCCAAGGTACCTACCCGACCGAGCCCAGTCCTGACTCGAGTAGGTTAGCAACCAAGGGCAGGGCCCAGTCAGTTAAGAGCTTACAACATGCGCAAGTAATCAAATATACCGGTAAACAGTAGAAATTCACGGTTAAACGGTTGAAATTTGTTATTTTAGTAGGTCGAGTGAGATAAAGTACACACTCACCTTAAAACGGTGGAAAATTACATAGGTGTGAGAACCCAAAAATTTCTTTATTTTCTAGTCATTATTTTATTTTCTTGCATACAATTTCTATACCTTTCTTTGTTATATTAATTTTTGAGAGATTTGTTTATAATGGAATTAAGTTGTTAAGACATTTTTCCGGTACAAGTTAGTCTATGTGACGTTAGTAGTGTATATTGGATGTGGGACCCGCTAGTGTGATAAAATTTTGACGACTAGGTGACGTTGTATTAGGGAATATTATTTTACAAGGTGCTCGGGGATAATTAGAGGTTAGCTAGGTAAATTAACCATTGGTAGCCAAAAGGATGAGAATAAACCCTAGTGCGCCATTTGTCGCGAAACCAATGGATGGTGGATTTTGACCAAGACTTTCTTACTTCTACTAAATACAAAAATTTGACTAAAATTCCCTTTTATTTTGACTCAATTACCTTATGATAGTTTTACTACTCATTTACTCCCTCAATAGTTGTAATGAATAAGAGATTTAAGAGTTTTACCCTTAGTTTTATAGTTCGGGTAAATTAGGGTTTTCGCGTATTTTGGTTGTGTGATTAATTGTGGAGGCGTGTGTACTAAATTTGGTGGTTAAGAGTGAGTTTTAGATAAGAAAAAGTATGTGATTAGAAGTAATAATAATAAGTTAGTGAATTATAAGTGAAAACCCTAGTACGCGCGAGATAAGGAAAAACGCTGTGAACCGACGTATACCGTTTGTTACCGAGTGAGTACACCACTTGAACACTACTTTATTACCTTAATATCCTTGCTTTTATTTCAGCTAATTAACCCTAAAATATCTCTTAAACCAGCCACAATGTTTGGCCAAATAAAAAAAAATTGAGCTTTGATCCTATGGCGACACTTGTCGGAAATCTACCCAACTTTGACCCAAGTTTCTTACCTTTACTAAAACTCAAAATTTGACCAAAATTTCCTTCACTTTCTTTTCTTCTTGGCCGAAAATAGGGAGAGGAAAAAAAGAGAGAACACTTCATCTTGCATCTTCAATTTCTTCCTCAAATCTTGAGTTCCAACCGTTAAAATTGCAAACTACTCCATAAAAGTTACTCACTAAGAAGGTTTAGAGCTTTGGTGGAGTGATTTTGGAAGAAGAAACCCTAAGCTACCATCTTTCTTAAGATTCCAAGGTAACTTGTCTAGAAATCCCTCTTTGCTCCTAATAATTGTAAATTAGTGGATTAGAGTTGTTAAATATGTAGTTTTGTGAGAAATTTCATGGGTTGAAGTAGTGTTATGATAAATTTCAGTTTTTATGGTGAATTTTCTGCTCTTATGTGATGATTAATGATTGGCCATGGTTTGATAGTTTTGTTATGTGATAAATTAGTGTATTATGTGCTAGATGGACTTGCCTAAAGAAAATTTCAAGCTTTAAGGTTGAAACTGCCCTGTTCTGACCTGTTTAATTCGTCCATGTTAGAGGCCGAATCATACTTAGATCAAAACATGAAAGTTGTAGGAAATGGTGTTAACTAGCTGCCTACAAATTTCACCTCAATCGGAGCACGGTAGCATGTGAAATGACAAAAATACCCTTGACTGCCAAATGTACTGTTTTGTGGACAGTGTTCTATTTTCTCTGAGATTGCATATTTTGACCTTGAAAATGAACGAATTTGGTGTTGATATCTTCATAGGAAATGTATTTCTCTGTCATAACTTCAAAACGGCATAAAGTGTACCCTAATCCGATAAGCGTAGCTTCGGTTGTGACCGAAACGCCAAGAGATGTCAAACCTGTTATTTTGTTATTTGTCTTGAACATTAGTTCCAGTCGCATTGCTAGCATTATTTTGTAATTGAATGACATTGAGCCTAGTGAAAGGCTATTGTGGCAAGATTATTTGTGTGTGATGTTTGCACGAGTCTCGGCCCATGCAATGACCCAGTCCGAGTCCCATTGGGCCCAGTCACACGTGCACGGGCCAAGCTCTTCAAAGAATCACTCCAAGCCCTGGTTAGAGTCGTCCAAGACCAACATGGAGTTCACAAAGATATTGAGGGCTTGGAGAGAGACAACCGAGTCATTTACACCTTGATCCAAGCCCATGAAGACTCAAGTGGGCCTCCAAGAGAATCGGCCGAGTAGGGCCTTAGTCTTTGATATTTATTAGATTGGATTAGTTTGCTTAGTAGGTTGGGCCGGCCCATCTTTACGCTAAGATGGCCGACCACCCCTTTAGGGTTTTCTTAGGGTTTCTTTTATTTTTTACCTCTAGCCTATAAATAGGCTTGCTTTGTAAGGTCTAAGGGTGGAAGTTTTATGAATTAAATTCTTAGTATTCTTCGTTTTCTTTCAAGAGAGAATTCGAGCCTTTAACTTGCTTTGGCAAGGGTTATTGAGCAATCTTGCGTCTTGTCCATGATTGTTCAACCGACCTATCCCTTGGAGTAACCACCTTCATCGGAGTCGTCGTTCTACTGCTTTAAACCAATTCGTGTCGTCCGTGTTGATTTAAAGTCCCGCAAACCAAGCGTAGGACAACCTCGCTAGATCCTTGGGCAAACGTGCTACGTGTCTCGAAATGCGTTGATCGAGGAACGTATCAGTTGGTATCAGTTTGAAGTTTAGAGTGGAGATCGCGATTGTAGTAGCTAGGAACAAATCGCTTGCGCATTAGTGCCTTGAGTTCTCGCCAAGTCCGGACACGTGGTTCGCCCATCCTCCTCCTATGGGTCCTTACTTGGTCCCACCAGACTAGTGCGTAGTCGGTGAACTCCACGGTAGCAACTTTAACCTTTTGTTCCTCGTTGTAATCGTAGCAGTCGAACACCATATCGATACGGCCTTCCCACTCCAAGTAAGCTTCAGGGTCACTTTTGCCTTTGAATGCGGGGACTTGAATCTTAAGCCCCTTGAGTTCATTCTTAGGCGTATCCCGTCGAGGCTTCTCGGGTTGCTCGTCGTCTTCACTGGCGGAGTAGTCCTCATGCAAGACAAGAGGCCTTGTGCCTTCTTTAGTGAGAAGTTGGGAGGAGCTGCATTAAACTACCCCACGTACGACGACAAGGAGTTGTACGCGTTAGTGAGGGCCTTGGAGACCTGGCAACACTATCTTCGCCCTCGGGAGTTCGTGATACACACTGATCACGAGTCATTAAAGTACCTCAAGGGGCAACCCAAGTTGAGTAAGAGACATGCCAAATGGGTAAGCTTCATTGACACCTTCTCTTATGTCATTAAGTATAAGACTGGCAAAACGAATGTGGTAGCTGATGCCTTATCACGTAGACATTCATTGCTTGCCCTTCTGGATGCCAAGTTACTAGGGTTCGAAATGGTTAAGGAACTCTACACAAATGATCATGACTTTGGTGATATCTATGTTGCATGTGTTAAGAACCCGCATGGAAAATACTACTTGCATGATGGATTTCTATTCCATGTAGATAAACTGTGTGTGCCTAATTCTTCCATTCGTGAGGCACATAGTGGTGGTCTCATGGGCCACTTTGGCATTGCCAAGACTCTGGCCATGTTACAAGAGCACTTTTACTGGCCCCATATGCGTAGAGATGTTGAACGCATGGTTGGTAGGTGTGCTACTTGTCACAAGGCAAAATCTAAGACAAACCCATATGGCTTGTATACCCCATTACCAATCCCTCACCACCCTTGGATTGACTTGTCGATGGACTTTGTACTAGGTTTGCCTAGATCACCAAGGAGTAATGATTCCATATTTGTGGTGGTTGATAGATTTTCTAAAATGGCTCATTTTATCCCCTGTCACAAAACTGACGATGCATCTCATATTGCTAATTTATTCTTCAAAGAGATTGTCCGTCTGCATGGCATGCCTAGGACTATTGTTAGTGACAGAGATGTGAAGTTCCTGAGTCACTTCTGGAAGACTTTGTGGACCAAACTGGGCACTAGGTTATTATTCTCCACCACTAGTCATCCACAAAGTGATGGACAAACTGAAGTTGTCAATCGCACACTTGGCATTTTACTTCGGGTCTTGATTAAAAAGAATCTTAATTCTTGGGAAGAGTGCTTGCCTCATGTTGAATTTGCCTACAATCGAACTGTGCATGGTGCAACACAATATTCTCCCTTTGAGATTGTTTATGGCTTCAACCTCCTGACCCCCCTGGATTTGGTGCCCTTACCTTTCTCTGAGCACACAAGCTTAGATGGGAAAAAGAAAGCTGACTTTGTGCGTAGGTTACATGAAGCCGTGCGAGCAAACATTGAGAAGCGTACGCAGCCATACATCCAGCGAGCCAACAAGCACCGTCGCAAGATGATTTTTGAGCCTGGAGATTGGGTTTGGCTACACTTGAGGAAAGAGCGATTCCCCAAGCAACGTCAAAGCAAGTTATCCCCAAGAGGTGATGGACCATTTCGAGTACTCCAAAGAGTCAATGACAACGCATACAAGTTGGAGCTACCTGGGGAGTACAATGTTAGTGCGACCTTCAATGTCGCGGACCTAAGTCCATTTCTTGACGAGGAGGATCCAGATTTGAGGGCAAATCCTTCTCAAGAGGAGGGGACTGATGTGTGCACGAGTCTCGGCCCACGTAATGACCCAGTCCGAGTCCCATTGGGCCCAGTCACACGTGCACGGGCCAAGCTCTTCAAAGAATCACTCCAAGCCCTGGTTAGAGTCGTCCAAGACCAACATGGAGTTCACAAAGATATTGAGGGCTTGGAGAGAGACAACCGAGTCATTTACTCCTTGATCCAAGCCCATGAAGACTCAAGTGGGCCTCCAAGAGAATCGGCCGAGTAGGGCCTTAGTCTTTGATATTTATTAGATTGGATTAGTTTGCTTAGTAGGTTGGGCCGGCCCATCTTTACGCTAAGATGGCCGACCACCCCTTTAGGGTTTTCTTAGGGTTTCTTTTATTGTTACCTCTAGCCTATAAATAGGCTTGCTTTGTAAGGTCTAAGGGTGGAAGTTTTATGAATTAAATTCTTAGTATTCTTCGTTTTCTTTCAAGAGAGAATTCGAGCCTTTAATTTGCTTTGGCAAGGGTTACTGAGCAATCTTGCGTCTTGTCCATGATTGTTCAACCGACCTATCCCTTGGAGTAACCACCTTCATCGGAGTCGTCGTTCTACCGCTTTAAACCAACTCGTGTCGTCCGTGTTGATTTAAAGTCCAGCAAACCAAGCATAGGACAACCTCGCTAGATCTTTGGACAAACGTGCTACGTGTCTCGAAACTCGTTGATCGAGGAACGTATCAGTGTTTGATTTTGGGGCTGAATTGAGAAAAATAGTGAAACCATAAATGGCTGGAAAATAGGTAAATAGAAAAGACGTGCTGCCCAAATTTTCACTCGAGGGCTAGTTGGATGTACTTGCAACTTGAACGAAAGGTTTTAGGGTTGTTTATGTTTTTAAGACCAACTGCTACCTTTTTACTCCAACGCCACATTGTTATCTCTTTGCCCTAGTAGTTAACTTGGCTAAGCACACGACTTGTAGTCGAGCTTCATTTGTGCATTCCGTTTCCTGGGTTTGTGGATGGGGAAAACCATAATTGTTTTACCTTTGTTGTTATTAGGACGTGACGGTGATCAAAGCCATCTTTTGGGAGAAAACTTTTGAAGTTATCTTTGCTTGAACTGGTTGTTGCTTAACTGGTTTATTTGTACTTGAAATCTGTGACTTGAATGACTATGAACTCTATTTATTCTGAATGAGACGAAGGTGTACTTTATCACACTCGTTCTCTTGCCTGTGTGATCGTTTACTGTGTGAATTTGAATCTATTATCTGTTCTGTTCTAATGTCGTTTGGAGGCTTGTAGCCAACAACCCTTCTGTGACCTCTGAGCTCAAATCCTATGACTAGTTACTCGAGTCGAGCCGGCAAGGGCCTGGTCGATTAGATAACGGACCACGGTAGTCTGTTTCTGGGAAATCTTTAGGTATTGGAGACTCTGAATTTCCGGTATACTTGAGTATTACCACCTCTGTTCTGTGTGTGGTGTTCGGGCCCAGCAAGGGGTATGTTTGGTGGACGGAATTTGATGTCAAGTGGGGTCTATGGTCATGTTTGTTTCCTCGAACGTTGATGGAGCGTCAACGAGTTGGGATCAAGTAGTGCAACGGGAATTTGGCTCTTGAGAGCCACCTGTATCCTTTCTATCCGAGGTGTTTGTTCATTTCCTTATATGATGTGTATATGTGCCTTAAAAGTGAAATGCCATGATTCTTGATTACTTGTACTTGTGGTACCTCATTGAGCGTAAGCTCACCCCGTTCCCGTTATCATTGTTTTCCTTATAGGGTTCAATATTTTGAGAGCTATGATTTTTGAAGAAAGAGTCGAGCTAGTGTAGACATTCTTTTGATCATGCTCCTCTGTAATCGAAACCCTAATTGTATTTTGTATACGAATGGTTACTATGGCTTGTATTTCAAGTTAACTTGTTGAAAACTCTGATGTATATATGTATATGAGTGTGTAATCAAGTGTTTCAAGCGTATTCGTTTGAGATTGTACGTTTCTATGGTTATGTGAACTTTCTTGTATCCATTGGGGAAATCGAGCGAGTGTGAAGCTTGAACGAGAAAGAAAAAATTGGATTAGATTTTGACGTGGCTGCGGTCCTTCGCGCTTTTCGATGATTCATTTTTCCAAAATTCTTTGGACTGTTTGGTAAGGTTTATAAATGATTTGATCCGTAGTCCAGGCGAGAGTGGGGCAGGCGATCCACCTACCCTTTGGTTCGCCTTAGGGGAATGTGGGGCCGTCACAATAGGAGCAATTATAGAGAACACTTAGCACTTAAACATACAAGAAATATGAAGTAAACATGTAGTAAAACTATTCAAGTCACACACATGCAGGGAATACTCACAGTTACGTGCGATATGTCTCGATTCCTGGATAACATCCTTGATTACCCTCGAGTCCTGAGGTAAGAACCAACATGTTTATATGAAAGTGAAATCAAGGCCTTAAGGTGTTCGCACTTAAGAAGTGAAGAAACAAGAGGTTGGTACATAATCATTAAATGTATACTAAAGAATAAAGTGAGTCGTTATAACCTTGAATCAAGCCCTTTTCAATTTCAAAATTCAAGAGTAATAATGGAACCATGAGAAATCAAGTCCTAGGTCAAGAATAAAGCATAATAAAGAACATCAAGGTTTCTCATTTAAATCCAAGGAAACATCAAGTACCAGGGAAACTTGTATCCTCCATGAAATCGAGTTTAAAATGAACCATCAATCTTAAAAGGAAGTTGAATGTTCTTAAAAGTTCGTTTCTTAAGAAATCAGAAAATTTCAGCTTTATGCGACAAAACTTGGAAAATTAGATCTTGAGTTTGGTAAGTCCAAAAATTTGAAACTTTACACTGTTGGAAACTAGATCCAAAGTACTAAAAGTTCCCAGAAGACACTTTTTCAGGATTCCAAACAGAAAGTATTCATATTTCAGCTCAAAGTTACAGTTCCAAGAAGTTCGGACCGAACCAGTCTTGGTTTTCTGCAATTTTTGGAAATTTGGCAAAATTCACAGGAAGTGAATCAGCCTCTGAAATCTGTAACATAAAAAGAATCCCATACAAAGTTTCAAACATAACAAGCAGAACTAAATTTAGAGTTTTGAGCATCAAGATATAACAGTTTAAAGTCGGCTGAATTTTATAAACTGATCAGTGGGTTTCCAGATTCAAAGAGCAATTTTTGGGGCATTATTTGGGTATCGAAATGGTATTGAAATTATACCAAATTTGGTACACTTAAACTTCCATATGTGGACTACTTCTCTATCAAATTTTATGCAAAAACTCCCACGGGAAGGCAGTTAACGAAACAACCAAAATTTGTGAAACTTTCAAAGCTAATCTGCCAACTCGACCTTTCTTTCCTTTCAAAAGTTTTGTACAATGAAATTAGCCCCAACTCGCTCCATTTTTGAAATCAAAGTTCCAGAAATATTTAATAAGCAATTGACACAAAAATTTTGAAGTATAACATCCCAAAAACCGATTTGACCATTCGGCCAACAAGAAAGGGAAAAGTTTCCAGTTTCTAGCTTTGTCACATTTTTGGAATCAAACCATATCTAAGTCTATACAAACTCAAATTGAGAATGGTTAGTGGTATTGGAAACCAGATTCCAAATGCTACAATTCATCAGAAGACATCATTTTGAAAATCTTTCAACAAGTGGGACAAAATCAAGCCACAAAACGCAGCTTCCAGTTTCATTCGTATGAACAGTCAAAATAGAACAGCTAACATTGCCGACCCATTGCAGTTCACTCAAAATGAACCAGCAGGAGTTTTTATACCATTGGAAAGCTATGAGTGTCTAGTTTTGAATGCCACTAACGGCACTCAATTTTGACTTTTGTACAAAAAGTTACATTCGGACAAAGAAGCACTGTCCGAGTGCACTGTTATACGTTTTCCAGATTCGAACCTCTACCAAAAACTCAAGTTTTGTACAACCATCCGATACGATTTTTTAAATACACTTTATACACACAATATACAACCTATATCCATCAATTCCACAGTCAACCAAGCATAAAATTTTCAAAACATGACCAGAAATTTCAGACAGCACCTCTTCCTCACGGTTTCTCTCTTTCTTTTTCCTCTTCCAGTTTCTTCCATTAAAACTCATCACAAACACACTAACACACACATAAACATCATGGCAGCCCTCATTTAACCAAGGTGGGAGTTCATAGAGCCCACTTCAACCAACCAAATCCAACCAACAACAACAAGAAGGAAGCTACAAGCTTCAAAACCAAGAAATGAAACAAGAAAGCAAGAGTTGTGGTGGGAGATGTTTATACCTTCCAAACCCAAGAAGAAACCCTAGATTAAGATCAGATTTTCCACCGAAAATTCCCCAAGAAAATCCACAAGATTGCTCCTTGCTCCTAGCTAGACTGGTACTCCAAGATGTGAGTGATTTGGTGGAGGATTTGTGGGTGAAATGGAAGCTAGAAGATGAAGTTTTTCTTTCTTCCCTTCTTCCTTCTTGGTGTGATACCCCAACTTTTAGGATACTATTGTTGTTTAGCCTCAAAGAGAATATTACGGTTTCTTTATTTTATTGTTTTGTTTTAAAGACTAGAAACCCTAAATTCTAGAAATAAAGTCTAATCAAAACCCTAGTTTCATTTGTGACTGACCGTTTTCTCAAATTTCTCATATTTCAACCGAAACCCTAAATTCAATTTATGGAATTGTAAAACCCCTCACGTTTTCTTAAAAATGCCCTTTTAATTGGAAATTATGATTTTATTATAGCCCCTACCCAAATCATTCCACAATAAGTGCAAATGAACCTGAAAGTAAAGGTTTTCACTTTTCATTTTCAAGTTGGAGCAAGTTAGGGCTTTCACGTGTATCCGTAGTGTAATTATCCGGTACGGAGCGAAGATCAAATTTGGTGTTTAAGAGTGACTCTTGGGTGAGAAATAATATGTGATTAGAAGCAATGATAATAAGTTAGTGAATGGGAAGTAAAAACCCTAGTACGTGTGATTTAAGGAAAAACATTGCGAACCGACGGGTACCGCGTACTACCGATTGAACGCACCAATTAACCACCACTTTCTTACCATACAAGCTCATTAATATTTGAGCAAAATATCTCCTTATTTCCAGCTAGCTTTGACCGAAATTTAGGGCTAAAATGCAAGGGGAAAAGAAACAAAAAAATGAGTGGTGGTGGTGAAGCCACTTGTTGGCCACCTAAGGGCCATTGACCAAGATACTTATCTTACCTTCTTATCACTTGGAGCCATCTTTCTTCTTCATTTTTCCTGCTGCTTGGCCGAAGAGAGAGAGGAAAAAACACCAAGGGAAAATTGCTCCATTTCTTCTTGAATCTAGCCACCAAGTGAGAAAGAAAGAAAACTAAACCGATTAAAGCTATCCTTGAGTGTTTATTTAGTGAGGTGTTGGTGAAATTTTGAAGGGGAAGCTAGGGTTGCTCTTGGTAAGCACTTAAGCAAGGTAAGGATGATGATTTTCCCATTTCTTACTCTTGATCTTGTTTAAATTAGCTTAGCATCTCAAATTTGTGGTGAATGATGGTTGTTATCATGTTTTGGGTGTTTTTCCTTTTAGTTACATGAATTAGGGTTTGATGGATTGCTGTATATACTTGATGTATGGTTAATATATGTTGTATCCAAGATTATATAGGGGGTTTTGGTAGCAAGTGAAGCAAGAAATGAAGAAAGTTATCATTGAAACCAAAAATTCCAGATTTCTGGAAAAATTTCACCCTGTTCTGTCCGGTTCCAGTTCGTGTGGTTAGAGGCCGAATTAGGCTTGGCATAAAACATGAAAGTTGTATAAAATGGCATTTTATAGTTGCCTACAAAAATTTAGCTCAATCGGAGCAACGTGTCCTGTGAAAAGACTAAAATACCCTCGCTGCCCTAGGCTATTTCCAGTGATCCGTTTTGGACAGTTCATCCAATTGACTGTGTTTATTCACTATGATCCGTGCTGATTTAGCCATTTTCCAAAACATGGAAGTTTTAGTACTCTGTCTTAGCTTTTAAACGCCTCAAAGAACGCCTTAAACGGACTTTGGTAGCCTGGATATGGCCATTTAAATGTAGTATGGTTAATTAGCCGATTAGTTGGAACCTGGTTCGGTGAACTGGGAATTTGATTAGGTTACACTGGCAATTTGACCAAGTGATCTTAATGAAAGTTGTATACCTTCGTCTTAGCTTCGAAATGGTATAAGTTTCACACCAATCCGATAAGCGTAGCGTCGGATGTGTCATTTCCACAAAACCCTATCAAATCTGTCTTTTGTAAACTTCATTTCCGCATTTGTTATTAGTTGATTTATGTCCTTGTATTGTCTTGAGCCTATGGAACGGCTATTGAAATGCATTTGTGTTGTGTATAAACTTGGGCTTGAATGAGAAAAATAATGAAGCCAAAATGGCTTGAAAATTAGGTAAACACAAAGGGCATGCTGCCCAAATTTACGCTCGAAGACTAGAGAAATATACTTGCGACTTGAGTAAGGGTTAAGAGTGATTACTACTTGAACCATTTAGGATTTATAATCTTTCTCTCTCCTACTTCATCCCAGTGAATAGGTGATCGACATCTTCGTCCATAAAGTGCTTCATATGGGGCCATTTGAATAGAAGAGTGATAACTGTTATTATACGCGAACTCAACTAGTGTTAGATATTGGCTCCAACTTCCTCCAAAATCTACAATACAGGCTCTTAACATATCCTCAAGTATTTGAATGGTTCTCTCTGACTGTCTATCAGTTTGAGAATGATAGGCCGTGCTATAGTTCAACTTAGTTCCTAGAGCCTCTTGCAACTTCTGCCAAAATCGAGCTACAAACCTAGGGTCTCTGTCTGATACTATGCTTACTGGTACCCCATGTAATCTCACAATTTCATCCATATAAAGTTTGGTAAGTTTTTCCAAAGAATATTTCATATTAACTGGCAGGAAATGTGCAATCTTAGTCAATCGGTCCACTATTACCTAAATTGCATAATGACCCCTTTGAGTTCGTGGTAATCCAGATACAAAATCCATCGTTATGTGCTTCCATTTCCTTTCAGGTATCTCTAAAGGCTGTAACAGACCTGACGGTTTTTGATGCTCAGCTTTTACTTGTTAGCACGTAAGGCACTTTTAAACAAACTGGGCAATTTTCGCCTTCATATTGTCCCACCAATACAGACTTTTGAGATCCTGGTACATCTTACCACCATTTGGATGCACCGTATACCTAGAGCGGTGAGATTCTTCCAAAATATCCCTTTTCAGTTCCTCATTCTTTGGTACAACAACACGATTTCGGAACCTTAGAATCCCATCAGGACTTAGGTTAAAATCGGATAATTCTCCTTTCTTCACTCTTTCCACCCGGTTTTGTACTGCTGGCTCTTTCTTTTTACCCTCTTTAATTCGATCCAATATTGTCGACTTCACCTCAATATTTTCAAAAATAACTTTCTACTTCTCAAGATGAGGGTTCCATTCATAAACATTTTCTAATAGGTTCCACTCTCCCACCATTGAACCTTCTAGTTGAGCCTTCCAACTTAAAGCATCTGCTACAACATTGGCCTTTCCTGGATGGTAATTAATGGTACAATCGTAATTTTCTAAGAACTTCAGCCACCGACGTTGTCTCAGATTTAGCTCCTTCTGGGAGAATAAATACTTAAGGCTCTTATGGTCTGTATATATCTCAAATGTCACCCCAAACAAATAATGCCGCCATTTCTTCAAAGCAAACACAACAGCTGCTAATTCTAAGTCATGGGTTGGATAGTTCTGCTCATGAGATTTTAACTTCCAAGAAGCATAGGCAATACTTCCTATTTTGCATTAAAACACACCCCAATCCTTCTCTCAAAGCATCGGTATATACCATATAACTATCCTTCCCATTTGGCAAAGCCAACACTGGAGCCATGGTCAATTGCTTCTTTAACTCCTGGAAACTCGTTTCACACTTAGCATCCCAAATATATTTCCCTTGTTTCTTTGTCAAATTCGTTAGGGGTCCCACAATTCTTGAGGAATTCTTTATAAACCGGCAGTAATACCCTACTAAACCCAAAAAGCTTCGAACATTAGTAGGATTCTCCGGCCGTTTCCATTTGGCAACCGCTTTAACTTTAGCTGGATCTACAGTAAGTCCATCTTTTGAGATTATATGGCTTAGAAACGTCACTTTCTCTAGCCAGAATTCGTACTTGCTAAACTTAGCAAACAACTGGTGCTCTCTTAGGGTTTGCAATACTATTCTCAAGTGTTGCTTATGTTCCTCCTTTGTCTTAGAATACACCAGAATATCATCAATAAAGACTACCACAAACCGATCCAAATAAGGTTTAAACACTCGATGCATTAAATCCATGAATGCCGATGGGGCATTGGTTAAGCCAAAAGGCATCACTGCAAACTCGTAATGCCCATATCGAGTGTTAAAGGCAATTTTTGGCACGTCCTACTTTCTAATTCTCAATTAGTAGTATCATTGTTGAAGATCTAACTTAGAAAACACCACAGCCCCTTGTAACTGGTCAAATAACTCGTCAATGTAGGCCAAAGGATATTTATTCTTAATGGTCACTGCATTCAATCCTCGATAATCAATGCACAACCTCAAACTTCCATCATTCTTCTTGACAAAAAGCACTGGAGCGCCCCAAGTTGACTCACTCTTATGTATAAATCCCCGTTCTAGCAAGTCTTGCAATTGAAACTTCAACTTCTTAAGTTCTACGGGCGCCATCCGACAAGGGGTTTTTGAGATGGGAGTAGTTCCAGGTATTAAATCAATCTTAAACTCAATTTCTCTCTCGAGTGGCAATGATACCAATTCGTCCGGGAATACTTTTGGATATTCATTTATTACTGGCATATCTTCTAGTTTAACCTTTTCTCCTGGGGTGTTAACCAGAAAGGCTAGATACCCCCGTGCCCCATTACTTAGCAATTTCCTAGCCCTAATTCCCGAAATAAGGGCAGATGTTGCTAAAATACCCCTCACATCTAGTTTTAGGGTTGCCTCATCGTGTCTACAAAACTCGACCATCTTTGTGCGACAATCTACCCGAACATGATAACGAGCTAGTCAGTCCATCTGTGACGACTTGAAAAATCCCTTACAGTAGTTTTACTACACATTCACTTTTCCAATAGCTACAAATAATCATAGAAATAAGGATTTCCTTTTTACATTCATCGTTACAATAAACTAGGATTTTTACATCTTTTCGCAGTGTGAGTAATCGGTACAGAGTGTGTACTAAATTTAGTGATTAAGAGTGAGTTTTAGATGATATTACATGTGTGATTAGTAGTAATAATAATAAGTTAGTGAATTATAAGTGAAAACCCTAGTATGTGTGATTTAAGGAAAATCGGCTTGAACCAACGGGTATCGTTCACTACCGATTGAACACACCACTTCACCACCACTTTCTTACCATAAAATATCATTGATATTAGTGCAAAATATCAGCCCCTTAATCAGCTCTTGTTGGCCGAAAATATTGACTAGAAAAACCTAGGAAAAGAAAAAAATTTTGAAAGTTAATCTCATGGTGACAAGTGGCGGCCATCACAAGGTTGTTGACCAACCAATTTCTTTCATATTTATCACCAAAAATCACTTCAATTGCTCCTTATTTCTCCCATTCCAGCCGTGACATTGAGGGAGAAAACAAGAGGAAGAAAACTCTATTTTCATCTTGAGTTTAGCTCATTTGAGTGAAGAATCAATAAATCTAAACCGATTAACTTCTAAATTGGGAGCTTAGGAAGCTTGGGGTGCTAAAGTTTGGGAAGGAAAGGTGAAGGATATCTCTTGCAAGCATCTTAGTGAGGTGGTATGGCTGTTCATCCTATTTCTTTGCCTTAATCTTGCTTAAGTTGTGTAGCAACTTAGATTCTTGATTAATGATAGCTATTCTAGTAGTTTTGATAATTATGGTGGTGGATTTGTGAGTTAGGGTTTTGAATTGCTCAATTGTATATATTGTTGTTTAGATGGCATATGGTGTCTATAATTGTTAGGAGGGAGTAGTGGTTCAAAGAAATGTGAAGTTTACACTTAATTCATTAAATTCTAGATTTGAGTTCTTACACTGCCCTGTTCTGACCAGTTCCATTCGGCCATGATGGAGGCCGAATTGGGCTTAACTCAAAACATGAAAGTTGTAGGAAATGATGTTTTATAACTACCTGTAAAATGTCAGCTCAATCCAAGTACTGTAGCATGTGAAATGATGAAAATACCCTTGACTACCATAGGTAGAGTTCTGTGGACAGTTCTGACATTTCATCATTCTGGCCTCATTTTTTCACCTTGATCTGTATTAAATTAGGATTTGGCCAAACACGAAAGTTGTAGTGCTATTTTTAGCTTTCCAACGCATCTGAAAACATCTCAATCGGACTTTTGTAGCCTGAGTTATCGTCATTTGAACACAGTGCTGTTAACCAGCCTGATGGTGAAATTCTGGTTTTGTAATTTGTAAATTTAACCTAGATACACTATGAACTGGGTTGAGTTGTCTTCATCAAAGTTGTAGCCCTTTGGCTTAGTTTCGAACGGTATAAATTGTACCCCAATCCTATAAGCGTAACTTCGGTTGTGACCGATACGCTAAGATATGCCAAACCTGTCATTTTGTTCTTTACTTTAAACCTTATTTCCGGTCACTTTTCTAGCTTGGTGTTGTAATGGAATGAATTTTAGCCTATTGAACGGCTATTGTAATAAGATTATTTGTGTGTGATTTTGGGGGCTGATTGAGGAAAATAATGAAGCCATAAGTGGCTGGAAAATAGGTAAATACAACGGGCGTGCTGCCCAAATTTGTAGTCGAGGGTTAGGTAGATGTACTCGCGACTTGAGTAAGGGTTGAGGATGAAACTAACTTGAATCATCTAAGGTATTCAAGTCTTCTTTATTAGAGGTATATAAGTTAGAATCTGGTCGAAACTTGTACCCTTGGAAAAATGAAATTTACGACTAATAGAAATACTTTTTCTTCGTTTCTTCGACTCAAATAGAGATTTCAAAGTTTTACGAGCGAGCATAATTTTACAAATATTTTACTCATTTCCTTTGGTTTAAATGTACTCTTTTCACTTCCAAAACTATACTTATACTTTGTACTAGCAGTTATTCGGATTTTCTTTGGTTCACCTAAACTTTGGATGGTTTAACTGTAATATTTTCTCTTGGTTATTATTAGGGTTCCTTGGTGATTGAGGGTATTATTCGGAAGAAAACTTTGGGCTTAAATAGGTGAGTATTCTTTGTACGTTATGTTTCCAATGACTATGTGGATTGTTGTGACTATGTGACTATTTGTGAATGTTGGATTAAATGTTAAATGTTTTCAATGATTTGTAAAAATGAATTTTGCTAGGTGAGTGTGCAGTTTATCGCACTCGACCTAAATGAATGTGAAATTTACAATGATTAAATGATTAAATGTTTAAATACTACTTGTACATGAATGTAAGCCTTTTGGCTAAACTGGGCCCTTGCCCTTCGTTGGCAGTCGACTCGAGCCAGAAGCGGACTCGGTCGGGCGATTGGTGACCCTGGGTTAATGTTTGGTATACTCGTGTGACGACCCCACTTCTCCCAAGGGCGAACCCAAGGGTATCGGCGGGCCGCCTGCCTAGCTCGCGCCAGGACTCAAAACCTAAACTAATAAAACTATATAAATCGAAATAGCACTATATACAATATATACAAACCCCAAAAGTGTTCTAATTACATTCTTCAAAAGTACCTGCTCATACTATTACATCCTTATAATTATAACCAAAACCAAAGAGTAGACCCTAAGGAGGGTCCTTATACAAACCACCACAACAAAAACAAACATCCTAATTGTCCAACTATTACAAGCAAACCTAACTATACTAGTGTATGTGTCAAAAGTCCCCGCGTCGGCCCCTGCTAAGGAAAACAAAAGGAAAGGGGTAAGCTATATATGCTTAGTAAGTAAACAGGGGCAAAAGCGTAAATTTCACGTAACAACAGTTACACAGTAGGAGTAAAGCAAAAGCAGAAAAATAACATCACATAATAAGGATACGGGTGGCTCCAAAGCCAATTCATGTGCCATGTATGATCTCCTGCCGACACTCCGTCGACCACAAATAATGGTCCGTAGAACTCCACTTGTTCTCCCACCGTACACCTTATCACCCTTTCTGGCCAGACACCTCACAAACTTGCTCGAGCGAACGAAATTGAGCTTGGTTCACCAGCTCGGGTCACAAACTTGGTCCACATAATCGGTGAACCGGATTCACAAACTTGGTGACCTCAAACCAGGTTGGACTGACTTCGACCAAGCCCTAACCGGCTTGAATAGTCCATCTAGGCCATGAGATCGGGCCCCAAACTCACAAACTTCACAAAATTTACTCAAAAGTCACCCCGAGCCGCAAGCTCAAGGGGTTTAGTTCCAAAATGATTCATATACATGTGCCATGTACAAATATGTGCGTAAATTAGGGTTTAGGTCGAGTACGATAAAGTACACCCTCGCCTAGGTACCCTTTTCATACATATCGAAACACATAGGCAACTAACACATAAGAGCGGCCTGAATACTTACTCAACGAACAAAAGAGCAAAAGTTTGAAATTTGTGCCGCGAGGAGTAGCTAGTAGGCCCCACCGACTCCACCTAGCTCACCACCATCTGAAATAGAAGATTGCGTCACATAATATCATAAACGGCTACTAATATGCCTAAAACAAGCAAAACGGCAAAATCGGCACTTACGAGTGCGGAAACGGCATACGGAAACGGGATTGGTAACCTAATCGCTTTGCCGTCAAAACTGTTTTGAGCCTAATTGAAGCTACAAGTGTCGGATCAAGGTACATGAGGTACCGTTGCGAAGCTAAGAGGAAGGGTTACAGTTTTCATGAAGACACCTCAATCCGGATCTAAACGGAAATAGGTCGAAAGTACAGAAAACCGTTCCAGGAATTCGCACTCTAGAGTAACGAACAGGGTATGTTTGCTGGACCATAACTCCCAGCTCACAAATCTAAATCAGGAAATTACAAAGGCATTAGAAAGCTGAGACATAAGGCTAAAACTTTGATGTTTTGGCCAAGACCTGAATTGATGTGTGCACGAGCCTCGGCCCACGCAATGACCCAGTCCGAGTCCCATTAGGCCCAGTCACACGTGCACGGGCCAAGCTTTTCAAAGAATCACTCCAAGCCCTGGTGAGAGTCGTCCAAGACCAACATGGAGTTCACAAAGATATTGAGGGCTTAGGGAGAGACCACCGGGCCATTTACACCTTGATCCAAGCCCATGAAGACTCAAGTGGGTCACCAAGAGCTTTGGCCGAGTAGGGCCTTAGCCTTTGATAATTATTAGATTGGATTAGTTTGGTTAGTAGAATGGACCGGCCCATCTTTACACTAAGATGGCCGACCACCCTCTTAGGGTTTCTTTAGGGTTTTGCTTGTTACCTTTTAGCCTATAAATAGGCTAGCTTTGTAAGGTTAAAGACACAAGTTTTACGAATAAAATTCTTAGTACTTTCGTTTTCTTTCTAGAGAATTCGAGCCTTTAACTTGCTTTGGCAAGGGTTATTGAGCAATCTTGCGTCCTGTCCTTGATTGTTCATCCGACCTATTCCCCTGGAGTATTCACCTTCATCGGAGTGTCGTCTACTACCTAAGTCAAATCGTGTCGTCCGTTTGACTCTAGGTTCCGCAAACCAAGCGTTGGACAACCTCGCTAGATCCTTGGGCAAACGTGCTACGCGTCTCGAAACGTGTTGATCGAGAAACGTATCAGTTGGCTTCAGAGCTGTGGTTGAGGTATCTTCCGTTATATCCGTAGCTTTGTCTTAGTTTTGCTGTTCTTATTAGATTCCGCTGCCTTTGTTACCAAATTCTGTTCAAGTAGTTACATCTTTGATGCGTCATTTGTCAAAAAAAAAAAAAACAAATCTGACCGAGTAGTTTCTTGTTCCAAGTCGTGTCCCTTGTCATAAAATTCTGGTCATAGTTGTTGTCTTGTTGCGCCATTGATCAGTCAAAAAAAAAAATTCTGTTTTGCATCCCGTTTGTTCTTGTCGTTTGAGCATTATTCCAAATCTGTCCGGAGTCTTTGTCATCTTGTCGTGACAATTTCTGGTCGGTATTGTGTTCCCAAAACTGTCCGTAACTTGTGTGTTTTGAATCGTGAATTGTTCTTCAAATCTGTCCGCCACCTTTGTCCATTATTTCTGTCCAAAGTCGTGCGTATTGTTGCTAGCTCTAGTCTGACCAGACGTGGTACTCTTGTTGCCTCAATTCTGCCCAGCAAGCCGAAACTAAAACAAAAAAAAAAAAAAAAAAAGGTGCGGCTAGGGTTTGTGCGACTAGGGTTTTCTTTTGGTTGCCCAAATCTGTCCAAGTGTTCAATTGCTTATCTAAGTTGTTTTAGTTAGTCTTTCTAAACTGATTTGTGGATCAAACTTGTTGGAGTTGAGAATCTTGAAGGAAACTACAAGCATCTAGGATTTCTTGAGGTTCTTGAAACTAATCTTGAAGTTCTTGAAACTTATCTTGGAAGTTTTTGTAAGACTTTGTGGTTCTTGTTCGTGATTGTGGTAAGGAAGCGGGCTGACCAGTCCTACTCTATTACTCGGCCAAGTTGTGGGTTGTTCTTAAGTTAAAAAAAAAAAAAAACAGAAACGCAAGAGAAAAGAAAAAAAAAGAGAAAAGAAAGAAAACAGCATTCGGACAACAAGAATCCAAGAAGAAAGCCGTATTATTATTGCCAAAACTGCCTTGTTACCTCTTGTTCCAAACCAGAAATTACAACAAGAAAAGAAAAGAATTCAAAAGTTTTGGCCAACCTCTTCTTGAAAATCTTGATCACCTTGGATCTTGATCACTTGTGTCACCTTTTGGAATTCTTGAGGGTCTTCCTTGTCTTGGGGTTTGAAGAGTTGCACTTCCTTTCGTATAAAGAGTTTCTTGTAAGATCTTGCATCCATACGTGGCTTTCTTGGTTGAGGAGTGAATTTCTTGGGAGATTCTTGAGTAACATCACTCGCATGCCCTTGGGAGTCCATTGGAGCCGAATTTCTGGAGTAACAAGGACCAAACCTGTCTTGTTGGAGAGAGGGCCGAATTTCTTGTTCTTGGAGTAGAGAGGGAGCCGAATTACTTGGGTAAGTGGCGGCTGTGAAGAGGGAGTTTTATAGGAAATATAACCGACTTAGGGAAGGGTTTCAAGGAGGGAAGAATTCTGGAAATTTCGGTTGAGGGGGGAGACAAATCTGTTTAGGAGTCCCAACTCCTACTTGCTTTCCAAATTAGTTAGGAGACTAAGTAATCTACTTGGATAGCTCTTGGACACCTCCTATATTTTCTCCTCCATTTTAGGATACACTCCTAAATTCTCTCATCCACTTTAGGAAACCACTCCTACATCTTAGGATTCTTAGAGTTTCCTTTCTTGGCAATATTTTCCAAATCTGTCCACCGGCCCTAAGCCTTTCAAAAACCGTTCGTCCTTCACCAACATCTCACCCAAACCGTGTCCTTCACTCTTGAGTACTCTTGTGGGGAAAGGATTGGTGACGATTATTGGACCCGAGCAACATTTCTCAACTACCTAGACCAACAGGTAAAGATACTTGGTAAGTCTCATAGAGTGAATTGAGCACTACACACGAGCGTGAGGGATACACTAAGGGAGTGAAGTGAGGATTATATTTGCACTTCCTTTGCTTGTTACTAACCTTTGCAGGGGCATCAAGAGAGGCATGGAGCAAGATCAACAACCACCTTCCAAAGACTACTCTCTATTGTTCACCGCCATGAGGCATGAACTCAAACGCATTAGTGAGCAACAAATGGAGGAGTTGCACACCCGATTTGACGAGCTCGCCAAGAGTCTCACCCCAGGCTCGCGTTCTGGATCACGCAACCGGAGTAGCCGTGGCCTCAAAGGAGCACCCAGTGAGGACTACTCCGCCAGTGAAGACGATGAGCAAACTGAGAAGCCTCGACGGGACACGCCTAAGACCGAACTCAAGGGGCTTAAAATTCAAGTCCCTGCATTCAAAGGCAAAAGTGACCCTGAAGCTTACTTGGAGTGGGAAGGCCGTATCGAGATGGTCTTCGACTGTTACGATTACAGCGAGGAACAAAAGGTTAAAGTTGCTACCATGGAGTTCACCGACTACGCACTCGTCTGGTGGGACCAAGTGAGGACCAATAGGAGGAGGATGGGAGAACCACGTGTCCGGACTTGGCGAGAACTCAAGGCACTGATGCGCAAGCGATTTGTTCCTAGCTACTACAATCGCGATTTCCACTCTAAACTTCAAACCCTCACTCAAGGCAACATGAGTGTGAAAGACTACTACAAAGAGATCGAGATGGCCATGATGAG
Source organism: Coffea eugenioides (assembly GCF_003713205.1). Taxonomy (NCBI): domain Eukaryota; kingdom Viridiplantae; phylum Streptophyta; class Magnoliopsida; order Gentianales; family Rubiaceae; genus Coffea; species Coffea eugenioides. The sequence continues at coordinate 17,741,380 of NC_040043.1, read as the reverse complement.
GGCCAACATTCAAGAGGACAATGAAGCCACGATGGCTAGGTTTCTTAGAGGTCTCAATCCTGACCTTCAAGAAACCTTGGAGCTCCAACATTACTTGGACATGCACGACCTTCTAGAACTCGCTATCAAGGCCGAGCGGGGGAAGAAACTAAGACGAGGAGCACGTCCTTTCCAATCTTCTAATACCACTTCATGGAGGGGCAACCAACCAAGAAGGGCGACCCACGAAGTTGGAAATGCGGCAACACCCACCTCTTCTAACCGAGTCCAAGGTAACTCTTCTAACCGCAATTCCTATTCTACCTCTAACAAGGTTTCCGATGCATCCAGGTCCACCTCAAAGGCACCGCATGAGACTCCTAAGCCTAGGAGTAGGGACATCAAGTGCTTCAAGTGCCAAGGGTTTGGCCATATTCAATCTCAGTGCCCAAACCAACGGGTCATGCTCATCACTCACAATGGCGAAATTGTGTCTGATGATGACGAATGTGCGGAGATGCCCGAACTGGTCGAAAACGACTGCCTGGAAGAAGAGTCAGCTGGGGAGGCTTGCTCGCCTACACGAGGAGAAGTCGGTTGCTTGGTGGCACGGCGAGTGCTAACCGCCCGCGTTAAAGAGGACGAGCAGCTACAACGCGAAAACCTATTCTATACCCGCTGTAAGATAGGCAACAAGGTGTGTAGTCTCATCATCGACGGTGGGAGTTGCACAAATGTGGCCAGTTTGCTCATGGTTGAGAGTCTAGGACTCCCCACTACCAGGCATCCAAATCCTTACCGCCTCCAATGGCTAAGTGAGGATGGCGAGGTATGAGTCTTCAGACAGGTCTGCATTCCCTTTTCAATTGGTACCTACACTGATGAAATCGTGTGCGACGTAGTGCCAATGCATGCTACGCATATCATTTTGGGAAGGCCTTGGCAATTTGACAAACACGTCACATTCGATGGAAGAGCAAATAAGTACACACTTTTGCACGATGGCAAACGTAAGGTCCTTACACCTCTCACACCTGCACAAGTTTATGAGGACCAACTACTATTGCAAAGGGAGTGTGAACAAGACCGTCAAAGAAGGAAACTAAAGGCGGTCGACCCTGGTAAAAGCTCCACTTCTACATGTGAGCCATCAACCAAGGGTCAAGGGAGGTATACATGACAAATCACCTACCGCACCTACCACTAGGAAGCACAACATGATTATTAAGGCAAAAGATGTTCGAAAAGTGGTGAACTCTAATCAGCCTATCCTTCTCATGATTTGCAAGCATGTGCTCTTGGATGTTGCTGAGCTCGATAAGGCATTGCCTGCGAGCATAGTTGCTCTTTTACAGGAATTTTAGGATGTTTTCCCTGACGAGGTCCCTGATGGCTTACCACCCATTCGGGGAATTGAACACCAAATCGACCTCATTCCTGGCACACCATTGCCCAACAAGCCTGCTTACCGCATGGGCCCTGAAGAGACCAAGGAGCTTCAAAGGCAAGTTGATGGCCTCTTAGGTAAGGGTTGGGTAAAGGAAAGTCTAAGTCCTTGTGCTGTGCCTGTGATACTTGTTCCCAAAAAGGACGGTACTTGGCGTATGTGCACTGACTGTCGGGCTGTGAACGCTATCACTGTCAAATATCGTCATCCCATTCCTAGACTTGATGATATGCTTGATGAACTCGATGGTGCCATTATTTTCACCAAAATTGACTTGAGGAGTGGCTATCATCAAATTCGGATGAAAGAAGGCGACGAGTGGAAAACAGCCTTCAAAACCAAACATGGTCTCTATGAGTGGCTAGTCATGCCTTTTGGCTTAACTAATGCCCCTAGCACCTTCATGCGACTAATGAACCATGTGTTGAGACATTTTATTGGCAAGTTTGTCATTGTTTACTTTGATGACATCCTGATCTATAGTCGTAGTGAGCATGAGCACCTAGAGCATGTGAGATTAGTTCTTGAGACACTTCGACAGGCGCGTCTTTACGCCAACCTCAAGAAGTGCACCTTTTGTACTAACGAGCTTGTGTTTTTAGGCTATGTGGTAAGTTCGCAGGGCATCAAGGTGGACAAATCCAAGATTGAGGCCATCGAGCAATGGCCAACTCCCACATCCGTCCCTGACGTGCGCAGCTTTCTTGGATTGGCGGGCTTTTACCGGCGCTTTGTCAAAGATTTTAGCACCATTGCCGCCCCGTTGACCGCCGTGACAAAGAAGAATGACAAGTTCCACTGGGGAGAATCACAAGAACAAGCATTTCTCGCCCTCAAGGACACACTCACACATGCACCTGTGTTAGCATTACCAAATTTTCACAAGACTTTTGAAATTGAATGTGATGCTTCTGGTGTAGGTATTGGAGCGGTCCTCATGCAAGACAGGAGGCCTTGTGCCTTCTTTAGTGAGAAACTGGGAGGAGCTGCATTAAACTACCCCACGTACGACAAGGAGTTGTACGCATTAGTGAGGGCCTTGGAGACTTGGCAACACTATCTTCGCCCTCGGGAGTTCGTGATACACACTGATCACGAGTCATTGAAGTACCTCAAGGGACAACCCAAGTTAAGCAAGCGACATGCCAAATGGGTAAGCTTCATTGACACCTTTTCGTATGTCATTAAGTATAAGACTGGCAAAACGAATGTAGTGGCTGATGCATTATCACGTAGACATTCGTTGCTTGCCCTTCTGGATGCCAAGTTACTAGGGTTCGAAATGGTTAAGGAACTCTACACAAATGATCATGACTTTGGTGATATCTATGTTGCTTGTGTTAAGAACCCGCATGGAAAATACTTCTTGCATGATGGATTTCTATTCCATGTAGATAAACTGTGTGTACCTAATTCTTCCATTCGTGATCTTTTGATTCGAGAGGCACATAGTGGTGGTCTCATGGGCCACTTTGGCATCACCAAGACTCTGGCCATGTTGCAAGAGCACTTTTACTGGCCTCATATGCGTAGAGATGTTGAACGCATGGTTGGTAGATGCGCTACTTGTCACAAGGCAAAGTCTAAGACACATCCATATGGCTTGTATACCCCATTACCTATCCCACACCATCCTTGGGTTGACTTGTCTATGGACTTTGTGCTAGGTTTGCCTAGATCACCAAGGGGTAATGACTCCATATTTGTAGTGGTTGATAGATTTTCTAAAATGGCACATTTTATTCCTTGTCACAAAACTGACGATGCATCTCATATTGCTACTTTATTCTTCAAAGAGATTGTCCGTCTGCATGGCATGCCTAGGACTATTGTTAGTGACAGAGATGTGAAGTTCCTGAGTTACTTTTGGAAGACTTTGTGGTCCAAACTTGGCACTAGGTTATTATTCTCCACCACTAGTCATCCTCAAAGCGATGGACAAACTGAAGTTGTCAATCGCACACTTGGCACTTTACTTCGGGCCTTGATTAAAAAGAATCTTAAGTCTTGGGAGGAGTGCTTACCTCATGTTGAATTTGCCTACAATCGAACTGTGCATAGTGCAACACAATATTCTCCCTTTGAGATTGTTTATGGCTTCAACCCCCTTACCCCCCTTGATCTGGTGCCCTTACCTTCCTCTGAGTACACAAGCTTAGATGGGAAAAGGAAAGCTGATTTTGTGCGCAGGTTACATGAAGCTGTGCGAGCAAACATCGAGAAGCGCACGCAGCAATACATCCAACAAGCCAACAAGCACCGCCGCAAGATGATTTTTGAGCCTGGAGATTGGGTGTGGCTACACTTGAGGAAGGAGCGATTCCCCAAGCAACGTCAAAGCAAATTATCCCCAAGAGGTGATGCACCATTTCAGGTACTCCAAAAAGTCAATGATAACGCATACAAGTTGGAGCTACCTGGGGAATACAATGTTAGTGCGACCTTTAACGTCGCGGACCTAAGTCCATTTCTTGACGAGGGGGAACCAGATTTGAGGGCAAATCCTTCTCAAGAGGAGGGGACTGATGTGTACACGAGTCTCGGCCCATGCAACGACCCAGTCCGAGTTCCATTGGGCCCAGTCACACGTGCACGGGCCAAGCTCTTCAAAGACTCACTCCAAGCCCTGGTTCGAGTCGTCCAAGACCAACATGGAGTTCACAAAGATATTGAGGGCTTAGAGAGAGACAATCAAGCCATTTACACCATGATCCAAGCCCACGAAGACTCAAGTGGGCCTTCAAGAGGATCGGCCCTATAGGGCCTTAACCTTAGTACTTGTTAGATTGGATTAATTTGTCTTCATAGCTCATTGGGCCGGCCCATCTTGGACACCAAGATGGCCGAACTCTTTGCCATTGTTTCCTTAGGGTTTTTCAGTCACTTTAGCCTATAAATAGGCTTGCTTTGTAAGGTTTTAGGGTAGTCGTTTTATCAATAAAATTGGTTTAATTCGTTCCTTCTTCCAAGAAGAGAGTTCGAGCACTTTAACTTGCTTTGGCAAGGGTTATTGAGCAATCTTGCATCCTGTCCTCGATTGTTCATCCGACCTATTCCCCTGGAGTATTTACCTTCATCGGAGTGTCGTCTACCACCTACATCAAATCGTGTCGTCCGTTTGATTCTAGGTCCCGCAATCCAAGCGTTGGACAACCTTGCTAGATCCTTGGGCAAACGTGCTACGTGTCTCGAAACAAGTTGATCGAGGAACGTATCACCTAGGGTTTAGCGAGTCGCCTACCCAACTCTCGTCAGGACTCACTCACTCGTATCTCGAGAAATTAACTTACATCCATAGAAAAATAAATACTATGACAATTCAAACTTCTTATATACAAACCTAGACTACACACCAAAATACTTTAAAGTGGTTACAATTCAAGTACAACCAACCCTAGTCGGGTGCTAGCGCGAGTACAGTTCAAAATTCAAAACAACTAGACTACGCTAGTCTGTACACGTCTCACGCCTCGTTCGTACCCCCTATAAGGAAAACAAAACTAACGGAGTGAGCTAAATCTCAGTGATGTTCCAAATAGCAAATTGAACAGTGAATATATCATAATAGTAAAATAGCGAGCATAACAAGTCAAGAAAGTGAGCAATAACACTTCATATGGCCAAACAATAAATATTCAATATTTCACATAAAAGGATACAGTTGCTCCTATATATTGGCTCCACCATAGCTTGATGGAATGGTAGTTGACACTCCGTCAACTTTCAAATAAGGTAACTAGTCCAGTAGAACACCACTTAACTCCAATCTCCGTCCACCGACCAAACCCCTTACCGGGCCCGAACTTCACAATAAACACTGGTGGTAATACTCGAGTATACCGATTAGTCGAGGAGATAACACTCCACTCGACATCACTAACTGCCCAGGGTTTGTTATCTAATTGAGTAGGCCTTTACCGGCTTGACTCGACTAACTAGCCACAGGGTTTTTGAAATTCCAGGCAAGACACAATTCATATGCATGTATATCTGTGACGACCCCACCTCCCCCTAAGGCGTACCAGAGGGTTCGACGGGTCGCCTGCCCAGCTCTCGCCAGGACTCACTCACTCGAATCACGTGCATACATCCATGTACCATAAATAACATCGCAATTAAAACTTATAATTTATATTGATACCAAATCAAGGTACAAAGCCTCAATATACCCAAACGGTTCAAAGTATATACAATCCCATAACAATACATTCTATTCGAGGAATAGCGTGAGTACAAGTCAAAAGTCAAAATAACTAGACTACGCTAGTCTTTACACGTCTCACGCGTCACCCGTGCCCCTGTAAGGAAAACAAAACTAATAGAGTGAGCCAGAGCTCAGTGATGTTCCAGATATCAAATTGTCCAGCAAACAAGATAATAACAAGGTAATAGTGAAATAGCGAGCAAACAAGTTCAAGTAAAGAGATAATACTTCAAGTAGTCAAGAAATGTGTGGATCATGTTCACAAGTAAGGATACAGTTGCTCATGTCACGGCTCCATCCCAACTTGATCAAATAGTAGTTGACACTCCGTCAACTTTCAAGTAATAACTAGTCCAGAAAGAAAACTCCACTTCTCGCCAGTCTCCGTCCACCAATCAACTCCCTTCTTCGGGCCCGCACGCCACACGAAACACGGGTGGTAATACTCGAGTATACCGAATTGCCGAGGAGATAACACTCCACTCGACCTTACTAGTGACCCAGGGTTTGTTATTCAATCGACCAGGCCCTTGCCGGCTCGACTCGATTAACTAGCCACAGGGTTTCTGGAATTCCAGGCATAATATAATTCATGTCGATAAACAAGAGCAAATTTGGATAGGGCAAGTGCGATAAAGTACACCCTTGCTCTATCAAATCACATGTATATCACGTATTCACGTTGATCAAAGATAAATGGCAAATATCGAGTTCAATCAGATATTTGGAAGCACTCACCAAAATAGTGCCTCTAGTGCTGGTGTCTGGGTGGTACTCCGGGTTTGGAGTCCAAATCTGCGATAAAACTTAACTTGAGAACTTTGAAAATCAACTAAGGTTCAAAACTTAAGCGTTTCGTTCATTAAGAATCAAGAAATTGAAATTCACTTGAGAAATAGTCGTGAAATAGTGGCTCGCTTTTCAAACTGAAAAATTTGATAACATGTTTGCTTGGAGATGACTTTTGAGTCAAAAGTGCAAGTAAAACGGTTTCATAGTGATTCGTATCGTTTTCCTAAGAGTACAAGTTCGGCCAAGTCCTAACGTATAACCCTCGATAAACAAAGTAGCAAAGGTCCTCGATAGTTCAAGTGATAATCACTTTTAACCTTTACTCAAGTTGCAAGTATAGTTTTCTAGTCCTCAAGCATAAATTTGGGCAGCATGCCCTTTGTGTTTACCAAATTTTCTAGCCATTTATGGCTTAATTATTTTTCCTCAACCAATCCCAAAGTCATACATATCATAGATTCAAGTAAATAGCCGTTCCATAGGCTCATAACAACAAAAGAACAAAAATCAAAGTGATAACAAGTGCGGAAATGTAACCTAGCAAAAGACAGATTTGACGTGTGGTTGCGGAAAGAACACATCCGAGGCTACGCTTATCGGATTGAGGTGTAACTTATACCGTTTCGAAGCTAAGATACAGGGGTACAATTTTCATGAAGATCACTTAGTCCAGTTTCCAATGTAACGTAGTCAAATTCCCAATTTACAGAACCAAAATCCAACTAGTCGGCTAATTAACCGTACTACCTTTAAATGACTATATCTCAGGTTACCAAGGTCCGATTAAGGTGTTCTTCGAGGCGTTTAAAATATAAGACAGAATACTAAAACTTTCATGTTTTGGAAAATAGCTAAATCAGTACGGACCATAGTGAATAAATACGATTAACTGGATGAATTGTCCAAAACGGATCACTGGAATGCATCCTAGGCAGCGAGTGTATTTTGGCCTTTTCACAGTCTACATAGCTCCGATTATGCTGAAATTTTGTAAGACATATAAAATACCATTCTATACAACTTTCATGTTTTAAGCCAAGCCTAAATCGGCCTCTAACTATGAGTACTAAAACCGGGCAGAATGTAAACATGAAATTCCAGAAATCTGGAATTTTTGGGATTTCATGACCATCTATTTATTTTCTTGCTTCCAACACTACCAAAGCCCCTTATATAATCTTATATACAACATATACCAACTATACAACAAGTTTAGGCAGAAATTTATTAAACCCTAACTTGCATATATCATCCAAAATCATCACAACAACTTGCATATCTTGTAATCAAGCCAAAACATGAACTAGATAACATCTTAAACCAAAATTTAAAAGAACAAGAACCATGATCAGATCTTATACCTCAAAGACAAAGCTTGGAAGAGTGATACTCCACCTCCTTTGGAAATTTTTAGTTCCCCTAACTTCCCAACTCACAACTAACACTTTAATCGGTTTAGAAGTTTAATTTCTCACTTGGATGGCTAAAATCAAGAAGAAGGAAGTTGTTTCTTGCTCTCTCTTTCTCTCCTCTCTTGTTCGGCCAAGCAGCAGAAATAATAAAGGAAAATGAGCAAAAATTGGGGATAAGAAGGAAGGCCATCTCTTGGTCAAGAAACCCTTAGGTGGCGACACTTGGCGCCACCACCTCCTCTCATTTTTCTCTTTCTTTTCCTTGCTATTTCTAACCCTAAATTTCGGTCAAGCTAGCTGGCAAATGAGAAGATATTTTGCTCAAGTATTAATGAGCTTGTATGGTAAGAAAGTGGTGGTCAAGTGGTGCGTTCAATCGGTAGTGCGCGGTACCCGTCGGTTCGCGCCGTTTTTCTTAAAAACACACGTACTAGGGTTTTTACTTCCTATTCACTAACCTTATATCGTTGCTCCTAATCACATATTATTTCTCACTTAAAAGTCATTTTATCACCAAATTTGATCCTTACTCCGTACCGAAAATTCATCCGGCGAAAAATCGCGAAAACCCTAATTTTGCCCCAATCTTGAAACCAAAAGTGAAACCCTACTTTCTAGGTTTATTTGCACTTATTGTGGAATGATTGGGTAGTAGGGCTTTAATAAATAATAATTTCCAAATAAAAGGCATTTTTGAGGAAAATATAAGAAATTTGCGAGTCCTCACACTCTCTCCCCCTTAAAAGAATTTCGACCTCGAAATTCATACCTTTCGTCGTGAACAGGTCAGGATATTTTTCTTGCATGTCCTTTTCTAGTTCCCAAGTTGCTTCTTCCACTTCATGATGCTTCCATACAACCTTTACTAAAGGAATCTGCTTGTTTCTCAGGTCCTTCACCTATCGATCCAATATTTGAATAGGTCGTTCTTCATAGGTTAAGGACTCGTCAAGTTCAACATCTTCGGGTGGCAAAATGTGAGTCGGATCCGGATGGTATTTTTTAAGCAGAGAAACGTGGAAAACGTCATGGATCCTAGACAAACTAGTTGGTAACTCGAGTCGATACGCCACCTTTCCTATTCGTTGGAGTATTTTGAAAGGTCCTATGTATCGTGGTTGCAACTTTTTCCCTTTTCCTGCTCTAATTTTTCCTTTCAACGGGGTAATTCGAAGAAACACCTTGTCCCCTATCTCAAACTCCAAATCCTTTCTCCGATGATCGGCATAACTCTTCTGTCGGCTTTGGGCTGTTTGAAGTCTCTGGCGGATCACCTTTACCTTCTCGTAGGCTTCCTCAACCCATGGTATTGTAGCCGGATCTATAATCTTTCTTTCTCCTACTTCCTCCCAATGGATTGGAGATCGACATCGTCGTCCATACAAGGCTTCATATGGGGCCATTTGAATAGAGGAATGATAACTATTGTTATAAGCGAATTCAACCAAGGTTAGATATTGACTTCAACCTCCTCCAAAATCCACAATACAGGCTCTCAGCATATCCTCAAGAGTTTGGATGGTTCTCTCAGATTGTCCATCAGTTTGTGGATGATACGCTGTACTATAGTTCAACTTAGTTCCTAGAGCCTCTTGCAATTTCTGCCAAAATCGAGATACAAACCTGGGGTCTCTATCCGATACAATACTCACCGGTACCCCATGTAGTCTCACTACCTCATCCATATAGAGTTTAGCCAGTTTCTCCAAAGGATATTTCATGTTCACTGGCAGAAAATGTGCAGTCTTAGTTAATCGGTCCACTATTACCCAAATTACATCATGCCCCTTTTGTGTTCGTGGCAACCCTGATACAAAATTCATCGTTATGTGCTCCCATTTCCATTCAGGAATCTCTAAAGGCTGTAACAAACCTGATGGTTTTTGATGCTCAGCCTTCACTTGTTGGCACGTAAGACACTTTTGTACAAACTGAGCAATCTCCGCCTTCATATTCTCCCACCAATACAGACTTTTAAGATCTTGGTACATCTTATTATTCCTTGGGTGTACCATATACCTAGAGTGGTGTGATTCCTCCAAAATCTCCCTCTTTAATTCCTCATCCTTAGGTACAACGACACGATTTCGGAATTTTAAGATTCCATCAGGACCTATGTTAAAGTTAGGCAACTCCCCTTTCTTCACTTTTTTCACCCATTTTTGCACCATTGTGGCCCTCTTTAATCCAATCCAACAGTGTCGACTTCACCTCAATATTTCCAAAAATCACCTTCTTCGGTCCCAGACGAGGTTTCCACTCACAGACATCTTCTAACAGGCTCCACTCTCCCATTATGGAACTTGCTAGTTGAGCCTTTCGGCTTAAAGCATCTGCTACAACGTTAGCCTTTCCAGGATGGTAGTTAATTGTACAGTCATAATCCTCTAAGAACTCTACCCACCGACGTTGTCTTAGATTTAGCTCCTTTTGAGAAAACAGATACTTAAGGCTCTTATGATCCGTATAAACCTCGAAAGTTACACCATAGAGATAATGTCGCCATTTCTTCAAAGCGAATACTACAGCTGCAAGCTCCAAGTCATGGGTCGGATAATTCTACTCATGAGGTTTTAACTTCCGAGATGCGTAGGCAATAACATTCCTATTCTGCATCAGCACGCACCCTAGTCCCTCTCTTGAAGCATCGGTATAAATCGTATAACTATCACTCCCACTGGGCAGAGGTAAAACTGGAGCCATAGTCAATTATTTCTTAAGCTCTTGGAAACTACCTTCACACTTAACATCCCAAATGTACTTTCCTTGTTTCTTGGTCAAGTTAGTCAAGGGTCCCGCAATTCTCAAAAAATTCTTTATAAATCGGCGGTAGTACCCTGTTAGACCTAGAAAACTTCGCACCTCTGTGGGATTTTCTGGCCGCTTCCATTTGGCCACAGCTTCCACTTTCGCCGGGTCTACAGCAAGGCCATCTTTTGAAATTATGTGACCTAGAAACGCCATACTTTCCAACCAAAATTCACACTTACCGAACTTAGCAAACAATTGGTGCTCTCTTAGGGTTTGCAGCACTATTCGTAAATGTTGTTCATGTTCCTCCCTTGATTTCGAATACACTAAGATATCATCAATGAACACCACTACAAACCTATCCAAGTAAGGTTTGAACACTCGATGCATCAAATCCATGAATGCCGCTGGGGCATTGGTTAAACCAAAAGGCATTACCGCGAATTCAAAATGCCCATATCGAGTGTTGAATGCCGTTTTTGGCACATCATCCTTTCTATTTCTCAATTGATAGTACCCTTGTCGCAGGTCCAACTTAGAAAACACTACAGCTCCTTGTAACTGATCAAACAACTCATCGATGTGGGGCAAAGGATATTTATTCTTAATAGTTACTGCATTCAGCCCTCGATAGTCAATACATAACCTTAAACTTCCGTCCTTCTTTTTAACAAATAACACTGGAGCTCCCCACGGGGACTCGTTCTCATGAATAAACCCTCGTTCTAGTAAACCTTGCAATTGCACCTTTAACTCCTTAAGCTCGGTAGGAGCCATATAATAAGGGGTTTTCAAAATAGGAGTAGTTCCGGGTACTAGGTCAACCTTAAATTCAATCTCCCTTTCTGGTGGCAGAGACTCCAACTCCTCCGGAAATATGTCCGGGTATTCACTGATTACTGGCATGTCTTCCAACTTAATCTTTTCTCCCGGAGTGTTAATCAGGAAAGCTAAGTAACCGCGTGCCCCACGACTAAGCAATTTCCTAGCCCTTATTCCCGAAATAAGCGCAGAAGAGGCTATCATACCCCTCACGTCTAACTTTAGAGTTGCCTCCCCCGTTATACAAAATTCGACCACTTTCATCCTGCAATCTACCCGAGCATGATAGTGAGCTAGCCAATCCATACCTAGAATGACATCGTATCCCTTGATGGCTAGACTAATGAGGTCAACTTCCAATTTTCGTTCACCAACCCAAATATCACAATTCCTATACACCTCATTCGCAAGCAAAATTTGATTACCCGTAGGTGTTCTTACCTCTAAGTCATAAGGTAACCTTTCAACTTTCAAATCAATTCCAAGCATAAATGCAGGATTAACAAAAGAATGAGTAGCACCGGGGTCTATCAAAATTCTGGATAACCGGTGAAAAACAGGGATTGTACCTTCTACCACCTTCGTTGGTTCAGGCACGGTTGTTTGATCCAGCGAATATACTCAGGCCGGAACCCTCGATCTAGCCCCTCCAACATTGGTCGGCCTTCGGTTTGACCTGGCAGTCGACTGGGTGTCACTGATCAACGGGCAGTTGACTATCTGGTGATCCACACCTCCGCACCTCAGGCACTTTCGAGCCTTTCTCCAGCACTCATCCTCGGTGTGGTTCGGTTTCCCGCAGTACCCACACGTTACCCGGGGAGTGGAGGTTTGGCCTCCCTGGGGAATATCTCTACCTTGGCCTCTACCGTCTTGGCCTCCCCTCTGGGCACTTCCTCTCGGAGCACTTCCCCTCGGAGCACTTCCCCTCGATGTGCTCGAAAATCGTCCACATCTAGCCCCACGACTAGATTTAGCAGGTGGCATGCTCCGATCACCTCGTACTAACCCTTGGGCTCCACTAGGTGCCCCTCTCCGCTTAGCATGGAAATTTCTCACTTGCCCCCTAGCAGTCTCTATCCTTAGGGCCTTCTCCAGAACCTTCGTGAATGTATTAATTTGGGCCGCCGCTAAGGCTTCTTGTAACTCCACATTCAGTCCTTGCACAAACCTTCGTACTTTTCTTTGCTCCGTAGCTATCAGTTCGGGAGTAAATTTGGACACCTTTGTAAACTGAGTCTCATACTCCGTTACACTCAACATTCCCTGGCGGAGTTTAATGAAATCGTCCTCTCGCTTCTCCTGGACAATGGGTGGAAGGTATTTTTCGTTAAATTCCCGTACGAAGTTTAACCAGGTCCATGCAGTCGCCTCTCTCTCCCACTTGGCCCTCACTACGTTCCACCAAGCCCTAGCTGGCCCCTCGAACTGGAAAATAGCGAATTGGATTTGCCTCTCCTTTATATAGTTTAGGGCAGCAAAAATATTTATCATGGCCTCCAGCCATTTCTCGGCCCATCCGGGTCTGGCCCTCCTAAGAATTTGGGTGGAGAGAACTTATGGAATCTCTCTAAGGCCCTATCTTGCCCATTATCAGGGTCCCTAGGTTGATGTACAGGGGCTTGACCCTGTTGTTCCACTAACCGAGCCAGAATGTTAGTCATCTGTTGAACGGCAGTTGCCACTTGATCTCCCCCTGCAGCTTGGGGTTCAGGTTGTGGCTCAACCGTTGCCTCTCTTTCCTCTCTCGGTTCTGGTACCGGTTCCTATACCTGTCTATCCCCACGGTCTCGACTAGGACCGCGTCCTCGGTTAGTTCCCCTGGTTTAACTTCTTCTACCCTCCATGTTTTGGATTTAGGCAACTATAAACATATAAACAAGGTAAGGTATAGCTCGTATAACATTTTGCAAAAGGCTAAATAAAGGCAATAAAACACATAATAAACGAGTACTTTATATACATAGCAAACAAGTCATATATACATGCCAACCTAGGCAAGTCAAAGGCTATACCAGCCAAGGAACATATAACAAAAGCCCCTATTTACATCCACCGTGACACGTCAAGGTCAAAAACAAAAGGAAACGTGTCGTCCTACTATGTTCCTAACTATCCCACAAAAATCTCCTTAGTCCTAAATCCTAACAGGTCGTCTGGGTAGACGCCGACCCCACAAACTCCGAGGATGCACTCGGCTCCTCCTCCGGGTCCTCCTCAGGATCTTCATCTAGATCCTCCCCAGGAGCACCAGGAGCGCCAGGAGCTACAGGCGCTTGGCCTTCTCCGGCCAAGTCCTGAAGCACATCATCCACTAGTGCCTCGCACTTAGTCAGGATGTGGCCGGTCCGGTCTCTAATATCCGCAACCACTCGCATAAGGCGTCTAGTCGTCGTCTGAGCCTGCTCGCGGAAAGCATCAGTCCGCTGCTGCTCCTCCAATATCGAGGCCTCCAGCTCTCGAATCCTAACTCCCTGGCCTCGGAGGGTAGCCTGAAGCCGCTCTATCTCTGAGTGGCACCTACGATTGGCGCTACCCAATCATCGCCGCTCGTCGTCCACGGCAAGCACTACCCGATCGGGGTAGGAGTAGGTCTTCCAGCAGTCGCAGCGTCGAATCTTGCGCGCTGGGGACCACCGCTGCACAGGCCCACAGGGGCTCTTCTGATACGTGATCACACGGCTAACAGGCCCCTCTAGGTACGGCTCGTCAATAGGAGCGTCAGTAGGCGCGTTAGTCGGTAAGTCAGTCGGCACAGGCTGGGACGGCCCAGCACTCCCAGATGCATCAGTACCCGCCATAACCTAGGTTTACAAGTAACATGGCAAAAGTAAGTACACGACACGTAGAAAACAAGGCTAAAGGCTAAGCTCAAAAATAAAACCCTAGCCTATCGTATCAAGCACTCAATCTACCCAGATCAATTCACAGCCTAGGCTCTGATACCACCTTTGACGACCCCACCTCCCCCTAAGACGTACCAGAGGGTTCGACGGGTCGCCTGCCCAACTCTCGCCAGGACTCACTCACTCGAATCACGTGCATACATCCATGTACCATAAATAACATCGCAATTAAAACTTATAATTTATATTGATACCAAATCAAGGTACAAAGCCTCAATATACCCAAACGGTTCAAAGTATATACAATCCCATAACAAAACATTCTATTCGAGGAATAGCGCGAGTACAAGTCAAAAGTCAAAATAACTAGACTACGCTAGTCTTTACACGTCTCACGCGTCACCCGTACCCCTGTAAGGAAAACAAAACTAATAGGGTGAGCCAGAGCTCAGTGATGTTCCAGATATCAAATTGTCCAGTAAACAAGATAATAACAAGGTAATAGTGAAATAGCGAGCAAACAAGTTCAAGTAAAGAGATAATACTTCAAGTAGTCAAGAAATGTGTGGATCATGTTCACAAGTAAGGATACAGTTGCTCATGTCACGGCTCCATCCCAACTTGATCAAATAGTAGTTGACACTCCGTCAACTTTCAAGTAATAACTAGTCCAGAAAGAAAACTCCACTTCTCGCCAGTCTCCGTCCACCAATCAACCCCCTTCTCCGGGCCCGCACGCCACACGAAACACAGGTGGTAATACTCGAGTATACCGAATTGCCGAGGAGATAACACTCCATTCGACCTTACTAGTGACCCAGGGTTTGTTATCCAATCGATCAGGCCCTTGCCGGCTCAACTCGATTAACTAGCCACAGGGTTTCTGGAATTCCAGGCATAATATAATTCATGTCGATAAACAAGAGCAAATTTTGATAGGGCAAGTGCGATAAAGTACACCTGATACGAACAAGAGGAGCCACTGGAGCCATGATACCAACCCTTGTTTGTGTCATTCATTTCCATCCAGATTTGAGGACAAATCCTGCTCAAGTGGAGGGAACTGATGTGTGCACGGACCTTAGCCCAAGTAATAACCCAGTCCGAGTTCCATTGGGCCCAGTCACACGTGCACGAGCCAAGCTCTTCAAAGAATCCCTCCAAGCCCTTGTTCGAATTGTCCAAAACCAACATGGAGTCCATAGAGATATTGAAGGCTTGAAGGATTTTAATCGAGTTATCTACACCATGACCCAAGCCCATGAAGAGTCAAGTGGGCCTCCAAATGAGTTGGCCGAATAGGGCCTTAGGCCTTAGTAGTTATTTAGCAATTGATTAGTGTTTAAGTAAGAGCATGGGCCGGCCCATCTTGTCCCAAGACCATGGGCCGACTTTTCCCTTTCCTAGTCCCTTTAGGGTTTCAGTCACTTTAGCCTATAAATAGGCTTGCTTTGTAAGGTTTTAGAGTAGACGTTTTATCAATAAAGTTTTGCATATTTTCGATTCTTCTTGAGAGAGAGATTCGACCCCTTTACTTGCTTTGGCAAGGGTTTTGAGCAGTCTTGCGTCCTGTCCTAGATTGTTCTACCGACCTATTCCCCTGGAGTATTCACCTTCATCGGAGTGTCGTCTACCGTCTTGAATCAAATCGTGTCGTCCGTTTGGTTCTAGATCCCGCAATTCCAAGTGTTGGACGTCCTCGCTAGATCCTTGGGCAAACGTGCTACGTGTCTCGAAACGTGTTGATCGAGGAACGTATCAGTTGGCTTCAGAGCTTTGGTAGAGGTATCTTTCGTTATATCCGTAGTCTTGTCTTAGTTTTCCTTATTTTCCGCTGCCTTGTTTTACAAAAAAAAAATCTGTTCATTAGCATTGTTGCTTGTTGTGCCGTTTTCCTTTCTTTTGTTATCAAGAAATTCTGGTCGTCGTTCTTGTTGTTGAGTCCGTTGTTAGTCAAAAAAAAAAAAAACAAACAAACACAAACAAAATCTATTTGCATCGCTTGTCCAAAAAATAAAAAATAAAAAAAAGATTTCTGTCCGCTTGTTCTTGGTCGCGTCAAAATTTCTGGTCAGTCGCATGTATTGTTGCTAGTTCTAAACTGCCCAGATTTTGTACTCGTGTTGCAACCATTCTGCCCAGCAATTGGTCCTAGCCGAAACTGAAAAAAAAAAGGGAAAAAAAAACAGAAAACCGCGGCTAGGGTTTTGTGCGGCTAGGGTTCTTGTGGTTGCCAAATCTGTCCAAGTGTTTGATTGTTTAATCTAAGTTGTTAAGTTAGTTTTCTAAACTGATTTGTGGATCAAACTTGTTGGAGTTGTGACTCTTGAAGGAAATCTACAAGAGTTTTTAGGTTTCTTGAGTTTCTTGAACTTAATCTTGAAGTTCTTGGAAGTTCTTGATAAAATCTTGGAGTTTTGGGGCTGTTGGTTGTAGTAACTTAGGACTTGATCAGAATCTGGTTTTGAACCCTTTCGGCCAGGTGTAGTTCTATTACCAAGTTAAAAAAAAAAAATAGAACCGAAAAGAAACAAGAAGAGCAATCGGGTAGCAAGAAAACCAAGAAGGAAAACCGCACTTCTTATTGCCAAATCTGTCTTATTGCTTCTTGTACCCAAACCAGAAAATTACAGCAAGTAGAAGAAAAAGAATTCAAAAGTTTTGGCCAACCTCTTCTGGAAATTCTTGAACACCTTGAACTTTGATTACTTGCACTACCTTTTGGGATTCTTGAGGTTCTTGATCATCAAGGGTTTTGAAGACTTGCACTTCTCTTCGAATAAAGAGTTTCTTGTAAGTTCTTGCATCCATACGGGGTTTTCTTGGTTTAGGAATAAATTCCTTGGGAGTTTCTTGAGCAACCCGTGGGAAAGAACCTTGAGAGACTTGGTTCACGCTGTCTTGAGACGCCATTGACTTGACACAGCAACCGAAACAGTCTTGCTCTTGTCGCGAAAGAAGGAGCCGAACTGTTTGTGTTTTGGGAGTAGAGAGAGAGCCGAACTTCTTGGGTGAAGTGTGCGGCTGTGAGGGAAGGTTTAATAGGGGGCAATAGCCGACTTTGAGAGGAGTTCAAGAGGAAAGAAATCTGGAAAATTTCAGTGGTCCAATTCTGGTTGTGTGTGAGCATAGTGGGCGGCTGCTTAAGAGGGTTTAAAGGGGTTCTTTTAGCCGACTTTGGGAAGGGAATAAGAGGGAGAAACTCTGGAAATTTTCGGTTGAAGGAGGGAAGAAACCAAGCTGTTTTGAGAAGAATTAGGAAGTTGCTTAAGCAAGGTCTTCAAAGGAAGTTTCCAACTCCAACTTGTTTTCCAACTTAGTTTAGGAGACTAAATAACCTACTTGGATAAGCTCTTGGACATCTCCTATTTTTTCTCCTACATTTTAGGAATACTCTCCTACATCCTCTCCTATATTTTAGGAATACTTTCATACATTCTCTCCTAAATTTTAGGAACACTCTCCTACATTTTCTCCTACATTCTCTCCTACATTTTAGGAACACTCTCCTACATTCTCTCCTACATTTTAGGAACACTCTCCTACATTTTCTCCTACATTCTCTCCTACATTTTAGGAACACTCTCCTACATTCTCTCCTACATTTTAGGAATACTCTCCTACATTCTAGGAACCCACTCCTACATTTTAGGAAGCTAGGGTTTCTTTCTTTTGTGTCCCCATTGGCGCACTTCCATTTCTGTCCGCCATTATTGGCCTTTCAAAGTCGTCCATTTCCGCTTCATTTTGCACCCATTTTGTGTCTTACCTTCTTGGTTACTCTTGTGGAAAAAGTTGGCGACAATTATTGGACTTGAGCGGCCTTTCTCAACTACCTAACCCAACAGGTAAAGGTATTTGGTAAGTCCATTAGAGTGACATCCATATACACGAGTGCGAGTGGATACACGTAAGGGAGCGTGAAAGGCAATATCTTCGGTTTCGTTGCTAACTTTTTGCAGGGTCCCTCATACGTCATGGCGAATACAAGACGCATAAAAGCTAGCCCACAACATTGTCTTCCTGATCCTAAGGGAGTCAAAGAAGTGGCATTACGTGGTGTAGATGAGCAATTGGACCTCGTCAAATCTCAGTTGCTTGGTTGGTTTTATACTCGTTGCGGTGTCAAAGATAAAATTTGTAGCTTGGCCATTGATGGGAGTTGTGACGTCAACCTTGCAAGCGCTATCATGGTTGAGAAATTAAATCTTCCAACCATTGATCATCTTCAACCGTACAAGTTGACGAGCACTCATGGTGATGTTTGGGTTACTAAGCACACACTTGTACCTATTCACATCGGCAAATATGTGGATGAGGTGTTGTGTGATGTAGTCCCAATTCAAGTGACACATGTGTTGTTGGGCAAAGCATAGATGTTGAGGCGAGAAATTAAATATGACGGACATACTAATAAGTATTCCTTCTTATTTAATAGTCGTCGTCTTGCACTTGTATCACTTACTTATGACCAACTTTGTATTGATTTAGCATGCATGAAAAGTGAGCTTGAGCGTTATAGAATGGAGAAAAAGCTAGATGAGGGAATTGTGCCTGAAGAGGTAAAACCCGAGGGAGTTGAAAGTAATGAGATGAAAGGGTCAGCTGTTGAACAAGAAAAAGAGATGGAAAAATCTAATGAGATGGGTGGTAAAAAGGAAAGTGGGCTGATCTTGAGCAACCCGGTGAAGGCCTATTATTTTCCTAACGAACTTACCTTCGCTTTGTTTAGTGTTTCTACTTTTATACAGATCAAGCAAAGGCAAGTTGAGTTGATCTTGGTGTGTTCCATTCCAAAATCAATTGTAGACTTGGCAAGCCTCCATGGAGTTGGGACTCCAAGAGTAAAACCCCGTTGGTATCCATTCATGGAACAATGTCAACTCAAATCAGTCCACACCAAAGGGGAGTTGATTCGAGCTCGTCTTGAAGGGAACACTCCACATTTTGGGGATCGTTGTGTACCAAGGGTTCGTTTAAAGAACAAGTACCTCAATGACCATTATGATTTTCGTCTTGCTCTTAGTCCACATGAAGCTCCAACATCACCAAATCCGCCTTGGTGCCTTGCAAGTGTGTTCGAGCCGGAGTTCGATTTCATGGGATACACTTCATACCACTTTGAGGACCCTTACCTCATGACCACAAACGATCAAGTTGAGCATACATTGAACATGGTTTGTGAGATTCAAGGTTCGACAAGGGTTATGTTCCAACTTAGCCCATGGGCTTTGCATTGGATGCCATCTGTAGCCATCATAACAAGATTGAGTCGAAGGCATGTAACTCGTCTTGTCACCATTCGTGCTTCAATTTGTGGGCAAATTGCTTTCAAGAGGGGGGAATGATACGAACAAGAGGAGCCACTGGAGCCATGATACCAACCCTTGTTCGTGTCATTCATTTCCATCCAGATTTGAGGACAAATCCTGCTCAAGTGGAGGGGACTGATGTGTGCACGGACCTTAGCCCAAGTAATAACCCAGTCCGAGTTCCATTGGGCCCAGTCACACGTGCACGAGCCAAGCTCTTCAAAGAATCCCTCCAAGCCCTTGTTCGAATTGTCCAAAACCAACATGGAGTCCATAGAGATATTGAAGGCTTGAAGGATTTTAATCGAGTTATCTACACCATGACCCAAGCCCATGAAGAGTCAAGTGGGCCTCCAAATGAGTTGGCCGAATAGGGCCTTAGGCCTTAGTAGTTATTTAGCAATTGATTAGTGTTTAAGTAAGAGCATGGGCCGGCCCATCTTGTCCCAAGACCATGGGCCGACTTTTCCCTTTCCTAGTCCCTTTAGGGTTTCAGTCACTTTAGCCTATAAATAGGCTTGCTTTGTAAGGTTTTAGAGTAGACGTTTTATCAATAAAGTTTTGCATATTTTCGATTCTTCTTGAGAGAGAGATTCGACCCCTTTACTTGCTTTGGCAAGGGTTTTGAGCAGTCTTGCGTCCTGTCCTAGATTGTTCTACCGACCTATTCCCCTGGAGTATTCACCTTCATCGGAGTGTCATCTACCGTCTTGAATCAAATCGTGTCGTCCGTTTGGTTCTAGATCCCGCAATTCCAAGCGTTGGACGTCCTCGCTAGATCCTTGGGCAAACGTGCTACGTGTCTCGAAACGTGTTGATCGAGGAACGTATCAACACCCTTGCACTATCAAATCACATGTATATCACGTATTCACGTTTATCAAAGATAAATGGTAAATATCGAGTTCAATCAGATATTTGGAAGCACTCACCAAAATAGTGCCTCTAGTGCTCGTGTCTGGGTGGTACTCTGGGTTTGGAGTCCAAATCTGTGATAAAACTTAACTTGACAACTTTGAAAATCAACTAAGATTCGAAACTTAAGCGTTTCGTTCATTAAGAATCAAGAAATTGAAATTCACTTCAGAAATAGTCGTGAAATAGTGGCTCGCTTTTCAAACTGAAAAATGTGATAACATGTTTGCTTGGAGATGACTTTTGAGTCAAAAGTGCAAGTAAAACGGTTTCATAGTGATTCATATCGTTTTCCTAAGAGTACAAGTTCGGCCAAGTCCTAACGTATAACCCTCGATAAACAAAGTAGCAAAGGTCCTCGATAGTTCAAGTGATAATCACTTTTAACCTTTACTCAAGTTGCAAGTATAGTTTTCTAGTCCTCAAGCGTAAATTTGGGCAGTATGCCCTTTGTGTTTACCAAATTTTCCAGCCATTTATGGCTTCATTATTTTTCCTCAACCAATCCCAAAGTCATACATATCATAGATTCAAGTAAATAGCCATTCCATAGGCTCATAACAACATAAGAACAAAAATCAAAGTGATAACAAGTGCGGAAATGTAACCTAGCAAAAGACAGATTTGACGTGTGGTTGCGGAAAGAACACATCCGAGTCTACGCTTGTCGGATTCAGGTACAACTTATACCGTTTCGAAGCTAAGACACAGGGCTACAATTTTCATGAAGATCACTTAGTCCAGTTTCCAATGCAACCTAGTCAAATTCCCAATTTACAGAACCAAAATCCAACTAGTCGGCTAATTAACCGTACTAACTTTAAATGACTATATCTCAGGTTACCAAGGTCCGATTAAGATGTTCTTGGAGCCGTTTAAAAGCTAAGACAGAATAATAAAACTTTCATGTTTTGGTAAATAGCTAAATCAGTACGGACCATAGTGAAAAAAATACGATTAACTGGATGAATTGTCCAAAACGGATCACTGGAATGCATCCTAGGCAGCGAGAGTATTTTGGCCTTTTCACAGTCTACATAGCTCCGATTGGGCTGAAATTTTGTAAGCACCTATAAAATACCATTATATAAAACTTTCATGTTTTAAGACAAGCCTAAATCGGCCTCTAAATATGAGTACTAAAACCGGGCAAAATGTAAAATGAAATTTCAGAAATCTGGAATTTTTGGGATTTCATGACCATCTATTTATTTTCTTGCTTCCAACACTACCAAAGCCCCTTATATAATCTTATATACAACATATACCAACTATACAACAAGTTTAGGCAGAAATTTATTAAACCCTAACTTGCATATATCATCCAAAATCATCACAACAACTTGCATATCTTGTAATCAAGCCAAAACTTGAACTAGATAACATCTTAAACCAAAATTTAAAAGAACAAGAACCATGATCAGATCTTATACCTCAAAGACAAAGCTTGGAAGAGTGATACTCCACCTCCTTTGGAAATTTTTAGTTCCCCTAGCTTCCTAACTCACAACTAACACTTTAATCGGTTTAGAAGTTTAATTTCTCACTTGGATGGCTAAAATCAAGAAGAAGGAAGTTGTTTCTTGCTCTCTCTTTCTCTCCTCTCTTGTTCGGCCAAGCAGCAGAAATAATGAAGGAAAAGGAGCAAAAATTGGGGATAAGAAGGAAGGCCATCTCTTGGTCAAGAAACCCTTAGGTGGCGACACTTGGCGCCACCACCTCCTCTCATTTTTCTCTTTCTTTTCCTTGCTATTTCTAACCCTAAATTTTGGTCAAGCTAGCTGGCAAATGAGAAAATATTTTGCTCAAGTATTAATGAGCTTGTATGGTAAGAAAGTGGTGGTCAAGTAGTGCGTTCAATCGGTAGTGCGCGGTACCCGTCGGTTCGCGCCGTTTTTCTTAAAAACACACGTACTAGGGTTTTTACTTCCTATTCACTAACCTTATATCATTGCTCCTAATCACATATTATTTCTCACTTAAAAGTCATTTTATCACCAAATTTGATCTTTACTCCGTACCGAAAATTCATCCGGCGAAAAATCGTGAAAACCCTAATTTTGCCCCAATCTTGAAACCAAAAGTGAAACCCTACTTTCTAGGTTTATTTGCACTTATTGTGGAATGATTGGGTAGTAGGGTTTTAATAAATAATAATTTCCAAATAAAAGGCATTTTTGAGGAAAATATAAGAAATTTGCGAGTCCTCACAATATCCATTCAATTGAAATCGATGAATAAGGATAATTCACATTAGGGCAAGTGCGATAAAGTACACTCTTGCCCTATCAATCCACTTATATATCATGTAATCACATTGGTCAAGTATTACACACAAGTGTCAAGTTCAATCAGGCATTTGGAAGTACTCACAAAAAATGTAGTGCTTTTAGTGATCACATCCAGGTAGTATTCTGATGTGTGCACGGATGGCGAGATGGATAGCGGCTTTAACTCAAGACTCTCATAGAGACCTCGAAGGCTTGAAGGATTTTAATCGGGTTATCTACACCATGACCCAAGCTCATGAAGAGTCAAGTGGGCCTCCAAATGAGTTGGCCGAATAGGGCCTTAGGCCTTAGTAGTTATTTAGCAATTGATTAGTGTTTAAGTAAGAGCATGGGCCGGCCCATCTTGTCCCAAGACCATGGGCCGACTTTTCCCTTTCCTAGTCCCTTTAGGGTTTCAGTCACTTTAGCCTATAAATAGGCTTGCTTTGTAAGGTTTTAGGTAGACGTTTTATCAATAAAGTTTTGCATATTTTCGATTCTTCTTGAGAGAGAGATTCGACCCCTTTACTTGCTTTGGCAAGGGTTTTGAGCAGTCTTGCGTCCTGTCCTAGATTGTTCTACCGACCTATTCCCCTGGAGTATTCACCTTCATCGGAGTGTCGTCTACCGTCTTGAATCAAATCGTGTCGTCCGTTTGGTTCTAGATCCCGCAATTCCAAGCGTTGGACGTCCTCGCTAGATCCTTGGGCAAACGTGCTACGTGTCTCGAAACGTGTTGATCGAGGAACGTATCAGTTGGCTTCAGAGCTGTGGTTGAGGTATCTTCCGTTATATCCGTAGCTTTGTTTTAGTTTTCCTTTCTTAGATTCCGCTGCCTTTGTCATAAAATTCTGGTCGTAGTTGTTGTCTTGTTGCGCCATTGTTAGTCAAAAAAAAAAAATTTCTGTTCGTGTGCTTCCTTGTGTTCCAAAATCTGTCCGCAATTCCTTTTTGTGTCTTGTTGCGTCAATTTGTGCCGTAGCATCCCATAGTTGCACCTCCACAATTTGTCTTGTTCTTGGGTCGTTGTTGCCATCACCGAATCTGGCCAAGTCTGGTGTCGTTTGTTGCACCAAATTTCTGTTCAAGTGGTGCGTGTCATAGCAGCCCCAAACTGTCCGTGGCAGCTAGGGTTCCTTTCCCTCCTTGTCGCATCTTGTGTTGTAGCAATCTGTCTAGATTCCCCCTTCGTTAATTGCTGATTCATATGTGTCCAGATAGTGGGTCCATTCTGGTTGTTTGTTGTGTTGTTGGGGCCGTGTAAACAACCCAGCAAAAGTCACAAAAAAAAAAAAGAGAAAAGGAGAGAAAGTCGCATACCTGGTTGTGGCCCTTGAAGTCATTGCTGGAATTTAGTTGTTGGGGCTGCCGAGCCTGTTTACTCTTGTTCTTGAACTTTTGTGTTGTTTTTCTTGCAAAACTTGAATACCAAAACATCCTTGGGTGAGTTCTTGAGCTTCTTGAGCAAGAAACTTGAAAATCTTGGCCTACCAAAGACTGGTTTGGAATTCTTGAAACTAGAATTGTGCTGAATTTTTTTCTTGGGACTGGAATTGAGTCGTGCAAAATCTGATTGAGCCAGAAAAAAAAAGAGAGAGAGGAAGACAGAATAGAAACAAAAGGAACGAAAAAAAAAGAAAGAGGAAAAAAAAAAGGGAAGGAAAGCAAGGATATTGGCTCTAGTCTCCTACTTGGAAAACCCAAGTCCCACCGTGACCCAACTACTCCTAATTCTGGTAGGATTAATAGGAACCAAGAAACTTATTCGGCCATCCCAAACCATTCCCCCAAAAGCTCTTAACAGACCCCACAGCCCACTTAATATACCACCCAAGCTTCCCTCCAACCGACCTCCACTGCCATATAATCACCAATTCAGTCTTCCATTCGGCCAAACACCAACTCATTTCCCAAGCCTTGACCGACCTTCACCACCCACAATTCAATAACCCATTCAGTCTTTCAGATTCTGTTTCACATTCGGCCGCACCCACCGCCCATAAATCACCAATTCAGTTTGCCAACCCAGCCAACCACCACACCAACTCATTCCCCAAACCTTCCGTCCACCGACCTCCACCGCCCACATATAACCAAGTCAATCAACAATTCAGTTTCCCAAATTCTGACTCACATTCGGCCAGCACACCAAAATCATTTCCCAAATGTCTTGACCGACCACCACCGCCCATATATTCACCAATTCAGTGTCCCAATTCTGTCTCATATTCGGCCACCTCTACACAATCTTGTGTCCAAGGTCGGTTGCAACTACGAGTGCTAACCGACATAAGCCAGCCCACTCAATACACAATCCAGCCTCCTACACCCACAAGCCGACCGCCACACCTTGACAAGCCAAACCTGCCGCATTCTCGAATTAGTGAAACAGCCCTTTGTGATCGGATTGGGCTAAGTTTAAGGGCTGACTCATTCACCAAAACAACACCAACAATACCCCAAAACCCTGACCAAAAGGGCATGAAAACAGCAACCCAACAAATTCCAGAAATTGGTGCGGGTAGAGTTCTTCCTCGGAATTCCAAAATTTCAGCTTTTGAGTTTTGTGTCTTATCTAGTGTCGATCATCTTGGGCTGCTCACCTACATTATTTAGGTCATAAAACAGTATCTCAAGTGTGTCCAAAGTATCTTTGCTCGTTGGTTACTCTTGTGCGAAACTTGGTGAACAATTCTTGGACCTTGTGCGGCATTGCTCAAGTTACTCAATCCGGCAACGTAAGTGTAATGGTAAGACCATTAGAGTGTCATCAGCCTGAGTGATACACGAGATTCGAGTGTACAAACGTGAGCTTGTGTGTGGGAGGAAAATTCCTTTTCTTTGCTAACCATTTTTGCAGGTCACATAATCATGCCTAGGGGAGTTGCCTCTTACTCATACAACCAAGAATTCTTGGAGAATGAGCCTCTCAAGAGGAGGGGCTCCAAGCAGACTACTCTCAAGTACTCTAGTACCATGCCATCCAGTTCACAACGTGGGTATCATTCACTCCGGGAGGAGATGCAACGCCACCGTGCTTTGTGTGTATATGAAAGGTATAAACAAGATTGTGATGAGTATGAGAAGGAGCACCGCAGTTTGTGTAGAGCATCTAAATCAAGGTCACCTTCAAGCAAACGAGGTTCATCTAAGAAGTGTCGTGACAATCAAGACGAGGAGTTTGAGAATTCACGAATTGAGTCAAAGCTTCGTGAATCAAAGGATAAATTCCGAAGTCGGACTAAAGCATTGATTGATGACATGATGGAAAGACTTAGCCAAGTGCTGGATTCACACTTGGAGCAACTTAACCATGTGCCAATCGGTGGTAACAAAGGAAAAATTCAGTCTAGTCCCTCGTTGATTGAAGAGCCACGTACGAATGAGTTGCTGCCGAGCCGTGAACAAGAGCTCCCCAATGAAAAACAAAACTCAAGTGCAATGAAGGATCAATGGTCCGAGAAGAAGGGAGTGGGGATAAGCAAGAACAATTTGGCCTTAGTGAAGAGTCAAGAAAAAGAGTTGACCATGTCTGCAAACATTGAACGTGTGAACACTTTGTTTGCTAACCGGATAACATGTGTTTTGTTTAGTATATCCTCGTTTGTGCAGGTTAAACAAAGTCAAGTAGAGTTGGTCATGGCATGTTCCATCCCGAAGTCACTTGGACACTTTGTGAGTTTCCATGGAGTTTGTCTTTTAGGAACTAAATCTCTTTGGTATCAATTCATGGAACAATGTCCAATCAAATCTGTCCGCGCCATTGGAGGATTCATTCAAGCTCATCTTAAAAGGGAAATTCCAGATTCTACTTCTTGTCCTTTACCTATGGTTCATTCATCACCTTTGCCTTATTTTGAGCATGTGACTAGCACTAACTCTTGTTGCTCTTACGTAGATCTTGATGAGGAAGGACTAGCACTGGACTCTCAAGTTGAATCAATTGGTGGAAGAAATATTGAAGTGTCAAAGGGAGTTCTCACATTTAAATCTTGCTCTAAACCTTCTTACTATTTAGTTAATAATGTTCCATTATTTCTTCATCCAATTTCTGAATTGTTTCAAGTTGAAGGTTATTTTGTGTTTGTAGGTTGTAAAGTTGGCCAAAATTCCCCAACTATGACTAAGGAGTTGCAACCTAATTTCGTACTTGTTCCAGATGCATGTGGCGCGAATGCATGTGATTCGTATGGAGTGCGTGTAACTTCATTACTACCGCTTATGTTGGGTGATGCACACAAGTGTGTCAATCACAATCCGAATGCTACCCCTACCTCCCTGGGTCATGTTTATATGGGTGTACAACACGGGTGGTTCAGTGTCCTACCTCCAGCTTGGAAAGTTGAGTCGATTCAGCAATGCCTAGGATCGAACTGTACCATCTTGCACAACCAGATTCGGGGCTTTTTTAGTCCCAACGAACATCGTTATCAAGTGCACATGAATGCCCATACTCGAAGACAAATTGGAGAGCTTTGTGTTGCAACCTGGAACGTTCACAAGCCTTACACACGTTCCTTCTTACCTTGGCGAATGTCCTTGTTCGAGAGGCCCTTGAAGCTGACTAAGAGACATGTGCACCGAATTATATTAATCATAACATGTACAAGTGTTATTCAATCCAAGAGGGCCAATATGTGGAGATTTGAGGCGTCATACTGGCAACTCTTGTTAGTATCATTCATCTCCATCCAGATTTGAGGACAAATCCTTCTTAAGAGGAGGGGACTGATGTGTGCACGGATGGCGAGATGGATAGCGGCTTTAACTCAAGACTCTCACAGAGACCTCGAAGGCTTGAAGGATTTTAATCGGGTTATCTACACCATGACCCAAGCCCATGAAAAGTCAAGTGGGCCTCCAAATGAGTTGGCCGAATAGGGCCTTAGGCCTTAGTAGTTATTTAGCAATTGATTAGTGTTTAAGTAAGAGCATGGGCCGACCCATCTTGTCCCAAGACCATGGGCCGACTTTTCCCTTTCCTAGTCCCTTTAGGGTTTCAGTCATTTTAGCCTATAAATAGGCTTGCTTTGTAAGGTTTTAGGTAGACGTTTTATCAATAAAGTTTTGCATATTTTCGATTCTTCTTGAGAGAGAGATTCGACCCCTTTACTTGCTTTGGCAAGGGTTTTGAGCAGTCTTGCGTCCTGTCCTAGATTGTTCTACCGACCTATTCCCCTGGAGTATTCACCTTCATCGGAGTGTCGTCTACCGTCTTGAATCAAATCGTGTCGTCCGTTTGGTTCTAGATCCCGCAATTCCAAGCGTTGGACGTCCTCGCTAGATCCTTGGGCAAACGTGCTACGTGTCTCGAAACGTGTTGATCGAGGAACGTATTAGTATTCCTGGTTTGGAGTCCAAATCTGCGATAAAACATTGTTTAAGAACTTTGAAAATCGACTAAGGTTCGAAACTTAAACGTTTCGTTCAACAAGAATCAAGTAATTGAAATTCATTTGGAGAATATTCGTAAAACTCTTGCTCGCTATTCAAACTGTGAAATTTTGTAGCAATTATACTTTGAAATACCATTTGAGTCGAAGAAACAAAGAAAACGTATTTTTATTAGTCGTAAATTTCATTTTTCCAAGGGTACAAGTTTCGGCCGAATCCTAACTTATAAGCCTCTATTAAAGAAGATTTGAATACCTTAGATGATTCAAATTAGTTTCATCCTCAAACCCTTACTCGAGTCGCGAGTACATCTACCTAGCCCTCGGGTGCAAATTTGGGCAGCACGTCCTTTGTATTTACCTATTTTCTAGCCATTTATAGCTTCATTATTTTCCTCAATTCAGCCCCAAAATCACACACAAATAATCTCATCACAATAGCCATTCAAGAGGCTCAATGTCATTCACTCACAAAACAATGCTAGCAAAAGACCGGAAATAATGTTTAAGGCATAGAACAAAATAACATGTTTGACGTCTCTTAGTGTATCGGTCACAACCGAAACTACGCTTATCGGATTGGTGTACACTTTATACCGTTTCGGAACTAAGATGAAGGCTACAACTTTCGTGAATATAACTCAGCCCGGGTCACAGTTTATCTAGGTCGAATTTACAGATTACAGAACCAGAATTTCACTGTCAGGCTGGTTAACAGCACTGGGTTCAAATGACAATAACTCAGGCTACAAAAGTCCGATTGAGGCGTTTTTGGATGCGTTGGAAAGCTAAGACATAGGACTACAACTTTCATGTTTTGGTAAAATACTAATTTAATACGGATCAAGGTGAAAAAATGAAGCCAGAATGATGAAATATCAAAACTGTCCGCAAAACTCTACTTATGGCAGTCAAGGGTATTTTTGTCATTTCACATGCTAAGTACTAGGATTGAGCTGAAATTTTACAAGCAACTATAAAACATTATTTCCTACAACTTTCATGTTTTAACCTAAGCCCAATTCGGCTTCCATCATGACCGAATGAAACTGGTCAGAACAGGGCATCCCAAGTATTTAAAGCTGGAATTTAATGCTTTCAAGGTATAACCTCTTATTCATGTGTAGAACCACTACTCCAACTCCTTATCTAAGCTTATTCACATCATATTCTATCTAAACAATAAGAAATACAGTTGAACAATTCAAAACCCTAACTCACAAATCCACCGTAATCATCAAAACTACTTGAATAGCAATCATTAACCACGAATATAAGTTGCTACACAACTTAAGCAAGATTAAGGGGACAAAATAAGATGGACAGCCATAATACCTCACTAATATGCTTGCAAAAGAAATCCACCACCTCTCCTTGTAAAACTTTTAGCACCCCAAGCTTCCCAAGTGCTCAAAGAAATGATTAATCGGTTTAGATTCTTGATTTTTCACTCAAATAAGCTAAACCCCCAAGATGAAATGAAGTTCTCTTCTCTTGTTTTTTTCCTTCAAGGTTCGGCCACCATGGAAGCAAAATGAAGAAAAAATGAAGTCCAAGAAAGATAAGAAGCTAGGACTTGAATTTGGTCAAAGATGGTTAGATGTTCTCCAAGTGTCACTCCATGATCTTTCCTCAATTTTTTTTCTTTTCCTTGGTTTTATTACTCAAAAGTTTTGACCAGAAAGATCTGATTAAGGGCTGATATTTTGGCTCTAATAACAATGAGATTAAGTTAATGAAGTGGTGGTCAAGTGGTGTGTTCAATCGGTAGTGAACGGTAGCCGTCGGTTCAAGCCGATTTTCCTTAAATCGCGTGTACTAGAGTTTTATCTTATGATTCACTAACTTATTATTCTCACTTCTAATCACACTCTTAATATCATCTGAAACTCACTCTTAATCACTAAATTTAATACACACTTCGTACCGAATAATTACACTTCCAAAAGACGTAAAAACCCTAATTTACGCTAACGAGAAAACGAAAGGAAAAACCCTTAATTCTATGTTTGTTTGCACTTATTGTGGGGTGAATTAGTAGTAAGGCTATTATAAGATAATAAATTTCAAATAAAAGGGAATTTTAAGAAAAATATAAGGGATTTTACAAGTCCTCACACTCTCTCCCCCTTAAGAGAATTTCGACCTCAAAATTCATACTTTTTGCTGTAAACAGGTCTGGATACTTTTCTTGCATGTCCTTCTCTAGCTCCCAGGTTGCTTCCTCCATCTCATGATGTTTCCATAGAACCTTCACTAGTGGAATCTGCTTGTTTCTCAAGTCCTTCACCTTCCTATCCAGTATTCGAATGAGTCGTTCCTCATAGGCTAAAAACCCATCCAGTTCAATATCTTCTGGTGGCAAAATGTGAGTCGGATCTGGATGATATTTCTTAAGCAAAGAAACATGAAAAACGTCATGGATCCGAGACAAACTAGCTGGTAACTCAAGTCGATAAGCCACCTTTCCTATTCGCTGAAGTATACCGAAAGGTCCTATGTACCTCGGTTGCAACTTTTTCCCCTTTCCTCCTTTAATCTTTCCTTTCAATGGAGTAACCCTAAGAAATACTTTATCTCCTATCTCACACTCCAAATCCTTCCTCCGATGATCGGCATAGCTCTTTTGTTGGCTTTGGGCCGTTTGAAGCCTCTGGCGAATCACCTTTACTCTTTCGTAGGCTTCCTCATCCCATGGTATTGTAGCCGGATCTATAATCTTCCTCTCTCCTACCTCATCCCAATGGATTGGTGATCGACACCTTCGTCCATACAAGGCTTCATATGGGGCCATTTGAATAGAAGAGTGGTAACTATTGTTATACGCAAACTCAACCAGGGTTAAATATTGGCTCCAACTTCCTCCAAAATCTACTATACAGGCTCTCAGCATATCCTCAAGAGTTTGAATGGTCCCCTTAGATTGTTCATCAGTTTGAGGATGATACGTTGTACTATAGTTCAACTTAGTTCCTAGAGCCTCTTGCAATTTCTGCCAGAATCGAGACACAAACCTGGGGTCTCTATCGGATACGATACTCACTGGTATCCCATGTAGTCTCACCACTTCATCCATATAGAGTTTGGCAAGTTTCTCCAAAGAATATTTCATATTAACTGGTAGGAAATGGGCAGTCTTAGTTAATCGGTCGACTATCACCCAAATCGCATCATGCCCTTTTTGAGTTCGTGGTAACCCTGATACGAAATCTATCGTTATATGCTCTATTTCCATTCAGAGATCTCTAAAGGCTGTAACAAACCCGACGGTTTTTTATGCTCAACTTTCACTTGTTGATATGTAAGACACTTGTGTACAAATTGGGCAATCTCCGCCTTCATATTATCCCACCAATATAGACTCTTGAGATCCTAGTACATTTTACCACTACCTAGATGCACCGTATACTTAGAACGGTGAGATTCCTCCAAAATCTCCTTCCTCAGCTCTTCATTCTTAGGTACCACGACGCGATTTCAAAACCTTAAAATCCCATCAGACTCTAGGTTGAAATTAGGCAATTCTCCCTTCTTTACTCTTTCCACCCACTTTTGTACCGTTGGTTCTGTCATTTGGCCCTTTTTAATCCGTTCCAACAGTGTCGACTTCACCTCAATATTTTCAAAAATAACTTTCTGTGGCTCCAGACGAGGGTTCCATTGTGACAGCCCCACCTCTCCCTAGGGCAAACCCTAGGGTATCAGCGGACTGCCTGCCCAGCTCTCGCCAGGACTCAGTCGTTCAAAGTACTAATATCATCAATGAAACGAATGTAACATTTGACAATGCAGGGGATTGAAACCCTAACTCAAACATAATCACTAATCCAACAATTCAGCTTAGTACATGTATCATCGCATGCCAACTTACCACGCTTCACTCAAAATTACATAATATAAATCATCCTTAAGAATTTAAGCTTACAAGTCTGCTTAAACGAAAGTTACAACCTCAAAATGCAAGAACGGCAAAATAAAGCTAAGAAAGCCCTCGATCAAATCCCTTCCCGATCTGTTAAGGAAAACAAAGGGAATGGGGTGAGCTAAAGCCCAGTGAGGTTCCAGGTAAAACAAGTAAACACATAGCCACATAAAATCACAAAATAGCCAACTAAACACCGTACAGTAAAATCACAGTTTAATCACAGTTCAATTCAAGGATACGGGTGGCTTTCAAAAGCCAAAGGTCCACTTGAGATTGATCATAATTGCCTCCTGTTGACACTCCGTCAACACTTGTAACAGTATATAGGTCCGTAAAACACCACTTTCACCAGTCTCCGTCCACCAAACAACCCCCCACCGGGCCCACACTCCATAAACAGTAGTTTGGTAATACTCGAGTATACCAGGAATCCGAGTTTCCAATGCTCAAGGATTCCAATGAAACAGTATCAAGCCGAGGATTTTATCACTGGTGGTGCTGGACAACACAACAAGCAAGCACAACGGCTATGCTTCACCAGGAACCTCCAAGCAAGATTCAATTTCCAGTGAACAGTAAACAGTCTTCAAGGTTTATCGGCCTTCTCGACCAAGCCCTTGCTGGCTCGATACAACCGACTCACCTATGAGGTTGGGTACCCAAACAGTAACAGTAGTTGGTGGAATGTCATCCACGCAACTTAAGCACAGTCATGTATAGCAATATCTCATTTCATGTTAATTCATTCAGTAAGTAGAGCCTCAGTGAAAAGAAAAAATAAGGAAGGTCGAGTGCGATAAAGTACACACTCGCCTCAATTTTAATTAAAACAGTGTTTGGCTCAAACAATAACAATTCAATACTTTCAAGTACACGAATATTTCACATAACAAGTAGCAGGTAGTGGAACACTCACCTGTCAAGCAAAAGTAATAATCGACGTCAAACGTCTCAGTTACGATCACCGTCGTTGCCCAAACCTAGGTCAACGAGTGAAAACATTAATAATTGGATTCGTTCCCTACTAAAGTATAGGTTCATTAAGAGGCCAAGTGAGTAGCTTAAGCTACTTAATCCGGCATGCAAATAGGGTCTAAACCACGGTGAAAGTTCATGGAAAACAAGTCTAGTATGTACATGAAAGTTTGGCAAAAGAAAAGTTTCACTAAAGCTCAAAGGCTTCATTACGGGTTAAACTGTCTCGCCCGGCCAGCCTCGGGAAAACGGTCATTGCTCATTGTGGAAAAGTCAGAATTAGGTTCCGTCAGTTTCATTGGAAACTAGGTTCATAAGGATAAATTTGTCAAGAAGAAACCATTTCCAAAATCCCAACATAAGTGGCTCAAAATTAAGAAACCAAATGAAATTTCTGGACTGTCTCGGATGAACAGTACCGCCCGGACAGCCAACTTTCCAGACTCGCCACGGATCGCTCGGGATGAACCAGAAAATGAGTTTTCTACCGTTTTAAAGCTCTAAGAGTCTACTTTCAATTGCCACAAATGGCACTCAATTCCGATCAGTGAGTAACACGTTATGACCTTAACAAGATTGCTGGACAGAAAATTTCTGGACCTAGTCCAGTTTTCCTCCTTTGTTTATAACTCAAAATTTATTCAACCAAATTGGCTAATTTTTTGTAAACAACCTCCAAACACATAACCCAACATATAACACTCACATTTGTAGCCAAAATGTGCATGAAAATATCAAGGAAAAACCGGGCAGCAAGCTTAAAAAGTTTCGGTCAGCACACTTTAAAAATTTCTAACTTCTACTCTTCTTGTTATTTTCATTCCTTGCACATAACAAGTATTAGATTCAACTAAATAGGGGTTTAAAACATATCCATAATTCATAAACACACATGAATAAGGGTTAGACATTTCATCAAACACTTGGTATGCATATTAGTAAACCTAACCATTACTTGATTAACTCAAGAAACTAACCCCAAATTCAACCATAACAAGTTGTTTTTCACCATTTCAACCTCAAGTAGATGATATAAAATCATAAACCCAAATTTTAAAGATTACATACCTTACTTACAAGTTGCTTTGGTCACCAAACAAACCACCACAATAGAAGCTTTAGGCTTGAAACAACCTCAAAGATTGAAGGAAATTTTCTCACAAACTCTAGATCTTTCTTCTTTGGATTTTTGTTCTTGGTTTTTTTTTTCTAAGGTTCAAGGTAAGTATATGGAGCTCTCTCTCTTCCCCCTTTTTGTGCTAAGAAATTCGGCCAACAAGGGTTAAAAAGGAACCAAGTTTAGTCTTTAAATTGTTTTCTAATTCCTTAGTCAAACAAACCCATGGCTAGGGTTTTGCCACATGGCTCCATTAGTAACCTAGACTTTCTTAATCTTTGACTAATGGTTCTCTTAACTTTCCAAATGTACCAATAATTGTTTAACAACTCCAATCTCACACAAAAATCTCTACTACTTAAGAAAAGAACACTTGGTCAATTTCAAGTGGTGCATTAATTTAAACAAACTCAAGAAAATATTTTTCTTCAATTACAATGAAATGGAATGTTATACATGGAAATTACTATAACATATAGAAAATATATTGTAAGGGCATAGAATAAGTAATTTAAATCCTAGGGTAAGGCACTTTGTACAATGTAAGTGGTGGAAAAGAAACTAACTCAACAAAATTGTTTTAGCTAAAAGTAAGGATATGAAATGTAATGCATGGAAATTGTTTTAATACATGTAGAATGCTATGCAAGGGTATATTATAAGTGGTGAAATAGTTACAACTAACTCAAGAAAAACGTTTTAATTTCTTAGTGTATACGATAACACATAGGGGATACAATGCTAGGGCTTATAATCCGTGGTTTCATTCTTAGAGTAAGGCATGTAGTTTAGAAAAATTGACTTTTAAAGTGAGGGTTCTCACATCCATTCACATACATCCTCTAACAAGCTCCACTCTCCTACCATTGAACTTGCTAGTTGAGCCTTTCGATTTAGAGCATTTGCTACCACTTGGCTTTTCTTGGATGGTAATTAATCGTACGATCATAGTCTTCTAAGAACTCCACCCATCGACGTTGTCTTAGATTTATCTCCTTTTGGGAAAATAAGTACTTAAGGCTCTTATGGTCTGTATATACCTCAAATGTCACCCCGTATAAATAATGCCGCCATTTCTTCAAAGCAAACACAACCGCTGCAAGCTCTAAGTCATGGGTTGGATAGTTTTGCTCATGAGACTTTAACTTCCGAGATGCATAGGCAATCACATTCCTATTTTGCATCAAAACACACCCTAACCCTTCTCTCGAAGCATCGGTATAAACCGTGTAACTATCCTTCTGATACGAACGTCGCCAACCTTGTGACGAAACCCGTAAAAGATTAGTTTCAGGATCGACAAGAGGACACCAAGTTTGGAGCGGATGACCTCAACCCGTTAATCACGTGGTTAACGAACCTTGGTATAATGGTAGAAGACGCCACAACCTAGTACGATTCTAGATTGATAAGTCACGAACACCTAGAGAAATTCTAAGGTATTCAAGAAGCCTTGGAGAAACCAAGAAAACTCTCAAAATCTGATTTATTGATTGAATCCCTAAAACCATTGGAAGTGTGGGCTATTTATAGCCTTACATAGAGATGAACAACTAAATGTGGAACTAGTCTAGAGTTGTGGTCTTGACTAAGACTAACAATTGTAGGCTTGACTATTTCCATAAGACTAAGAATTGTGGGCTTGACCAAACCTTATGAGGTCATCCCTTAGGTAAACAACCTTATGAGGTCATCGCTTAGGTAAATAACCTTATGAGGTCATCGCTTAGGTAATTAAAGCAAGACTATGGACCATTAAGCCCTTATTACAATGACTTAACTAAAACAGCAAATGTGACTAGAGAAGGGTCACACATGGTTCTCTTTGACGTGCACTACATGGATGACTTTCATTCCTTCATGCTCAAGACTCTCAATGACCTTGGGGACAATTTCTTGGCCTTGTATCTCATGAACAAGTCCTTGGAGTTCCTCCCTCATCTTGTTAGCTCGTGCTCGAGTTACGGGTCCTAGGGGAACTCGAATAGTTCGCAATGGTGTCTCTTGGTTCGTATCATCCCCCTCCTCTTCAAAAGGATTTGTCCTCAAATCAGCTTCATCGTCTGCAAGAAAAGGAGATAGATCAGAGACATTGAATGTAGCGCTCACATTGTACTCACCGGGTAGGTCCAGTTTGTAAGCATTGTCATTGATGCGCTTGATGACTTGGAACGGCCCATCTCCTCGGGGAAGTAATTTATTGCGCCTTTGGACTGGGAACCTTTCCTTGCGTAGATGTAACCACACCCAGTCACCAGGTTCAAACACAACGCGTTGGCGTCCCTTGTTAACCCGTTGAGCAACTTGGTCCATCCTTCGCTCAATGTTTAGGCGTACCTGTTCATGTAATTTCTTGACAAAATCTGCTCGTTTAGCACCATCCATGTTAATGTGCTCAGAAGAAGGTAAAGGTGATAAGTCTAGAGGTGTTAAAGGGTTAAAACCATAGCATATTTCAAATGGTGAAAAATGAGTAGAACTATGCACCGTGCGATTGTATGCAAACTCAACATGGGGTAAACATTCTGATACGTTCCTCGATCAACACGTTTCGAGACACGTAGCACGTTTGCCCAAGGATCTAGCGAGGATGTCCAACGCTTGGAATTGCGAGATCTAGAACCAAACGGACGACACGATTTGATTCAAGACGGTAGACGACACTCCGATGAAGGTGAATACTCCAGGGGAATAGGTCGGTAGAACAATCTAGGACAGGACGCAAGACTGCTCAAAACCCTTGCCAAAGCAAGTAAAGGGGTCGAATCTCTCTCTCAAGAAGAATCGAAAATATGCAAAACTTTATTGATAAAACGTCTACCTAAAACCTTACAAAGCAAGCCTATTTATAGGCTAAAGTGACTGAAACCCTAAAGGGACTAGGAAAGGGAAAAGTCGGCCCATGGTCTTGGGACAAGATGGGCCGGCCCATGCTCTTACTTAAACACTAATCAATTGCTAAATAACTACTAAGGCCTAAGGCCCTATTCGGCCAACTCATTTGGAGGCCCACTTGACTCTTCATGGGCTTGGGTCATGGTGTAGATAACTCAATTAAAATCCTTCAAGCCTTCAATATCTCTATGGACTCCATGTTGGTTTTGGACAATTCGAACAAGGGCTTGGAGGGATTCTTTGAAGAGCTTGGCTCGTGCACGTGTGACTGGGCCCAATGGAACTCGGACTGGGTCATTACTTGGGCTAAGGTCCGTGCACACATCAGTCCCCTCCACTTGAGCAGGATTTGTCCTCAAATCTGGATGGAAATGAATGACATGAACAAGGGTTGGTATCATGGCTCCAGTGGCTCCTCTTGTTTGTATCATTCCCCCCTTCTTGAAAGCAATTTGCCCACAAATTGAAGCACGAATGGTGACAAGACGAGTTACATGCCTTCGACTCAATCTTGTTATGATGGCTACAGATGGCATCCAATGCAAAGCCCATGGGCTAAGTTGGAACATAACCCTTGTCGAACCTTGAATCTCACAAACCATCTTCAATGTATGCTCAACTTGATCATTTGTGGTCATGAGGTAAGGGTCCTCAAAGTGGTATGAAGTGTATCCCATGAAATCGAACTCCGGCTCAAACACACTTGCAAGGCACCAAGGCGGATTTGGTGATGTTGGAGCTTCATGTGGACTAAGAGCAAGACGAAAATCATAATGGTCATTGAGGTACTTGTTCTTTAAACGAACCCTTGGTACACAACGATCCCCAAAATGTGGAGTGTTCCCTTCAAGACGAGCTCGAATCAACTCCCCTTTGGTGTGGACTGATTTGAGTTGATATTGTTCCATGAATGGATACCAACGGGGTTTAACTCTTGGAGTGCCAATTTCATGGAGGCTTGCAAAGTCTACAATTGATTTTGGAATGGAACACACCAAGATCAACTCAACTTGCCTTTGCTTGATCTGTATAAAAGTAGAAACACTAAACAAGGCGAAGGTAAGTTCGTTAGGAAAATAATAGGCCTTCACCGGGTTGCTCAAGATCAGCCCACTTTCTCTCCTTTCTTCCTTTTTACCACCCATCTCATTAGATTTTTCCATCTCTTTTTCTAGTTCAACAGCTGACCCTTTCATCTCATTATTTTCAACTCCCTCGGGTTTTACCTCTTCAGGCACAATTCCCTCATCTAGCTTTTTCTCCATTCTATAACGCTCAATCTCACTTTTCATGCATGCTAGATCAATACAAAGTTGGTCATAAGTAAGTGATACAAGTGCAAGACGACGACTATTAAATAAGAAGGAATACTTATTAGTATGTCCGTCATATTTAATTTCTCGCCTCGACATCCATGCTTTGCCCAACAACACATGTGTCACTTGAATTGGGACTACATCACACAACACCTCATCCACATATTTGCCGATTTGAATAGGTACAAGTGTGTACTTAGTAACCCAAACATTACCATGAGTGCTCGTCAACTTGTATGGTTGAAGATGATCAATGGTTGGAAGATTTAATTTCTCAACCATGATAGCACTTGCAAGGTTGACTTCACAACTCCCATCAATGGCCAAGCTACAGATTTTATCTTTGACACCACAACGAGTATAAAACCAACCAAGCAACTGAGATTTGACGATGTCCAATTGCTCATCTACACCACGTAATGCCACTTCTTTGACTCCCTTAGGATCAGGAAGCCAATGTGGTGAGCTAACTTTTATGCGTCTTGTACTCGCCATGAATGTATGAGGGAACCTGCAAAAGTTAGTAACCAAACCGAAGATATTGTTTTTCACGCTCCCTTACGTGTTTTCTCTCGACACTCGTGTATCACTCACAATTACTCACTCTAATTGATGTGTGCACGGACCTTAGCTCAAGTAATGACCCAAGCCCATGAAGAGTCAAGTTATCTACACCATGATCCAAGCCATGAAGAGTCAAGTGGGCCTTCAAGTGAGTTGGCCGAATAGGGCCTTAGGCCTTAGTGTTAGGAGTCTTAAGTTTAGATTAGTCCTTTTGTTAGCCATGGATTCGGCCCACCTTTGTCTAAGGATGGCCGAACCACTAGGCCCTTTTTATTGAGTCCATGGGTCGGCCCACCTTGTC
This sequence comes from Coffea eugenioides, assembly GCF_003713205.1. Taxonomy (NCBI): domain Eukaryota; kingdom Viridiplantae; phylum Streptophyta; class Magnoliopsida; order Gentianales; family Rubiaceae; genus Coffea; species Coffea eugenioides. Next base: position 17,702,144 of record NC_040043.1, on the reverse strand, counting down.
CAAAGAGTGGCCGACCATCTAGCCTTGCGATATTAGGGTTTCATTAGTTTTGCCTATATAAAGGCTTGCTTTGTAAGCATAAAGGTAGACGTTTTATCAATAAAGTTTTGCATATTTTCGATTCTTCTTGAGAGAGAGATTCGACCCCTTTACTTGCTTTGGCAAGGGTTTTGAGCAGTCTTGCGTCCTGTCCTAGATTGTTCTACCGACCTATTCCCCTGGAGTATTCACCTTCATTGGAGTGTCGTCTACCGTCTTGAATCAAATCGTGTCGTCCGTTTGGTTCTAGATCCCGCAATTCCAAGCGTTGGACATCCTCGCTAGATCCTTGGGCAAACGTGCTACGTGTCTCGACCGTGGATCGAGGAGCGTATCACTAATGGACTTACCAAATACCTTTACCTGTTGGGTTAGGTAGTTGAGAAAGGCCGCTCAAGTCCAATAAATGTCACCAACTTCTTCCTCAAGAGTAATCACGGAGATGTAGGAGAAAGTGTAGGGAAGTGTTCCTAAAAACTAGGAGAAAATATAGGAGAAAGTGTAGGAGAGTGTTCCTAAAATCTAGGAAGAGAATATAGGAGAGTTTCCTAAAGTGGATGAGAGAATATAGGAGAGTTTCCTAAAGTGGATGAGAGAATATAGGAAAGGTCCTAAAAATGGATGAGAGAATTTTAGGTGAGTTTCCTAAAAATGGATGAGAGAATTTAGGAAAGTTTCCAAAAAAATGGATGAGAGAGTTTAGGAAAATTTCCTAAAAATGGATGAGAGAATTTAGGAAAGTTTCCAAAAAAATGGATGAGAGAATTTAGGAAAGTTTCCTAAAAATAGATGAGAGACTTTAAGAAAGTTTCCAAAAAAAAATGGATGAGAGAGTTTAGGAAAGTTTCCTAAAAAATGGATGAGAGAATTTAGGAAAGTTTCCAAAAAAAAATGGATGAGAGAGTTTGGGAAAGTTTCCTAAAAAGGTAGGAGAGAGAGTGTCCAAGTGAGTACAAAGAAACCCTAGCCGCAAGGATAACCCTAGCAAGATAAGGAAACCCTAGCAGCCGTCACGTTATTGTTCTTGCTGCCCAAGCGACAACCAACTAACGAGACAGATTTGGGAGCAACGTTGAAACACCAACAACCAGAATTTTTGATGCAACAAACGACTCAAACGCAAGAAACAAGTTGTGGATAGAAATTATCAACAAACTAGACACAACACAAAGGAGATAACACACCAACAGAAATTACGGGTTTCGTCACAAGGTTGGCGACGTTCGTATCAGTTGGTATCTTAGGTACAGGTAAAGGACTATAAAGGCCATAGGGTTGAAGTTTAGACTTAGCTTTGTGGCAAGTAATGCATTTAGCCACCATTCGCTCCACATCTCGTTTCATCCTTGGCCAATGGAAGTGCTCTTGAAGGATAGCTAAGGTTTTAGCTACGCCAAAGTGTCCCATCAAGCCACCTCTGTGTGCTTCCCTAACAAGTAAAGAGCGAATAGAGCAGTTAGGTATACATAGTCGATTGAGGTAGAAAAGAAATCCATCAAGGATGTAGAATTTACCTTGAGTTGCTGAACCACAAGAGTCATAAATACCTGAGAAATATGGGTCATTGGTGTATAACTCTTTGACTAATTCAAATCCTAACAACCTTGCATCAAGTTGAGTGAGCAAAGAGTACCGACGTGATAATGCATCAGCAACAACATTAGTTTTCCCCACTTTGTACTTAATCACATAAGGGAAGGTTTCAATAAATGCAATCCACTTAACATGACGCTTATTCAACTTGTGTTGTGACTTAATGTGCTTAAGCGACTCATGGTCAGTGTGTATGACAAATTCCCTTGGTCTCAAGTAATGTTGCCAAGTTTCTAAAGCACGGATTAAGGAGTACAACTCCTTATCATAAGTGGAATAGTTCAAAGCTGCCCCATTGAGTTTTTCACTAAAGTATGCAATTGGTTTGCCCTCTTGCATTAGGACAGCTCCAATACCCACCCCAGATGCATCACACTCTATTTCAAACATCTTGTCAAAGCATGGTAATGCAAGTAGTGGTGCATGTGTGAGTTGATGTTTAAGCATTTGGAAAGCACGTACTTGAGCATCTCTCCACACAAATGGCTCATTTTTCTTAATTACAGCAGTTAGAGGTGCAGCAATGGTACTAAAATCTTTAACAAATCGTCTATAAAAACTAGCAAGACCATGGAAGCTACGTACCTCACCCACCGTGCTTGGAGTAGGCCATTCTCGAATTGCTTTAACCTTCTCCTCGTCCACTTTGATTCCCTGTTTACTCACAACAAAGCCTAGGAAGACAAGTTGATCAGTACAAAAGGAGCACTTCTTAAGGTTAGCATAGAGCTTTTCCCTTCGAAGTGCATCAAGAACAAGCTTCACATGTTCAACATGCTCATCTAAGCTCCTACTATAAATCAGGATATCGTCAAAATATACAACTACAAATTTTCCAAGGAATGGACGAAGTACGTGGTTCATCAACCTCATGAACGTACTAGGTGCATTAGTTAGTCCAAATGGCATAACTAACCACTCGTACAAGCCATGTTTGGTTTTAAAGGCCGTTTTCCATTCATCCCCCTCTTTCATCCTAATTTGATGATAACCGCTTTTTAGATCAATTTTAGTGAAAATCACAGCACCATATAGCTCATCTAACATATCATCAAGTCTAGGAATAGGGTGACGATATTTTACCGTTATTGCATTAACGGCCCTACAGTCAGTGCACATTCGCCAACTTCCATCCTTTTTAGGCACCAAGATGACGGGAACCGCACATGGGCTCAAGCTTTCTCGTGCCCATCCCTTTGTTAGAAGCTCTTCGATTTGGCGTTGGAGCTCCTTTGTCTCATCTGGACCCATTTTGTAGGCTGGTCTGTTAGGAAGTGGGGCACCTGGAACCAAGTCAATTTGATGCTCAATTCCCCTTATTGGTGGTAGTCCATTTGGAATCTCATCGGGGAAGACATCCTCATATTCCTGCAAAAGAGAGACAATACTAGATGGTAGAGTGTTAGTAAGATCACTTGTGACAACCAACACCTCTTTGCACAAAAGTACAAAGATGGGTGTATTAACACTCAAAGCTTTTCTTACTATATTGGCTTTTATCAATAGATTTTGCCTTTTTTCTCTCTTTTCAATTTTGGCCGGCTCACCATATGTCTTTTTCCTCTCAATTTTCTCGGCCTTATCATTTTCTGTTGAGCTCTCGGCTTTTTCTATTTTTTTCTTCTCATTCTCAAGCTCATTCTCCTTGATCAGGCTTTTTTGATCTTCATGAACTTGGATAGGAGTGAGTGGCACAAGCACAATCCTCTTCTCGCCTTGCTTGAAGGAGTATTTATTGGTAATGCCATCGAATGTAACTCCCTTGTCGAATTGCCATGGCCTCCCCAATAGTATGTGACATGCTTGCATAGGGACCACGTCGCATAACACCACGTCCTCATACTTTCCAATTCGGAAAGGTACTTGGACTTGCTTGGTCACACGAACATCCCCACTATCGTTCAACCATTGCAAACGATAAGGTGTTGGATGTCGTAGAGTGGGTAGTGTTAGTTTCTCCACCATCAAGGCACTAGCGACGTTAGCACAACTACCTCCATCTATGATCAAACTACATACCTTGCCTTTGATATAGCAACGGGTGTAGAAAATGTTCTCTCTTTGTTCATGGTCGGCGGCTTTCACTTGGGTTGCTAAGGCTCGTCTGACAACGAGTCCAACTCGTTCATTGACGGGCAATGCTTCCTCTTCTTCCTCAAGGGATGGCAACTCCTCCTTCTCATCTTCATCATCGGTGAGAAACTCACCATTGGGTAAGATGATCATAGCGCGTTGGTTCGGGCATTGGCTAGCAATATGCCCTCGGCCTTGGCATTTGAAGCATCTAGTATCTCGATTTCGCCCCATGCTCGACTCAATGGCAGTCTTTGGTGTTGCCTTAGACTCCCACTTAGTCATATCCGGCCTCGGTCTTGAAGGGATGGAATTACTCGGCCCTTTATCCTCTTTCTTTGGTGGTGTAGTTCGGAGATAAGAGGGTGAAAAGTTGGAGTAACTCCGAGTCGAACCCCTCCTCTTAATCCTCCTTTCAATCTTGATGGCCTTTTCCACCAGATCCCCAAGTTCCACATAGTGGTGTAACTCCACTTGATCAGCGATTTTGGGCCTTAATCCGTTCAAGAAGCGTGCCATTGTTGCTTCTCGATCCTCCATGATGTCTGCCCGTAGCATGAGTATTTCCATTTCCTTGTGATAGTCCTCGACACTTCGTGCTCCTTGGTTGAGGGTTTGAAGCTTTTGATACAAGTCACGGTAGTAGTGACTTGGCACGAAACGCTTCCTCATTAGTCGTCTTAGCTCCGTCCAAGTTTGTATGGTAGGTTCACGACTCCTCCTTCGACTAGTGGAGAGTTGATCCCACCACACAACGGCGTAGTCGGTGAATTCGACCACGGCCAACTTGACCTTTTGCTCCTCCGAGTAAGTAGTGCAATCGAAGACAAGTTCAATCCGCTTCTCCCACTCTAAGTAGGCATCGGGGTCTGATCGTCCTTGGAAGGGTGGAATTTTCATCTTTATGCCCGGAATGTGGTCATTTGAAGGCCTAGCGTCACGCTTAGACCTACTTTGCTTATGCTCATAGTTGTTGTCTGAGTTAGAGTCGCTAGACTCATGTGCATAAGCCTTTCCACGGTTGCCTTTGGAGCTTCCATGAGACAACTCTAAGCTGTCAATGCGTTGGTGCATCAGTTCAAGTTTTTGGTCCATCATGCGTCCCAATTCGCCTTTGATTGCTTCTGTGAAAAGTTTAAGATCAAAAGCTTGGGAGCTTGCTCCCCCCTCGTTAGCCATGGTGAAGTATAGGGTAAAAAATAACAATGGAAAGAAGTAAAGTTTATCTCGCACACTTCCTCACGTGTTTACTCTCGCTCTCGTGTTTGAACACTCTAATGAACTCACCAAGGTATTTTCAAGGCTCCTCGGTCAACTCCTCGAAGAAGTTAGAACTCATTCTAGTGTGGATCGACTTACCAACCAGGGTCACAAGATTGTAGCACTTTGAACGAAAAAAGAACAAAAGATGAAGGGACTGACCACGACTCAATGAATGACTCAAAGTTGAATTTTAAGGATCCTAGACAAAACTCTACCCAAAACTGGAATTTTGAGCTGCTGGTTGCTGCATTTCTGGGCAGTGTTTTGGTAGATAAATGGACACTTAGAGGATTCAGAATGACACTTAAAACTGACCTAATGATGCATAAAAATTTCCAGAATTAATGATTGGACAGAAATTCCCCAATGGTTGCAAAGATGGAATCCGAATGGAAGATGAATTTGTGTTGCGGTAGGACTGTTTTGGAAACCCAAGGCTGACTTTTCTTCCTTAATCCTTTGGAAACAAGGATTAGTCTTCCTATTTGCTGGTTCCCACAAATTCTAAGGTCAAGTTCAAGATTGGAACTGATTTGGTTGTTTTTGGGAACAAGGGTGGAAAATTTAACTTGAACAGGTTGGAAAATTTGACTTGAATAGATTGGGAAATTTGACTTGAATAGGCTGAATGTTCTTCTTCTTCCTTTGTTTTTGTTTTATAATCAGCCAAGAAGAGTCAAATTTCGTGGCTAAAATGTTCTTAGTCAAGAAAGAAGATTGTTGTGGTGAAGACAAGGATTTTGGCAGCTGGAATTTTGCAGCCTTGTTGTTTACCAAGATTTGGTTCCCAAAACCCAGAAACTTCAAGATTCTTTCAAGAATTCAAGATGTTAATTTCCAGAATTCAAGAAACACGAAATTGAAGATGATTTCCTCCCCAAACAATCCAAGATTTCACGATTTGATCAAGACAGATTTTGGTTGTCTTCAAGAATCCCAACTAAAGTTCCAAGAACTTCAAGATTGTGGTTTTAAACAATTAGGAACTTCAAGAAACCCAAGTTTTGATCAAGACAGATTTCCAGGAATTTTTGTAAGGTTAGCCAGCTATTTTTTTTTTGTATGTAAACAAGAACACAAGGTAATAACTAGATAGGACTTCTAAAACCCTTGCTACAAACTGATTTTTTTCGGATGAACAGTAACCTCGAATGATCAAATAGAACAAAAGACTGGAATTGAATGGATATAACAGGATAGAAACAAGACACAAACACAAACAAAGAATCAAGAATAAGACACAAAAAAAAAGGCTGGACTAAACAAGGCTAACCACAGCAATTAACAACAACTAGACGCAAGTTTATGATGCAACAAATCTGGAAAAATAACGCAAGAACACGATGCAACAAATCTGGAAATTGCGGATAGCAAACTTAGAACACGAAAACAGAATTTTGGACAACTTGACTCGAAAGGAAATAAATAAAGGGATATAACGTGATACCTCTTAACTAGCTCTGTTACCAACTGATACGAACGTCGCCAACCTTGTGACGAAACCCGTAAAAGATTAGTTTCAGGATCGACAAGAGGACACCAAGTTTGGAGCGGATGACCTCAACCCGTTAATCACGTGGTTAACGAACCTTGGTATAATGGTAGAAGACGCCACAACCTAGTACGATTCTAAATTGATAAGTCACGAACACCTAGAGAAATTCTAAGGTATTCAAGAAGCCTTGGAGAAACCAAGAAAATTCTCAAAATCTGATTTATTGATTGAATCCCTAAAACCATTGGAAGTGTGGGCTATTTATAGCCTTACATAGAGATGAACAACTAAATGTGGAACTAGTCTAGAGTTGTGGTCTTGACTAAGACTAACAATTGTAGGCTTGACTATTTCCATAAGACTAAGAATTGTGGGCTTGACCAAACCTTATGAGGTCATCCCTTAGGTAAACAACCTTATGAGGTCATCGCTTAGGTAATTAAAGCAAGACTATGGACCATTAAGCCCTTATTACAATGACTTAACTAAAACAGCAAATGTGACTAGAGAAGGGTCACACATGGTTCTCTTTGACGTGCACTACATGGATGACTTTCATTCCTTCATGCTCAAGACTCTCAATGACCTTGGGGACAATTTCTTGGCCTTGTATCTCATGAACAAGTCCTTGGAGTTCCTCCCTCATCTTGTTAGGTCGTGCTCGAGTTACGGGTCCTAGGGGAACTCGAATAGTTCGCAATGGTGTCTCTTGGTTCGTATCACCTTCCCATTGGGCAAAGCTAACACTGGAGCCATGGTCAATTGCTTCTTAAGCTCTTGGAAACTATTCTCACACTTTGCATCCCAAATGTACTTTCCTTGTTTCTTTGTCAAGTTCGTTAGGGGTCCCGCAATTCTTGAGAAATTCTTTATAAACCGGCGTTAGTACCCCGCTAGACCCAAAAAGTTTCGAACTTTAGTAGGATTCTCCGGCCGTTTCCATTTGGCTACAGCTTCCACTTTGGCCGGGTCCACAGTAAATCCATCCTTTGAAATTATATGGCCTAGGAACGCCACTTTCTCTAACCAAAATTCACACTTGCTGAACTTGGCGAACAACTGGTGCTCTCTTAGGGTTTGCAATACTACTCTCAAGTGTTGTTCATGCTCCTCCCTTGTTTTCGAATACACTAGGATATTATCAATAAATACCACCACAAACTTATTCAAATAGGGTTTAAACACTCGATGCATTAGATCCATGAATGCCGCTGGGGCATTGGTTAAGCCAAAAGGCATTACCGCAAACTCGAAATGCCCATATCGAGTGTTAAACGCCGTTTTTGGCACATCCTCCTTTCTAATTCTCAATTGTAATACCCTTGTCGAAGATCCAACTTAGAGAACACCACAGCTCCTTGTAATTGATCAAACAACTCATCGATATGGGACAAAGGATATTTATTCTTAATGGTTACTACATTCAATCCTCGATAATCAATGCATAACCTTAAACTTCCGTCCTTCTTTTTAACAAATAGCACTGGAGCACCCTATGGTGACTCGCTCTCGTGTATGAATCCCCGTTCTAGCAAGTCTTGCAACTGAAATTTTAACTCCTTAAGTTTAGCGGGTACCATCGGATAAGGGGTTTTCGAAATGGGTGTAGTCCCAGGTGCTAAGTCAACTTTAAATTCAATCTCTCTTTCGGGTGGCAATGACGCCAACTCTTCTGGGAACACGTCTAGATACTCATTGATCACCGACATATCTTCTAGCTTAATCTTTTCTCCTAGGGCGTTAACCAGAAAAGCTAGGTACCCCCGTGCCCCATGACTAAGCAATTTTCTAGCCCTTATTCCCGAAATGAGCACAGACGAGACTAACATACCCCTCACATCTAGCTTTAGAATTGCCTCACCCGGTATGTAAAACTCGACCACCTTCATCCTACAATCTACCCGAGCATGATAATGAACTAGCCAATCCATGCCTAAAATAACCTCGTACCCCTTAATGGCTAGACTTATGAGGTCAACCACTAATTTCCGCTCACCAACCCAAATATCGCAGTTTCTATACACCTCATTCGCAAGCAAAGTTTGATTACCCGTAGGTGTTCTTACTTCTAAGTCATAAGGTAGCCTTTCAACTTTCACGTCAATTCCAAGCATAAAGGTGGGGCTAACAAAAGAATGGGTGGCACTAGGATCTATCAAAATTTTGGCTAAACAATGGAAAACAGGAATCGTACATTCCACTACCTCCGTCAGCTCAGGTATCGATTGCTGGTCCAATGAGTACACTCTGGCTGGCACCCTCGACCTGGTCCCTCCTACATTGGTCGGTTTCGGGTTTGATTTGCCAGCCAACTGAGTATCGCTGATTAGTGGGCAATTTGCAATCTGGTGCTCTGTACTCCCACACCTTAAACACTTTCGAGCTTTTCTCCAACAGTTATCCTCGATATGATTTGATTTCCCACAATATCCACACGATACTCGGGAAGCGGAGGTCTGGCCTCCCTGTGGACCACCTCTCCCCTGTCCTCTTCCACTTTGGGCTCCCATCGGCGTACCTCCCCTCGAAGTACCCGTAAACCTTCCACCTCCAGCTCCACGACCGACTTTAGAGGGTGGCATGTTTCGATCACTATGTGCCGGCCTTTGATTTCCACCAGGCGCCCCTTTCCGTTTTGCATGAAAATTTCTCACTAGTGCCCTGACAATCTCTATTCTCTGGGCCTTTTCCAAAACCTCAGTAAAAGTGTTAATCTGGGCCGCCGCTAAGGCCTCCTGTATCTCTACATTGAGCCCCTGTACAAACCTCCTTACCTTCATTTGCTCCGTAGCTATCAATTCAGGGGCAAATTTGGACAACTTAGTAAACTGCGTCTCGTACTCAGATACACTTAAAGTTCCCTGACGGAGCTTAATAAAATCGTCCTCTCTCTTCTCCTAGACGATAGGTGGAAGGTATTTTTTGTTAAACTCCCGACCGAAGTTCAACCAAGTCCATGCGGTTCCCTCTCTCTCCCACTTAACTCTAACTACATTCCACCAAGCCCTGGCTGGACCCTCAAACTGGAAAATAGCAAATTACACTTGCCTATCCTCTTCATAGTTTAAAGCGACGAATATATTAATCATGGTTTCTAATCATCTCTCCACTGTCTCAGGGTCCGGTCCTCCCAGAAATTTAGGAGGAGAGAATTTTTGAAATCTCTCTAGGGCCCTATCTTGCCCCATATCAGGATCCCTAGGCTGGTTCACAGGAGCTTGACCCTGTTGCTCTACCAAACGGGCAAAGATATTAGTCATTTGTTGAATTGCCGTCGCTACCTGATCCCCCCTTCTGCTCGGGGTCCAGGTTGCGGCTCGGCTGTTTCACCTCTTTCCCTTCTTGGCTCTTGCACTGGTTCCTGTGCCTATCTACCCCCACGCCCACGATTAGAGCCACGCCCTCGAGTAGCTCCCTGATCCTGACTTCTTTTACCTTCCATGATTCTTAACTAACCAACTATATAAGTATAAACAAAATAAGGTATGGCTCAAATAAAACATTTTCAAATCATAAAACAGAGGCAGTAAAACACATTCAAAATAAAATTGCCTTTATATACACAGTAAAATAAGTCACATAACAAGTTAGAAAGTACTATACATGCCAACCTAGTCAAGTTAAAGGCTCATACTAGTCAAGGGACATAGAACAAAATAAGCACTATATACATCAACCTTAACACGTCAAATTCCAAAAACAAAAGCGGCGTGTCATCCCACAATGTCCCTAACTACCTCACAAAAATCCCTCAAACCCTAACTAGAGGTCTAGCTAGATGCCGACCCAACCGACTCTGCAGGTGAAGCCGGCTCCTCCTCTGGATCCTCTTCAGGATCCTTCTCGGTGTCCTCCTCAGGCTCATTAGGGGCCGCAGGCCCTTGACCCTCCTCGGCCAAGTCCTGAGCCACATCTCCCACTAACTCCCCACATTCGGTCAGAATACGGTCAGTCCGGTCCCTCACATCCCTGACCACCTGGACAAGGCGACCATTGGCCGCCTGAGCCTGCTCCCTGTGGGCGTTAGTCCGCTCCTGCTCCTCAAGAACCGAAGCCTAAAGCTCCCGGATCCTAGCACCCTGAACTCGGAGAACTGTCTGGAGATGCTCTATCTCCATCTGGCACCTACGATTGGCGCTATGCAATCGTCTCCGCTCATCGTCCACGGCAAGTACTACCCTATCAGGGTAGGAGTAGGTCTTCCAGCAATCGCAGCGCCGAATCTTGCACGCCGGAGACCACCGACACACGGGCCCACCGGAACTCTCCTGGTAGGTAAGTACACGACATACAGGCCCCTCAAGGTGTACCTCGTCGGTAGGTACGGGCTGAGATGGCTCGGCACCCCCAGCAGCATCTTTACCCTCCATCACCTACATTACAAGTAACATTGCAAGAAGAAGCAAGTTAGACATATAAATTAAGCTAAAGGCCTATTCTCAAGTGTGAAACCCTAGCCAATCATAACCAAGCTATAACCAAGGAATAGCAGGTATAAATCACTCAATCTACCCAGATCAATTCAAACCTAGACTTTGATACCACCTGTGACGACCCCACCTCCCCCTAGGGCGTATCCTAGAGTTTAGCGAGTCGCATGCCCAACTCTCGCCAGGACTCGCTCACTCGTATCTCGAGAAATTAACTTACATTTATAGAAAAATAAATGCTATGACAATTCAAACTTCTTATGTACAAACCCAGATACAAAGCTTCTACACACCAAAATACTTTAAAGTGGTTACAATTCAAGTACAACCAACCCTAGTCGAGTGCTAGCGCGAGTACAGTTCAAAATTCAAAACAACTAGACTACGCTAGTCTGTACACGTCTCACGCCTCGCTCGTACCCCTTGTGAGGAAAACAAAACTAACGGAGTGAGCTAAAGCTCAGTGATGTTCCAAATAGCAAATTGAACAGTGAATGTATCATAATAGTAAAATAGCGAGCATAACAAGTCAAGAAAGTGAGCAATAACACTTCATAAGGCCAAACAATAAATATTCAATATTTCACATAAAAGGATACAGTTGCTCCTATATATTGGCTCCACCATAGCTTGATTGAATGGTAGTTGACACTCCGTCAACTTTCAAGTAAGGTAACTAGTCCAGTAGAACACCACTTAACTCCAATCTCCGTCCACTGACCAAACGCCTTACCGGGCCCGAACTCCACAATAAACACTAGTGGTAATACTCGAGTATACCGATTAGTCGAGGAGATAACACTCGACTCGACATCACTAACCGCCCAGGGTTCGTTATCTAATCGACCAGGCCCTTGCCGGCTCGACTCGACTAACTAGCCACAGGGTTTCTGGAATTCCAGGCAAGACATAATTCATATGCATGTATATCCATTCAATTGAAATCGATGAATAAGGATAATTCACATTAGGGCAAGTGCGATAAAGTACACTCTTGCCCTATCAATCCACTCATATATCATGTAATCACATTGGTCAAGTATTACACATAAGTGTCAAGTTCAATCAGGTATTTGGAAGCACTCACAAAAAATATAGTGCTTTTAGTGATCACATCCAGGTAGTACTCCTGGTTTGGAGTCCAAATCTGCGATAAAACATTGTTTAAGAACTTTGAAAATCGACTAAGGTTCGAAACTTAAACGTTTCGTTTAACAAGAATCAAGTAATTGAAATTCATTTGGAGAATATTCGTAAAACTCTTGCTCGCTATTCAAACTGTGAAACTTTGTAGCAATTATACTTTGAAATACCATTTGAGTCGAAGAAACAAAGAAAACGTATTTTTATTAGTCGTAAATTTCATTTTTCCAAGGGTACAAGTTTCGGCCGAATTCCAACTTATAAGCCTCTATTAAAGAAGACTTGAATACCTTAGATGATTCAAGCTAGTTTCATCCTCAAACCCTTACTCGAGTCGCGAGTACATCTACCTAGCCCTGGGGTGCAAATTTGGGCAGCACATCCTTTGTATTTACCTATTTTCTAGCCATTTATGGCTTCATTATTTTCCTCAATTCAGCCCCAAAATCACACACAAATAATCTCATCACAATAGCCGTTCAAGAGGCTCAATGTCATTCACTCACAAAACAATGCTAGCAAAAGACCGGAAATAATGTTTAAGGCATAGAACAAAATAACAGGTTTGACGTCTCTTAGCGTATCGGTCACAATCGAAGCTATGCTTATCGGATTGGTGTACACTTTATACTATTTCGAAGCTAAGATGAAGGGATACAACTTTCATGAATATAACTCAGCCCGATTCACAGTTTATCCAGGTCAAATTTATAGATTACAGAACTAGAATTTCACTGTCAGGCTGGTTAACAGCACTGGGTTCAAATGACAATAACTCATGCTACAATAGTCCGATTGAGGCTTTTCAGATGCGTTGGAAAGCTAAGACATAGGACTACAACTTTCATGTTTTAGCCAAATGCTAATTTAATACGGATCAAGGTGAAAAAAACGAAGCCAGAATGATGAAATGTCAAAACTGTCCGCAAAACTCTACTTATGGCAGTCAAGGGTATTTTTGTCATTTCATGTGCTACAATGCTAGGATTAAACTGAACTTTTAGAGGCAGCTATAAAACATTATTTCCTACAACTTTCATGTTTTAACCTAAGCCCAATTCGGCCTCCATCATGGCCGAATGAAACTGGTCAGAACAGGGCATCCCAAGTATTTAAAGCTGAAATTTAATGCCTTCAAGGTATAACCTCTTATTCATGTGTAGAACCACTACTCCAACGCCCTATCTAAGCTTATTCACATCATATTCTATCTAAACAATAAGAAATACAGCTGAACAATTCAAAACCCTAACTCGCAAATCCACCGTAATCATCAAAACTATTTGAATAGCAATCATTAACCACGAATATAAGTTGCTACACAACTTAAGCAAGATTAAGGGGACGAAATAAGATGGACAGCCATAATACCTCACTAATATGCTTGCAAGAGAAATCCACCACCTCTCCTTGTAAAACTTTTAGCACCCCAAGCTTCCCAAGTGCTCAAAGAAAGGGTTAATCGGTTTAGATTCTTGATTTTTCACTCAAATAAGCTAAACCCCCAAGATGAAATGAAGTTCTCTTCTCTTGTTTTTTTCCTTCAAGGTTCGGCCACCATGAAAGCAAAATGAAGAAAAAATGAAGTCCAAGAAAGATAAGAAGCTAGGTCTTGAATTTGGTCAAAGGTGGTTAGATATTCTCCAAGTGTCACTCCATGATCTTTCCTCAATTTTTTTTCCTTTTCCTTGGTTTTATTACTCAAAATTTTCAGCCAGCAAGATCTAATTAAGGGCTGATATTTTGGCTCTAATAACAATGAGATTAAGTTAATGAAGTGGTGGTCAAGTGGTGTGTTCAATCAGTAGTGAACGGTACCCGTCGGTTCAAGCCGATTTTCCTTAAATCGCGTGTACTAGGGTTTTATCTTATGATTCACTAACTTATTATTCTCACTTCTAATCACACTCTTAATTTCATCCGAAACTCACTCTTAATCACTAAATTTAATACACACCCCGTACCGAACAATTACACTTCCAAAAGACGTAAAAACCCTAATTTACGCTAACGAGAAAACGAAAGGAAAAACCCTTAATTCTATGTTTTTTGGCACTTATTGTGGGGTGAATGAGTAGTAAGGCTATTATAAGATAATAAATTCTAAATAAAAGGGAATTTTAAGAAAAATATAAGGGATTTTACAAGTCCTCACAACCTTTGTATTTGTCTTTCGACATCCCTCTTTATTCGTGGCCAAAAGAAGTGCTCTTGGAGGACAGATAACGTCTTAGTGATCCCAAAGTGACCCATTAACCCTCCTCCATGTGCTTCACGAATCAGCAGGGATTGCATCGAGCTCAATGGAATGCACAACTTATCTTTGTAGTACAAGAACCCTTGTGCGATAAAGTAATGCTCACGAGTGTCTCGTGGCAAGGAAGTGAAAATCCCACCAAAATCTGGGTCAGTTGCATAAAGATCTTTAAGAAATTCAAAGCCTAGCAACTTAGCATCTAATGTAGTGAGAAGTGTGTATCGTCTAGAAAGTGCATCAGCTACTACATTAGACTTACCTGTTTTATACTTGATCATGAATGCAAAAGTGTCGATGAAGGCTATCCATCTTACATGTCGTTTGCTCAATTTGGTTTGTGACTTGACGTGCTTGAGCGATTCATGATCAGTATGTAAGACGAACTCTCGAGGTCAAAGGTAGTGTTGCCAAGTTTGGAGGGCTTGAACTAAGGCCATTAGCTCCTTGTCATAAGTGGAGTAGTTCAAGTAGGCTCCATTTAACTTTTCGCTAAAGTAGGCAATCGAACGACCTTCTTGGAGTAGAACAGTCCCAATACCTATACTAGAAGCATCACACTCTATTTCAAAAGCTTTGTCAAAATTAGGTAAACTTAGAACAGGTGCATGTGTGAGCTTGTATTTAAGTAATTGGAAGGACTTAGCTTGTTCATCTCCCCAATGAAATGGCGCGTTCTTCTTGACAATGGATGTAAGTGGTGCGGCTATGGTGCTAAAGTCCTTGACAAAGCGTCTGTAGAAGTTCGCCAAGCCATGAAAACTCCGTACCTCACTTACATTGGTAGATGTTGGCCATTCATTTATAGCCGTCACCTTTGCTTGATCAACTCGTACACCCTGTGCACTTATAACATATCCTAGAAAAACAAGTTGATCAATGCAAAAAGTGCACTTCTTAAGGTTGGCGTAGAGCCTTTCCTTTTGAAGTACATCCAAGATAGCTTGTAAATGCATCGCATGCTCTTCTAAACTCTTGCTAAAGATTAGGATATCATCAAAATATACGACTACAAATTTACCAATAAAGGGACGTAAAACATGGTTCATTAATCTCATAAAAGTGCTAGATGCATTAGTTAAGCCAAAAGGCATGACCAACCACTCATATAAGCCATGTTTAGTTTTAAAAGCGGTTTTCCATTCGTCCCCATCTTTCATACGAATTTGATGGTACCCACTTTTCAGATCAATTTTTGTAAAAATAATAGCACCGTGTGCAATTCATCAAGCATGTCATCTAAACGAGGTATGGGATGACGATACTTTACCGTTATGGCGTTAATGGCTCGACAGTCAGTGCACATCCTCAATCCTCCATCTTTCTTAGGCACAAGTAGAACAGGTACAACACAAGGACTTAGACTCTCACGAATCCATCCTTTGCCAAGTAGTTCCTCTACTTGCCTTTGTTGTTCCTTAGTTTCCTCGGAATTAGTCCTATATGGTGCCTTGTTTGGCAAGGAAGCCCAGGGATCAAATCAATTTGATGTTCAATCCCTCTCAAAGGTGGCAATCCATTAGGTACATCATTAGGAAACACATCATGACACTCCTGTAAGAGGTTAGTGACAATACTAGGCAGAGAAGTATCAAGTTCATTAGTGAGTATAGCTTCTTTGCAAATCAATATAAGTAAGACTTGGTTAGAATGTAATGCTTTTCTCACATCTTTAACTCTAGCTAGCATGCTATTTTTTCTTTCTTTCCCTAACTCAATGGTTCGGCTGGACCCTTCTTTATTCTTTAGGTGATTTTCGGCCAACTCTCCTATTTTCCCCTTTGAGGGTTGTTTTTTATTAGTGGCATGCATATCATACTCCCTTTGTAGGCTAACTTGGTCCTCATACACTTGTTGTGGTGTAAGAGGTGCAAGTGTGATTTTTTTACCATTATGCAAAATGGAGTATTTATTCAAGAAACCATCTAAAGTAACTCTCCTATCAAATTGCCAAGGGCGACCTAAAAGGAAATGTGTAGCTTGCATAGGTACTACATCATATACAACATCATCTTCATAGCAACCAATGCGAAAGGTAACTAAGACTTGTTTAGAAATATGTACTAAAGCAAGAGGGACAGCCGACCATGAACCTGTGACGATAGACCAAATGGAGTTAAGTGGACCAATGACAAGGGCACGTGCCAAGAAGCTCAAAGAATCCATGTAAGCACTAATTTGTACCACCTACAAGGGAGTTGACCTTTCACAAGTCAAAATCGAACTTGAGCAAGACAAAACAATCCGCTATACTCTCATTCAAGTTCTTGAGCCAAGCGAGGTGGAGTGGAGAGCTCCATCCGAAGTTGTTTAAGTGTCACATTTGCTGTTTTAGTTAAGTCGTTTGTAATAAGGGTTTAATGGTCCATAGCCTTGCTTTATTTACTTGTGGGATGACCTCATAAGGTTCGGTCAAGCCCACAAAGGACAAAAGGGCCGAAATCAGTTTCTTAGCCTTAGGGAATAAGTGATTTTGATTCACATTAGAATTTCTAGACTAGTTCCACATTACTTTAGTTTTTCATCTCTATGTCAGGCTATAAATAGCCCACACTTCCAACGATTTTAGCAATGGAATAAGAAATCAGAAATTTGAGTGTTTACCCTTTTCTCTTGTCTAAGAGAATCCCCTTTGAATACTTGAGAATTGCTCGAGAGTATTCTTGAACTTATCAATCAAGTACACAC
This sequence comes from Coffea eugenioides, assembly GCF_003713205.1. Lineage (NCBI taxonomy): Eukaryota > Viridiplantae > Streptophyta > Magnoliopsida > Gentianales > Rubiaceae > Coffea > Coffea eugenioides. The sequence continues at coordinate 17,685,166 of NC_040043.1, read as the reverse complement.
CTTGATTGCGTTCTTCTACTTATAACTTCGTTTCACCTTCTCGAGTGTGTGCAGGTTGAGGTTAAGTCGAAGGTTCGCCTCATAGAGTTAGGGATCCGAGTGTTACTCCGTGCACCACCTTGGTTTCTTCATCTAGATCCGGGAGCTACGTGGGATACGAGTTCATACCTCCGGGTGGGTTCGTACCAGCTGGTATCAGAGCTAGTTGACGTTATCAAATATATCTCGTCGAGTCTTGTAAGTTCTCCCTTGTGTTTTCCAAATCTGGTCGCTTGTTCTTGTTAGTTGTGTCACTAGATTGTCTTTGTCGTGTATACCAGTTTAATCCGTATTACACTTGTTGTCGTTATTTTGTGGCTGTCTGAATTCTTCCTTCGTTGCATCGTGTTTGATCTTGTTGGGTCTCCTTGTCGTTCTTGTTTCTTGTTCTTGTAGTAGTAAAAATAAAATAAAAAATTGACGGTACTGTTTATAGTACTATTCATCAAAAAAAAAGAGGAACCTGGTTGCTACTTGTCTTGAAGATCCGTGGGTTTTCTTGACAAAGGGGGTTAGGTTTTTTTGGTATCTTGCTCTAAAAAGGCTGAAACTGATTGCCTTGATTTTCTTGAAGTTCTTGACAAACTTACCTTGTTTTTGGAATTCTTGACATATCTTCGGATACTGGGATTGCTGACGAGGGTTTCTATTCTTGAAGCAAGGATTCTTGATACAAGTTCTTGTTTCTTGAAACCAAAATAGCGGCTGTGGTGTGCATAACCCAACCGGTTCTTGAAACTTTGAGTTTGATCCGAATAGACAAAGGAATAAAAGAACAAATCTATTTGCGTTTGAAAAAAAAAGAGGAAAGGAAGAAACGCAAGAAAAAGAAAACAGATTTGGGTCAAGAAAGGTGTCTTGGTTTGGGAATCCTAGTTGGTCTTGGGTTTGACAAAAACAATTCTAGCCACCATCAAAGACTAACAAATCTGACTTTTTCCCAATTAGTTGTAGCCTTAGAACTCTCCTACGCAAGAAAAAGAAAACAGATTTGGGTCAAGAAAGGTGTTTTGGTTTTGGGTTTGACAAAAAAAAAAAAAAAATTCTAGCCACCATCAAAGACTAACACATCTGACTTTTTTCCAAGTAGTTGCAGCCGTTAGAACTCTCCCAAGACAGCCGCCATCACATTCCAAAATAATTCCAAGAAACTTGTAGGAACTTTTCCAAAACAAATCAGTCAAATGCACAAACTTGGGGTTTTAAAGGTGTTTTTGAGTCTCTATCCACGACATATTTGTGTCTAAGAGGCCCCAAGTCAAGTCAAATTTTCCAACCTGTTTAAGTCCTTTGAAATCTAATTATCTGTCCAAGTCAAGTCAAATTTTCCAGCCTGTTTGAGTCCTTTTGAGCCAACCAAAACTAGCTATTATCTTCCAAACTTCCGTCAATTAAACCTACATTCTTGGTGTGACTTGGGGAGGAGTTTGAATAATACGCATTGAGTAATTCTACTTCTTCAAGAGGGATAATCCGTGACTTGAGAAGCTTTAAGACTCGCCTTAAGATCTAGAAAGATGTGAGAACCGAGGCTGTTTGACCTTTTTGGCACGAGAATATGACTCAACGTTTAAGTCCATCTAGGGTTCCAAAAAAATTCTGCCATTCTTACCCTTGTTTGAGTCGAGTTGTGCAATCTGTCTCATTTCAATTTGTCTTTTTTTTAGTCTTTTCCATCTTTAAATTCGTGTCTAAGGGTTCCACAACAAGTCCAAATCAGTCTTGACTTGTACCTAGTCACTAGTTTCCAAATTAAGTCCTTGTCAAAGTCAAATACTACCAAAGCTTGAGTTACCTTTTGCGGACTAAACTCTAGGAATTTTCAGCATGTTTTGCTACCATTTTTTGAGTCACTTAACCGTCCAATCAGCCCTAAAATTCTAGACAGTAATACGCCATCATCTTGTGCGCACTTTTGGTTGAATTTATTGGAGAAAATTCTGATTTCTTCAAAGGAAGCAATCAAGTGAATTGAGAGGTGATCAGTGAGAACATTAGAGTGTTTTAAACACTTGAGTGATACACGAGTGACGAGTGTAAATATGTGAGCTTGTGTGGTGAGGAAAATATCTTTTGTTTCACTAATTTTTTGCAGGTTTCCTCATACATCATGGCGAATACGAGGCATTTAAAAGCTAGCTTACAACATCTTCTTCCTGATCCTAAGGGAGTCAAGGAAGTGGCATTATGTGGTGTAGATAAGCAGTTAGATATCTTCAAATCTTAGTTGCATGGTTGGTTTTATACTCGTTGTGGTGTCAAAGATAAAACCTGCATCCTAGCCATTGATAGGAGTTGTGAAGTCAATCTTGCAAGCGCTATCATGGTTCACAAATTAAATCTTCCAACCATTGATCATCTTCAACCGTATAAGTTGCCAAGTGCTCATGGTGATGTTTGGGTTACTAAGCACATGTGACAGCCCCACCTTCCCCTAAGGCGAACCAAAGGGTTCGGCGGACCACCTGCCCAATTCTGGCCAGAACTACTAAAATGAAAAGCACGTAAACCCTACAAAACGCTCCAAAGGACTCCGAGAAAATGAACTTCCGGAAACTAAAATAACTAAACTGAAAGATGCAATAGAACTTTGATACAACGTTCCAACGAAAATCGAAAACGAAACGAACACACTGTGGCCACGTCACAATCCAGCCTGAAGTTGGCTGGATATCCAGCCGGATTAACGGCTGGATTCAAGGCAGTGACCAAACCAATTTTTTTTTTCAACGTCCCTTGCCAATCCGGCCAAGTATCCGGCCAAGAACTGGCCGGATATGTGGCCGGATTCTCTGCAAGGGTTTTCCACCAGAAATTTTTTCTCTCCACGTTCAAATGCCGCGCTCACCTGATCTTACCAACGGTTACAAAAAAGTTCATATAACCATACCGACATGCATTTCTCATCAATTATACACAATTATACACTTGCCATCATATATACATTAGTGTCTTCAACGAATTACTTGAAGTATAAGTCAAAATATCCGTACTTATACAAAATACAATTAGGGTTTCGGTTACAGAGGAGCATAAACAAAAGTAGTTCCACAACTAGCTCAACTCTTTTCTCCCAAGAAATGCGATTTCAAAACATTGAACCCTGTAAGGAAACAAGGATAACGGAATGGGGTGAGCTTACGCTCAATGAGGTACCAAAATACAATCAGTCACGAATCATGGCATTTCACGTTTAATCAGTCAGATACACATACCAGATATAAAGTGAAACAATTAAACACAGTGATGCGAATAGAAAGGATACAAGTGACTCTCAGGAGCCAAATTTCCATTTCTTCACCAGAGCTTGATCAAGTAGTAGTTGACACTCCGTCAACTTTCAAGTACAGTAACCAGTCCAGTAGAGCACCACTTAACTCCAAAATTCCGTCCACCAAACATACCCCTTGCCAGGCCCGAACACCTCAACAGTAATAGCATGTGGTAATACTCGAGTATACCAGGAATCCAGAGTCTCCAATATCCAAAGATTCCCCAAGAACAGTCCCCATGGTTTGTCAATTTCCTAGACCAAACCCTTGCTGGCTCGATTCCATTGACTCCCCATGGGGTTGAGCTCAGGTTTAACAGGAAGGTCGTTGGATGCACCTCCAAACGACATCAGGTCAGGCACAGTAACAGATTCTTGTTTATACAGTAAACAGTCACACAGGCAAGAGAACGAGTGTGATAAAGTACACCCTCGTCTCATTCAGAATAAATAGAGTTCACAGTCATTTAAGTCACAGATTTCAAGTACAAGTAAACTAGTTAAGCAACAAATCAGGGGGTGGTACACTCACCAGTTCAAGCAAGGATAACTTCAAAAGTTTCCCCCCCAAGTATCGCTTTAATCACCGGTACTTCCTAGAACAACCAAGGAAAACCATTGAGACTCGATTATGAGTCGCATACCTATCCAATGAACTACTTTCATTGGATACAAATCATGGTAAGTAACAGGATACAAATTTACCTTTCAAACCAGAATTTTCGCAGCCACGACACAAGTGAAATCATGAGGTTGTTCACCCCCTAATCTAAATAATTTTCACTCAAATTCAAGCACAAAAAGCTTAACCAATGCTTGGAACAAGTTTTGGCCAAAACCAAGTCATGAAAAGATTAGAAAACACAAGGCAATAGACTTCGTTATCACTTGACCAACAAACATAAATTTCAACCAACAATTTGGAGGAAAATACCAATGAAAATCCTTCCATTTCAACCACAATTCAACACCGAAGCCAAGTTTATAGATATATGAGTGCAGTATGTAAGATAGGCTGGAAGATTTTTATCATGGCTTTTTGAAAAAGTGATGGTGCTGTTTTGAGACCAAAGGGCATCACCTTCCATTGGTAATGATGATTTGGAATACAAAAGCCAGTTTTGTGCCTATCTTCAGGATAAATTCCTAATTGCCAAAATCCAGATTTACCAAAACAACCCAAACTTGAAGGATTCAAGTAGTCCCAAAAATTGGGCAGCACTTCCCTTTAAATTCCATTACTTTTCCATCCTATAATCAATCACCAATCATATCCCAATTCAGCCACAATTGCACATACAAATCAAAAGCTATTAAACACACTTAATGAGGGTCACAACACCCTTCAATTTAAGCCAAATGAAAGCTCCAAAAACCAACCACAATCAAGCCAAAATTGGAAACCCTAATCTGAAATTTTTGCACCCAAGCTGAAAATTTCTTTAGGCAAAGTAAACTAGCACATAAACACTAGATATTTCACATAGCAAAGCTAGGAAATCATGGCCAACCTTTAAGCTTCATACATGGACAGAAAATTCACTGTAAAAACTGAAAATTTCCATATCACCACTTCCAACCATGAAGTATTGCATAAAACTACCCAAAATTACAACTATAAGCCACTAATTTACAATTACTTGAAGTAGAGAGAGTTTCTTGCTATAAATACCTTAAACCTTATGCAAAGAGGTTACTAACACCTTTATCTTCCCAAATCACTCCACAAAACCCCTTAAGCTTCCTTAGAAAACAACTTCTGTGGAGTGGTTTACAAAACTAATAGTTGGAATTCAAGATTTGAGCAAGAAATTGAAAGACAAGTTGAAGTTTCTCTCCCTTTCTCTCCCTCAAGAATTCAGCCAGCTTGTTGAAGAAATGAAGATGATTTTGGTCAACATTTGATATTTAGTAAAGGTGAGAATTAGGTCAAAGTCAAATTTCCAATCGGGTCGCGACACTTGGAACCTTTAGGGTTTAATCTTATCTTCTTTCTCCCAATGGTTAATCTAACTAGCTAACCTCTAATTATCTCCTAGCACCTTGAAAAATAATATTCCTTAATACAAAACCTCAACTAGTTGTCAAAAATTTTATAGTACTTACCGCACTAGCGGGTCCCACGTCCATAATGCACTTCAAACTTAACATGAACTATCTTATACTAGGAAAACGATTTAAAAATGATACTCACTTATAAAAATCTCTGAAAAAATTAATATAATAAAATTAAAGTAAGGAAAATGCACGCGAAAAAATAAAATAATATTAAAGAAAACAAGGAGAATTTTGCGGGTCCTCACACTACACACTTGTACCTATTCAAATTGGCAAGTATGTGGATGAGGTGTTGTGTGATGTAGTCCGAATTCAAGTGACACATGTATTGCTGGGTAAAGCGTGGATGTTGAGGCGAGAAGTTAAATATGATGGACATACTAATAAGTATTCCTTCTTATTTAATGGTCGTCGTTCTGCACTTGTATCACTTATTTATGACCAACTTTGTATTGATCTAGCATAGAAAAGTGAGCATGAGCGTTATAGTATGAAGAAAGAGCTAGATGAGGGAATTGTGACTGATGAGGTAAAATCCGAGGGAGTTGAAAAGGAGAAAGGGGTTGAGAATAATGAGAGGAAAAAGTCAGTTATTGAGCATGAGAAAGAGATTAAAAATTCTAAGAGTGAGCTGATTGTGAGAAAGGATGTGAGATCATACGTTTTTTCTAACGATCTTAACTCTACTTTGTTTAGTGTTTCTACTTTTATCCAGGTTAAGCAAGGAAAAATTGAGTTGATCTTGGCATGTTCTATTCCTAAATCCATTGGTACAAAAGCTGCCTATCTCTATCTTGCTCCATTTGTGCAAGATAGGTCATACCAACAACAACTTGCAATGGATTTTGTAACTTTGCACAATCATATTCGGGACTTTTCTAACCTGATTGAGCATCAATATAAAGATCCTTATCTTGTGAATGTGAATGGTAAGCTGTCAAGTGATTTTATGTGAGGACTTGTAAAAATTATTATTTTTTGACTCCTATTTTTGCTTATTTAATTATTTATCTAAATATTCGTTCCGATTATTATTTTCTAACCTGATTGGACTTAAATACATGGAATTATGACTTCATTATATTTTTAAAGCGACTCCTTTCAAAAATTAATTTTTGGAAGCTCGATTAATGAAAATAGTGAAAACGTGTTTGAAAATTTTAACCAATTGGGAGTACAATAAACTCGGAAAATTGGAGACATGTACAATGGTCCTAAAATAGGTAATTTTAGGTTTAAGTACTCAAGTGATAGTTAGTGGTACGATCGTTATAAGAATTTCTCGAAGGTTTCACTCTATCACACCTAAATTGGAAATACGCGTTTTCACGCGCGCGATTAATTGAGGGACTTTAGACCATTATTTTGGGATAATTAAGAGTGAATAATATTTATATGAATATAAGTGTATTAGAGGTTTAGTGTACTAGTGAAATAAACTCGAAAGGGATCGAGCACAAAACGCGCGCTTACGCACACTATTAGAGAGTTGACTTTTGCACAAATATGGGCCACACAAATGAATCTTCCTTAGGAAGCTAAATTTGATCAAAATACTCTGTCTCCTCATCTCTCTTTGGCCGGCCAACTCAAGGGAAAAGAACACCATTGTTCTTCAAATTTTCTTCACAAAACTTCACCAATCTTCATCCAACTCACACCAAATTTCACCCACACTTAGCTCTACACTTGGAGACCTTATTAAGCTGCAAAAAGGAGCAAACATTCACGGTGTTGCTGGAGCAAAAAGGACCAAAAATCAACTAGAGTAAGTGATGATCAACTAGAGTAAGGACCGAAAATTCACTGCCTTGGACATCAACTAGAGTAAGTGATGATCTAAACCTAGAAACTTGGTTTATAAAAGTTTATTTACACTTATGAGCTTAGTTATTCATGTGGGTGGCTTGTTATTGTTGGAAAATTTTGAAGGTGGGCTCTATGAACTCCCACTCTTGGATTGATGGCTGATGTGATGCTTGATGATGGATTTAATGTTGCTTTAGTGCTCAAATTGGTAGATTAATGGTGCCTAACTTGATACGAACCAAGAGACACCATTGCGAACTATTCGAGTTCCCCTAGGACCCGTAACTCGAGCACGAGCTAACAAGATGAGGGAGGAACTCCAAGGACTTGTTCATGAGATACAAGGCCAAGAAATTGTCCCCAAGGTCATTGAGAGTCTTGAGCATGAAGGAATGAAAGTCATCCATGTAGTGCACGTCAAAGAGAACCATGTGTGACCCTTCTCTAGTCACATTTGCTGTTTTAGTTAAGTCATTGTAATAAGGGCTTAATGGTCCATAGTCTTGCTTTAATTACCTAAGCGATGACCTCATAAGATTATTTACCTAAGCGATGACCTCATAAGGTTGTTTACCTAAGGGATGACCTCATAAGGTTTGGTCAAGCCCACAATTCTTAGTCTTATGGAAATAGTCAAGCCTACAATTGTTAGTCTTAGTCAAGACCACAACTCTAGACTAGTTCCACATTTAGTTGTTCATCTCTATGTAAGGCTATAAATAGCCCACACTTCCAATGGTTTTAGGCATTCAATCAATAAATCAGATTTTGAGAGTTTTCTTGGTTTCTCCAAGGCTTCTTGAATACCTTAGAATTTCTCTAGGTGTTCGTGACTTATCAATCTAGAATCGTACTAGGTTGTGGCGTCTTCTACCATTATACCAAGGTTCGTTAACCACGTCATTAACGGGTTGAGGTCATCCGCTCCAAACTTGGTGTCCTCTTGTCGATCCTGAAACTAATCTTTTACGGGTTTCGTCACAAGGTTGGCGACGTTCGTATCAGTTGGTATCTTAGGTACAGGTAAAGGACTATAAAGGCCATAGGGTTGAAGTTTAGACTTAGCTTTGTGGCAAGTAATGCATTTAGCCACCATTCGCTCCACATCTCGTTTCATCCTTGGCCAATGGAAGTGCTCTTGAAGGATAGCTAAGGTTTTAGCTACGCCAAAGTGTCCCATCAAGCCACCTCCGTGTGCTTCCCTAACAAGTAAAGAGCGAATAGAGCAGTTAGGTATACATAGTCGATTGAGGTAGAAAAGAAATCCATCAAGGATGTAGAATTTACCTTGAGTTGCTGAACCACAAGAGTCATAAATACCTGAGAAATCTGGGTCATTGGTGTATAACTCTTTGACTAATTCAAATCCTAACAACCTTGCATCAAGTTGAGTGAGCAAAGAGTACCGACGTGATAATGCATCAGCAACAACATTAGTTTTCCCCACTTTGTACTTAATCACATAAGGGAAGGTTTCAATAAATGCAATCCACTTAACATGACGCTTATTCAACTTGTGTTGTGACTTAATGTGCTTAAGCGACTCATGGTCAGTGTGTATGACAAATTCCCTTGGTCTCAAGTAATGTTGCCAAGTTTCTAAAGCACGGATTAAGGAGTACAACTCCTTATCATAAGTGGAATAGTTCAAAGCTGCCCCATTGAGTTTTTCACTAAAGTATGCAATTGGTTTGCCCTCTTGCATTAGGACAGCTCCAATACCCACCCCAGATGCATCACACTCTATTTCAAACATCTTGTCAAAGCATGGTAATGCAAGTAGTGGTGCATGTGTGAGTTGATGTTTAAGCATTTGGAAAGCACGTACTTGAGCATCTGTCCACACAAATGGCTCATTTTTCTTAATTACAGCAGTTAGAGGTGCAGCAATGGTACTAAAATCTTTAACAAATCGTCTATAAAAACTAACAAGACCATGGAAGCTACGTACCTCACCCACCGTGCTTGGAGTAGGCCATTCTCGAATTGCTTTAACCTTCTCCTCGTCCACTTTGATTCCCTGTTTACTCACAACAAAGCCTAGGAAGACAAGTTGATTAGTACAAAAGGAGCACTTCTTAAGGTTAGCATAGAGCTTTTCCCTTCGAAGTACATCAAGAACAAGCTTCACATGTTCAACATGCTCATCTAAGCTCCTACTATAAATCAGGATATCGTCAAAATATACAACTACAAATTTTCCAAGGAATGGACGAAGTACGTGGTTCATCAACCTCATGAACGTACTAGGTGCATTAGTTAGTCCAAATGGCATAACTAACCACTCGTACAAGCCATGTTTGGTTTTAAAGGCCGTTTTCCATTCATCCCCCTCTTTCATCCTAATTTGATGATAACCGCTTTTTAGATCAATTTTAGTGAAAATCACAGCACCATATAGCTCATCTAACATATCATCAAGTCTAGGAATAGGGTGACGATATTTTACCGTTATTGCATTAACGGCCCTACAGTCAGTGCACATTCGCCAACTTCCATCCTTTTTAGGCACCAAGATGACGGGAACCGCACATGGGCTCAAGCTTTCTCGTGCCCATCCCTTTGTTAGAAGCTCTTCGATTTGGCGTTGGAGCTCCTTTGTCTCATCTGGACCCATTTTGTAGGCTGGTCTGTTAGGAAGTGGGGCACCTGGAACCAAGTCAATTTGATGCTCAATTCCCCTTATTGGTGGTAGTCCATTTGGAATCTCATCGGGGAAGACATCCTCATATTCCTGCAAAAGAGAGATAATACTAGATGGTAGAGTGTTAGTAAGATCACTTGTGACAACCAACACCTCTTTGCACAAAAGTACAAAGATGGGTGTATTAACACTCAAAGCTTTTCTTACTATATTGGCTTTTATCAATAGATTTTGCCTTTTTTCTCTCTTTTCAATTTTTGCCGGCTCACCATATGTCTTTTTCCTCTCAATTTTCTCGGCCTTATCATTTTTTGTTGAGCTCTCGGCTTTTTCTATTTTTTTCTTCTCATTCTCAAGCTCATTCTCCTTGATCAGGCTTTTTTGATCTTCATGAACTTGGATAGGAGTGAGTGGCACAAGCACAATCCTCTTCTCGCCTTGCTTGAAGGAGTATTTATTGGTAATGCCATCGAATGTAACTCCCTTGTCGAATTTCCATGGCCTCCCCAATAGTATGTGACATGCTTGCATAGGGACCACGTCGCATAACACCACGTCCTCATACTTTCCAATTCGGAAAGGTACTTGGACTTGCTTGGTCACACGAACATCCCCACTATCGTTCAACCATTGCAAACGATAAGGTGTTGGATGTCGTAGAGTGGGTAGTGCTAGTTTCTCCACCATCAAGGCACTAGCGACGTTAGCACAACTACCTCCATCTATGATCAAACTACATACCTTGCCTTTGATATAGCAACGGGTGTAGAAAATGTTCTCTCTTTGTGCATGGTCGGCGGCTTTCACTTGGGTTGCTAAGGCTCGTCTGACAACGAGTCCAACTCGTTCATTGACGGGCAATGCTTCCTCTTCTTCCTCAAGGGATGGCAACTCCTCCTTCTCATCTTCATCATCGGTGAGAAACTCACCATTGGGTAAGATGATCATAGCGCGTTGGTTCGGGCATTGGCTAGCAATATGCCCTCGGCCTTGGCATTTGAAGCATCTAGTATCTCGATTTCGCCCCATGCTCGACTCAATGGCAGTCTTTGGTGTTGCCTTAGACTCCCACTTAGTCATATCCGGCCTCGGTCTTGAAGGGATGGAATTACTCGGCCCTTTATCCTCTTTCTTTGGTGGTGTAGTTCGGAGATAAGAGGGTGAAAAGTTGGAGTAACTCCGAGTCGAACCCCTCCTCTTAATCCTCCTTTCAATCTTGATGGCCTTTTCCACCAGATCCCCAAGTTCCACATAGTGGTGTAACTCCACTTGATCAGCGATTTCGGGCCTTAATCCGTTCAAGAAGCGTGCCATTGTTGCTTCTCGATCCTCCATGATGTCTGCCCGTAGCATGAGTTTTTCCATTTCCTTGTGATAGTCCTCGACACTTCGTGCTCCTTGGTTGAGGGTTTGAAGCTTTTGATACAAGTCACGGTAGTAGTGACTTGGCACGAAACGCTTCCCCATTAGTCGTCTTAGCTCCGTCCAAGTTTGTATGGTAGGTTCACGACTCCTCCTTCGACTAGTGGAGAGTTGATCCCACCACACAACGGCGTAGTCGGTGAATTCGACCACGGCCAACTTGACCTTTTGCTCCTCCGAGTAAGTATTGCAATCGAAGACAAGTTCAATCCGCTTCTCCCACTCTAAGTAGGCATCGGGGTCTGATCGTCCTTGGAAGGGTGGAATTTTCATCTTTATGCCCGGAATGTGGTCATTTGAAGGCCTAGCGTCACGCTTAGACCTACTTTGCTTATGCTCATAGTTGTTGTCTGAGTTAGAGTCGCTAGACTCATGTGCATAAGCCTTTCCACGGTTGCCTTTGGAGCTTCCATGAGACAACTCTAAGCTGTCAATGCGTTGGTGCATCAGTTCAAGTTTTTGGTCCATCATGCGTCCCAATTCGCCTTTGATTGCTTCTGTGAAAAGTTTAAGATCAAAAGCTTGGGAGCTTGCTCCCTCCTCATTAGCCATGGTGAAGTATAGGGTAAAAAATAACAATGGAAAGAAGTAAAGTTTATCTCGCACACTTCCTCACGTGTTTACTCTCGCTCTCGTGTTTGAACACTCTAATGAACTCACCAAGGTATTTTCAAGGCTCCTCGGTCAACTCCTCGAAGAAGTTAGAACTCATTCTAGTGTGGATCGACTTACCAACCAGGGTCACAAGATTGTAGCACTTTGAACGAAAAAAGAACAAAAGATGAAGGGACTGACCACGACTCAATGAATGACTCAAAGTTGAATTTTAAGGATCCTAGACAAAACTCTACCCAAAACTGGAATTTTGAGCTGCTGGTTGCTGCATTTCTGGGCAGTGTTTTGGTAGATAAATGGACACTTAGAGGATTCAGAATGACACTTAAAACTGACCTAATGATGCATAAAAATTTCCAGAATTAATGATTGGACAGAAATTCCCCAATGGTTGCAAAGATGGAATCCGAATGGAAGATGAATTTGTGTTGCGGTAGGACTGTTTTGGAAACCCAAGGCTGACTTTTCTTCCTTAATCCTTTGGAAACAAGGATTAGTCTTCCTATTTGCTGGTTCCCACAAATTCTAAGGTCAAGTTCAAGATTGGAACTGATTTGGTTGTTTTTGGGAACAAGGGTGGAAAATTTAACTTGAACAGGTTGGAAAATTTGACTTGAATAGATTGGGAAATTTGACTTGAATAGGCTGAATGTTCTTCTTCTTCCTTTGTTTTTGTTTTATAATCAGCCAAGAAGAGTCAAATTTCGTGGCTAAAATGTTCTTAGTCAAGAAAGAAGATTGTTGTGGTGAAGACAAGGATTTTGGCAGCTGGAATTTTGCAGCCTTGTTGTTTACCAAGATTTGGTTCCCAAAACCCAGAAACTTCAAGATTCTTTCAAGAATTCAAGATGTTAATTTCCAGAATTCAAGAAACACGAAATTGAAGATGATTTCCTCCCCAAACAATCCAAGATTTCACGATTTGATCAAGACAGATTTTGGTTGTCTTCAAGAATCCCAACTAAAGTTCCAAGAACTTCAAGATTGTGGTTTTAAACAATTAGGAACTTCAAGAAACCCAAGTTTTGATCAAGACAGATTTCCAGGAATTTTTGTAAGGTTAGCCAGCTATTTTTTTTTTGTATGTAAACAAGAACACAAGGTAATAACTAGATAGGACTTCTAAAACCCTTGCTACAAACTGATTTTTTTCGGATGAACAGTAACCTCGAATGATCAAATAGAACAAAAGACTGGAATTGAATGGATATAACAGGATAGAAACAAGACACAAACACAAACAAAGAATCAAGAATAAGACACAAAAAAAAAGGCTGGACTAAACAAGGCTAACCACAGCAATTAACAACAACTAGACGCAAGTTTATGATGCAACAAATCTGGAAAAATAACGCAAGAACACGATGCAACAAATCTGAAAATTGCGGATAGCAAACTTAGAACACGAAAACAGAATTTTGGACAACTTGACTCGAAAGGAAATAAATAAAGGGATATAACGTGATACCTCTTAACTAGCTCTTATTATATTGGTTTAGTACATGTGCCTAGACCAAGTAGATTTCATGGAAGGTACACGGAGTGGACGGGGGACGTGGGCGCGGAAGTAGGCAACCCACGCCGGACAGGGGTACTGGGGAAACCTCATCTGGACCTAATCCTGACCCTAACGTGCAAATAGCTGCCGCTATGCAGCAAATGACCAACTTGCTAGCACAAGTGGTGCAGCAACAGGGCCAAAACCCAAACCCTAATCCTGGAAACCCTGGCAACCACATCGAGAGCGAAGACAGAGCTCTCGAACGATTTCAAAAGTTTGCTCCACCCAAGTTTATTGGGGGGCCCGACCCGGATGTCGCCGAAAGGTGGCTCAAGAAGATGGTCGATATTTTTGCGACCTTGCACTACATTGAAGAACGGCAGGTGACTTTTACCTTTTTCCAACTGGAAGGGGCGGCCCGTTCCTGGTGGAACGTAATACGGCAAAAATGGGAACGGGAACAAACGCCCAGGACTTGGGTGAATTTTATGAGAGAATTCAACGCGAAATTCTTCCCTCCTCTAGTTCAGGAGAGGAAGGAAGACGAGTTTATTCGACTCCGCCAAGGGGCTCAATCTGTGGCGGAATACGAGAGCCAATTCACCCGCCTATCCAAATTTGCTCCTGAGCTAACGGCGGATCAGGCGTTTTATCCAGGGCTTGAATGTCGAAATCCAGAAGGACCTCGCAGTGGCTCAAATCAACGCTTTTAGCGAGGTCGTGGAGAAAGCCCAATGGGTAGAAAGTGCTAGGCTTCAAGTACGGAACTTCCAGGCAAAAAAGCGAGGCTTTTCTGGAAGTAGTTCCGGGCAAGGAGATAAAGGTACCCCCTCCAAGTTCGGACGAGGAGCTGGAGGTGGACGACAGACGGGTTCCGGCAGAGGGGCTCAATCCAGGGATGGCCCAACTGGAAGAGGCCAAGGCAGAAACTTCCAGAAGGGTTCAGGTTCGGCGTCCCGTGGGCCTTATGGGTACTGCGGAAAGCCGAATCACTCCGAGGATAATTGCTGGAAGAAGGAGGACAAATGTCTGCGCTGCGGAAGCGCAGACCACCAGTTGGCCACTTGCCCGGTCCTAAAACAAGATGGAAAAGGGAGCCAACAACCGCCGAGGACCAATGCTGGACCAGTTAAAGGAGATGGGTCCAAACCTAAGGTGCCAGCTCGAGTATTTTCGTTAGAACCCTAACAGGTTCCAGATTCCTCAGAGGTCGTAGAAGGTACGATCCCTATTTTCCACCGTTTTGCCAAAGTTTTAATTGATCCTGGTGCCACTCATTTCTTTGTTAACCCTGATTTCATGTGTGGCATCGATATAAAACCTTCTAGTTACCATACGAACTAGAAGTTAGTACACCTACGGGGAATCAACGTTTGGTTACTAGTATGGTTTATAGGGATTGTGAAGTGTGGGTAGGAGAGAAGAGATTGTTAGGGGACTTGATAAGCTTGGTCATTAAGGGGTATGATGTGATCTTGGGTATGGACTGGCTAGCCAAGTATAATGCCCAACTGGATTGTAAAATGAAAGTGGTAGAATTCCGCATTCCTAGTGAGGCAACCTTAAGGTTGGACATAAGGGGCAGGTTAGCCTCATCTGCTTTGATTTCGGGTATTCGGGTTAGGAAACTGCTAAGTAGAGAGCTGCAAGGATTTTTAGCCTTTCTGATTAACACCCCCACGGATAAGTTAGAGGTGGAGGACGTGGCCATAGTAAAGGAATTTCCGGATGTATTTCCTGATGAGTTAGTAGCCCTACCTCCGGAAAGAGAGATAGAATTCAATATAGACCTGCTACCTGGAACCTCACTTATCTCAAAAACCCCATACCGAATGGCCCCTGCAGCTAAAATTGCAATTACAAGACCTCCTGGAGCGGGGATTCATTCAAGAGAGTGGGTCTCCTTGGAGAGCTCCTGTTCTGTTTGTAAAGAAAAAGGACGGAAGTTTGAGGATGTGTATCGACTGCCGGGGCCTGAACAACGTCACGGTTAAGAATAAATATCCACTGCCCCACATTGATGAGTTGTTAGACCAGTTGCAAGGAGCAGTGGTCTTCTCGAAACTGGACCTCCGCCAGGGGTACTACCAGTTGTTAATTAGGAGGGAAGATATTCCGAAAACCGCTTTCAATTCAAGATATGGGCATTACGAATTCGCAGTTATGCCATTCGGACTAACCAATGCTCCTGCTGCCTTCATGGACTTAATGCATAGGGTTTTTAAGCCCTATTTGGACCGATTTGTCGTTGTTTTTATTGATGACATCTTGGTCTACTCCAAAACTCGCAAGGAGCATGAGCGGCATTTGAGAGTGGTGTTGCAGACCCTAAGAGAGCACCAGTTGTACGCCAAGTTTAGTAAGTGTGAGTTTTGGCTGGAGAAAATCGATTTCCTAGGGCACGTAATTTCCCAAGAAGGCATCTCGGTTGACCCGGCGAAAGTAGAGGCCGTGACCAATTGGAAGAGGCCAGAAAACCCCACAGAGATCCGTAGTTTTCTAGGGCTGGCTGGGTATTACCGACGTTTCATTAAAGACTTCTCCAAATTAACAGGTCCTTTAACTGACCTGACGAAGAAACATGGTCAGTTCGTATGGAATGCCCGATGTGAGATAAGTTTTCAAGAGTTAAAGAAAAGATTGACAATGGCTCCAGTGCTAGTCTTGCCAAACAGAGTGGACGGATTTGCTGTGTATACTGACGCGTCACGAGAAGGCCTGGGTTGCGTTTTAATGCAGAACCGTAATGTGATCTCTTTTGCCTCTAGGAAATTGAAACTCCACGAGCAGAATTACCCGACCCACGATCTAGAGCTAGCCGCCGTTGTTTTCGCGCTGAAAAAGTGGAGACACTACCTATATGGGGTGACCTTTGAGGTTTACTCGGACCATGTAGACACCAAATTTTAAAATAATTTTTATCCTAACTTTATTTTTATTTTTAGTTATAATTCTCTTAATTCCATAATTTCTAGTTCTTAGACTTTTAGAATTTGTATAGCACTTTAGTTTTTTTTTTTTAGATTATTATTATTTATCATTTTTATTTTGTATTCATTTTTACTCTTTTAGCTATTTGTTTATTTATTTTGACTTTTTAGCATAAAAAAAAAAATTAGGAAAAAATATGTTTTATTTCTTTTTATTGAAAAAAAAGTAAAAGAAAAAGAAAAGAGGAAAAAAGGAAAATTGTAGCTTTTTATTTTATCTTTTGGGTACTAATTTTATACATTTTATTTAAGTTTGTTTAAATTGTTATTTTTGTATTGTTGTTATTTATTTAAGGGAAAAAAAAAGAAAGGAAGAAAGAAGGAAACCCGTGAGCGGGTTTTGGGCTGATTAAGAGGTTCTGAAGAGAAAAAAAAAAGAAAAAAAAGGAGAAACCGTTTCATGCAAGAGTTCAATCGGATGGCTCAAGTTTTGGTGGAAACCCAACCTTAATCCTCACCTTTGAGGTGAGGGTTTTGGGGCCACCAACTCCTATAAAAGGGAAACAGTCGCAGCTGGACAGGGGGGAGAGTTTGAAGGCTAGAGAGAGTTTCGGAGAGCGGACGGCTGAGAGCAAGAGTTTTGGGACGGCAAAAAGAAAAAACAAGGAGAGGACGGTAGGACGGCTAGGTTTTCAGAAAAGGCAACGAAAGGAAAAGGGCTAAGGAGATAAGGAGATTGGGACGGCAGGGGATGGTGGCTAGGTCTTGAAAAAGAGGTTGACGGCTAGAAATCTGGGGACATAGAGAGAGGAGACCGCGGCTAAGAAGGAGAGTGGTAGAAGGGACGGCAAGAAACAAAAGGGAAAAACTGGGAGGGAGTTTCGTGGGAAAACAAGAGCGAAAAGGAAGAAAATTAAAGGAAGAAGAAGCTACGGTACCAAGAGAGAGAGAGCTCTCGGCTGAACAGAAAAGAGAGCAAGAGGGGAGACCGTGAGCTGCAAAACAAGAAGGAAAAGCAATGGAAACTACGAAGGTTTGGCGGAAATGAAAAGCAGAGGAGGAAAGGAATCGCTGCCGCCATCACGTCGTCGGAATCTGCCATGACCGCCCGCAAAGCTTCATCCGAATGCACTCTTGTCAGCCGTTCTTCGTTCAGTAGATTCCGAAAGACATCAAAGGTGATTTCTTTTCGTCCTTTACTTCCCGCACACACCCAGATCTTCATCGAATCTGCCAAAGATTTTTGCTACGTTCTATTCATAAATATACTTCGCTGTTTTACTGCTTACGGCAGCCCAATGGGTTGGATGTTTTGTTGAAAATCCGTTGAACGAACATAAAGTTATTTTTCTTGGTTGCTTCAGCTCTTGGGTTGTTTGGAGTTCGAGAATTGTTTGTTGTTTGACTGGTTTCCCATGTACATGGCTAGCGCAAGATTCTTTCTTTCGGTCTCTGCTGCATTTTCCTGTTTCAGTGGCACCTTTGAATCTGCTGGGAATGAGCTTTGAATGGGTTATTTGTTTGCTTGTTCAATCCAGTGTTTTATCATATTTTCTGGAGTCTAAAGCAAAGCTTTTTGGGTTGTTAATAAGCTGTAAAGTTACAGACTGCTTGCTGCACTTTTGTTTCTTTCTTTTGCTTTTATTTCTGGTATCCCCGACAGCTATCATCCCAGTTTTTCTGCTTTGATTCTGCGTTAAAGGTGAAGTAGTTTGGTTTGCCTGATAAGTAGGGTGTTTGTATCTTGTGTTTTGTTGATTTGAAGTTGATGTGTTGTGGGTTGGTAACAAAGCACAGCAGATTGCAGAGAGTAGCAAAGAGAGGTGTAGGAAAATTCCCAGCAGCCTGTCCGTGTTGATGAAATAGTTGCAGCAGTTTTTGATTCTTCCAATGTTTTACATGTTTTTCCAGAATTTTACATGAAATCTTCCTAAGATTTGCTGCCTGTTTGGATAATAGAGAGTATGTAGCTTGTGTCTAGTTCAAAGCTATGTGTTTGGGTTTGAAATCTGAGTTTGAAAGCAAGCTACGTTCAGATTTTGTTTTGGCTGCTGAAAGCTTAAGGGCAAAGTGTTGCAGAAATTTGTTTTTCCTTTGTGGATTGCATGAAGCTGCATTAGCTTTGATGTCTTTGATTCCCGTAACAGCCCACAAGTTGGATTTTTCTTATCTTGTTTGTATGCCGGATCTTGTGTCGACAATGATTGTAGAGAATTTGATGAGGTTTGGTTTTGTTTGTAAATTTTTGCCATTTCTTTGGTTTGCTCACGAGCTGCAATTTTTGCAGCAGAAAATGATAGAAGCTTCAGTTTGCGTCAGTTTGCTGGAGGCTTTCATTTGCATGCATGAATAATTTCTGGAAAATTACACTTTGGCCCCCCAAGTCTCCCCTCGTTCTACCATGACCCAACTAATTGAATATTTTCATCAATTTGATCCTTCGCAGCTTTGATTTTTGCAACTTCATTGCTTGTTTGCTTTAATTAATTACCATATTTTGTTTAATTGCACTTAATTCATGATTTTAAGAGCTTTATGACCAAGTGAGCTCGTGTTTTGCATATTTTCTTTAACGTTCTTAATTAAATTGGTACCCTGACCATTTTATTGTTTTGGAGGGTAAATTAGTAATTTCACTTCGTTAGGGCATCAACTCAAGGGAGGTATGACTTCTTTTATCTTTTTTGTCTCTCTCCTATGTGATCCAACGTGCTAAGTGAGAATTGCATGTCCACTTTGCTTGCTTTTCCTTGATTCATTCCATTTACTTTTGCTTTTATTAAGTCATTCTTTTATTTATGGGGTATGTGTACACCTCTTGGCTTGTAATAGATAGGGCTCGGAGAGCATTTTTATTCATTTTTCCTCTTCCCCATTTGTTTTATAGTTAGCAAATGTAATAGGTTCATTAGCTTGATTGCTTGCTTTTGTGGCTACGTGTTAAGTTGCTTTTTTAGGCTCTTGCATTTAGTTGAGCATGTTAAGTGTTATGTGCTACGTGTTTATAGGTGATTGGCATGTCTACTTGCTTTCTATAGTCATAGATGAATGTGATGGATGAATGCGTCACCGTGGCTAGTCCAACGCTGGCCATGGTCTTTCCCCTCGAGCTCTCGCAAGTCCAATGCTTGTGAGAGAATTTTAGAAAAGGGCTAGTCCAATGCTAGACCCCAATAGGCCGTCCCCTCTCGTTAGTACATACTTGCATGTTTCACTACATTTCATACATTTTTCTTAGTTTTCTAGCATTTGGCATGATCCTCCAATCCTTTCCCCTTCATTTTAGGTTTTTGCATCCTCATGCTAGTTATAGGGTACATTTGCTTGAGAGTCCCCTTTAGGTAAGGGAAACGAGCGAGTGTGGCTACAAAATAGCCTTAGCACGCTAGTTCTTCCTTCTAATCAAAGGGAAAATTAAAATCATGAAGATAGAAGTCATTCCCGTACCCGACTTGATGCATTCCTCTAGGATCATGCACCTCCATTTTACCATATCATTTTTTCATCTACATTTTCTCACTACTTATATTTTTTACTCCACATGCCATGTTCACACACTTTCTCTTCTTTCCCTATCACTTATTTATTTTCTACCTTACAAATTGCGCCCAATTGTACTTAGATGCATTTACTACCATTATACCATATTTTGATCCACTTGCACACATACACCTTCATTTTCTCAATTGGCACACATGCACTTTTCTTACATTTGCACACATGCACTTTTCTTACATTTGCACACATGCACTTTTATTACATTTGCACACTTGCACTTACATTTGTATTTTTATTTTATTTTATTTTGCATTCCTCTTACATTTTCACACTTGCACTCATATTTGGTCTTCATTTGCATTACCCGTAACCTCTATGAGAGTTTTCCTTATTGGCCATCACAACTCATGTGATTGGACCAAAAAGCCTCATAAAAGACATTTTAGATTTAGAATTGCATTTTTTCTCATACCCATTAGTCACATCCAACATGCAACACATATTTTGGGTAGAAGAATTAAGAAAAGAAGGGCTAAGTCACGCAACTAGCTTTGGCTAGGGTAAGGGAGTGCCTTAGGCTTTGCCTTTGCCTTCTCCCTTATCAAATGTGACCCCCGATCCCTTTCTTTGGTTACGTAGACCTAAGAGTTCTTTAAAAAGGGTTTGTTTACTTTTCTTTCCAAAAAATCACTTTTTGGGTGACTTGGTACACCCTAACTCTATACCAAGTGGCGACTCCATTTTCCATTCAAAAACCCTTTTTGAACTTTGTTTGGCCAAACCGTCGCATTTCACAATCCCACGGCCTTTTATTTTCATTTTCACACACGTTCACATACATATCCCACACACTACTTTCACATACTCAAAAAGTGGGGCGCGACAGCTTGGCGACTCCACTGGGGACTTCCTAAGTGGGTCCAAGCATTTGATTTAGCTATTCCTTTCCTTTTTCTACCCTTTTTATGCATAGCATTTGGACATTAGGGTTGCATTTTTCCTTTTTTAGGATTTTTGCATTTCGCGCGTATCAACTCAGTCACTCACCCATTTGGCGTACGATTGATTTGATGGATGGATGGTTTATTTATGTGATTCCGCGCTTTGCATTGCATTTGGGTGGGGGACATTACCCTAGAGCCTCGCGTTGGTTCTCGATCCCTCCTCTCCAAACGAGCACTAGCATACGTGCATACGCTTTAATTTTTCACCCCTCTTTTATTTTTCTTTTAGTGGCTTGTCACGCCACTCCACCCTATTAGGATTTTAGGCGATTCACTTGGACTTGTGATCGCGACACGATGTGTGCGTAGCATGATCCGAGGGGTCACTCAACCTTCCATTTTAAGCTTTGGGTTCATAGCCTTTAGCTTTTAGTCGAAAGTTGATGATTTTTGATAGATTCACTCATGACATGTAGCCGTGACACGATGTGTGCGTAGCAATGTCTGGGGAATCGCTCGAGCCACCGACAAAGAACCTTGGGATTGATGACCCTTGGTTTCCAAGTCTGAAGGCTCGGGGACCTAAAACCTATCGAGTCTAGATGCATTAGTGAGCCAATACCTCATGCATCCATGATAACTTGCCTAGGGTAGAGTCTGCCTTGCCTTATTAGGGACACTATTCACGAGGGGAGGGATCCAACCCCTTTTTCCCTTTTATTGCTTTGTATTGATTTTATTGCTTTATCTCGTTGCTACAATGTGTTATGTGTATTTATCTGGCTGAACTAACTTTTCTTGGTTTTGTCCCCATTGCATTCACAAACCCTAGCAAATAAGAGGTCTGGCATGACCTTCTTTTAGCACCTACCCTTGTAAATAGGCTATTGCACGTTTAAGAAATTTTGGTATATTTCGTTTCTAAATTAATAATGTCATATCATTTTAGGCCTACCCTGGCAAATAAAGGGTCCCTTAGGTCATGTTTCATTTCAAATTGCATATTTTACTGCTTTAATAAACTGGCATCATGCATAAGCCTTAGAGGGAATGCCACTTAGGGAATCCTATTATAGGAATAAACCACCTCGTGTCTCGGATATTTAATCCAAGGAGACTTGCACGTTTATATTTTTGTACCATCCAAAGGGGTAGTGCACAAGGTAAGGTAGGATCCGATTATTTCCATAGAGCGATCTTTGGAATATGAGCGTTTAATAATTACTTTTTGGCCATTTTATCAAATTGGTAAAAATCCCTTGCAAAAAGGACATTAATTTGAAGAAATTCACAAATAATTCCTCGCTATTGAGACGATAAATAAATCGAGGCCAAAATTTGATTTTAGAAGGCTCATAGGCTAATGCATCGCAATAAGTTTTTTGAAATTACCAGTGGATAGATTGATTTTTAAATAAGCCGTCAATTCCATTCAATCCATTGGACCATTTTATTCATCAATTTCATCCAGTCCATTTTATCAATTTGTTCATTTTTAGGGCAATCTAGTCGATTTTGAATTTTCATTTAATTCATTTGACCAGTTTCCCCTTTTTAGGGGTGATCTAGTCAATTTTGAATAAATCATCCAATCCATTTGACCAGTCTACCCATTTTTAGGGCAATTCGGTCGATTTTGAATAAATCATCATTTCACTAAATCAATTGATTCCATTCGCTTCATTTGATTAGTTTAATTCATTTTTAGGGTTATCCATTCAATTTTCAATAAATAATCAAATTTCATTCAATGAATTTGACCATTTTATTCCTTTTGACACATCATGCGTCGATCAAAATAAGCAATTCATTCGAACTTTGTCCTCATTTTTTAGGACGAATGTTTCTTCTCACTCCAAATTGGCCAAATTTTTCAAATCATTTTTCATTCAATCAATTGATCGGATTCATCAGGTATGGTATAGTGCCTACCCTAGAGGATTGCATTTTCATGCTAGGCCTACCCTTGGCATAAAAGGGTTCCCCCATAGAACATGCATACCGATTTTACAATTTTTCTTACTAACTCTGGGTATTTTTCTTTTTATTTTTCCCCCTTCCCCCTGCATTCATAAAAATATTTCAATAAGGTGAAAATATCTTTCTATATCTGATAACAATTTTGATCTGATAAAGTTTGAAAATTACAAGTATTACTTGATTCTTAGGCAGGCCTTACAATGTGAATTCGAAAATTCATCTGAAAGCGCTCGTGCAAAACATCTAAGGGATTTCATTGCTCAAAGAAAAATGGGATATTAAGAGAGAAAATGTGTATATATGCGCAAAGGAATTTTGTAGAATTTTTCTCATATGTATTGCTTTTAAAATTTTCAAACATTGGCATTAATGAAGCTTTTATTCAGACAATTATTGTTTTGTATGTATATTCATGTACATTTCATTGTTTATTTTTGCTCATTGGAGATTTCATGATGAATTTTAAGAAATAAGACTAAATTGGGATTTTTTCAACCTCCAGCCTGAAAACTCACAAATGTATACACTAGATTGGGGATCCGAGCTACACAATAAGAGTGCTCAAAATTAAAAGAAGTCACTCAGAAGGCCCATGAGATACCTTTCTCCTTCACTTAACCCCAAAATAAAATCAGTCACGTTGATTGATGAATTGCAAATTGGAGCGAACTTTGCTTAGAAAAATGCCCATTGGCTTAACCAGATTCAATTCACATCTAAGTGAAAGCAAAAATGTACACCATTCCTGTTTGTTTTGAAAATTTGGAATGATACTTTGAGCATTCGTTTCTCTACCTATACAGATTTTATCATTTGCTCTCCCATTTGAGTCTTTAAAAGAATAATTTCGTTTCAAATAAGAGCCTTGATGATCACTACCCTACATTGGAAATTCTTAGATATCAAAAAGGGGAATGGATTTCCAATGACCATTTCGTTACTTTGGTTGTCATGAGGTGTAAGAATGATGCTTTGGCCGTCGTTTCTACTACCTAAACACTGATCATCCCTTGCATCCTCATTTGAGCTAAAATTGGTGGTTTTTTTCAAAGCACTTACGATCGTACCCCACATTGGGGAGGGAGATTGGAGAATTTTCCAAAAAGGGGAAAAGCAAAAATGCTAGAATAAGGAGGGAACCGCAAATTGGGGAAATTTGATTCCACTTGGGTTCCAATTTTGGAAACAAAAAAAAGAAAGAAGAAAAGGAAGAGATTTGTCCGCACGGACCGCCTATGTTTCACAGATATGGATGAACAAGGGTCTTTCTCAGTCAGTTAATTCAGATACATGCCAGAAATTTCCCATTAATGAAAGTTTCCTTTCAGAGTTATTGTAAGGAACGGAATAAAAGTCAGGCCCTCTTCTTTTCCGACCAAGCATTCTATCCCTAGTTATCCCTTTTGAGCCTTCAGAATAAAATACTTCATTTGGCAACCCCTAAGAATCGCAAACCCCACACTGGGGCAAGTTTGAGTTGAAAAGGAAAATTTCAAGAAGTGAAAAAGTGAAAAGCAACAAAATCAAAAACAAAAGAATAAAAGAGAACCTCAGTTCAAAAATAAACTGGGGCAAATTTTGAAAATTTCAAAGAATGGCAGAAGGCCGAAAAATCAAAAGAAGAAAGAAAATGAAAGAGAAAAAGCCTCAAGTGAGCATAAACTGGGGCAAATCCTGATTTAACCCTAAATTAGGGTTGGCGCAACAATGCGATCTCGGATTCTTCAAACCGCTTTTGAAATCCGCTTTCAAGCCTTAACTTTTCTAAGCACCCCACCTGACCCCATTACAAAAGCCGAAAGTCCTGACTTCTGTTCTTTGCAATGGCCCTGTCAAGAAAATTTCTGATGCTGGAAAATTTTGGCTGTGTTTCTGAATTGCTTGGGTATGGGGTTGACGCTACTCACCATGTGAAAACCCACCAGGTCGAGGAAAAGAAGGAAAAGAAAAAAAAAAAACAAAGCAAGAAAAGTAAATGCAAAAAACTCGACTGTGAAATCCCTGGTGAATGATGAGGAAAATGCAAACAAAGTCTGAGGTCTTTGAGTTCAAAATAGGGGCAATTTTGGAAAAAGGCGATCTTCGGTGCAATACCCTCGAAAGTTTTTTTCTTTAACTATCGTTTTCCCAGCCGCATTACAAGCTCATAAAGTCCATCGCTGACTTACCCTTCATGACAACCCAAAGTGAGAATTATGCTTATAAGAAATCCATCAATCATTTGTGATCATAAGGGTATAACCAGTTTTCACATGTTTAGCTATCGTTTCTACCCATTTGCTGCAAGCTTAAAGCTTATATGTTGACTAAGTTTTCTTAAGAAATAAGGGTGACAAACTCTTTGCTTTCACTAAGATGTGATATTGAAGGGATTACGTACAATTTGGGCACAAAAATAAGACAAATTCTGACCTCTCATTTTCCTTAGCCACCTCAAAATCAAAAAGAAAGTCACTTGATTGGTCCTGAAGATGAGCCAATTGGAAATGGTGACCCATTACCCAAAACACAGATGCTAAAAGTGAGGAAGAAATCTTCTGTAATTTGGTATCATTTCAAGAAATTCATCATGAAATTTTCTGTTAGGAAACATAGTTTCTTATAGTGTTCAAATAAATGGAAAGTCATCCAAACAAATTTTTTGCAATTAAATGGCCCATACTGGGGCAAATTTTTGTCTATGAGATTTCGTGAAAATAAGCCCACATAGGGGCAAATTTTTTTTATATAGTCCATTTGAGGATTTCGTCAAAGAGTCAAGCAAGACTTTCAAATCAATCACACTGCTCTTTCCATGAGTAATAGTTGCAATATTTTCAAGTGCATGTCATACTTTGGTAAGCCCCCTGTGCAGGTATTCATAGTTGAAATCGACGAAAGAGCATCTGGTAATGTGGAAGGCCGATGCCGAAGAAAGAAGGGAAAAGGGCCCTACACTGGGGCAAATTATTTTTTGAAAAGATTCTCTCGAAAAATCAGGAAAAATCAAAAGTCAAAAATCAAAAATCAAGTTCAAATTCTTGTTTCTTGGAAAATCAAATTTAATTTCTTGTTTCTTGACAAATCAAACTTATTTTCTTTTTGAAAATTTGTCAAGGCCGGCTCGGGTTCTATCCCACTGACCGATTCTCAAGGCAGGCTCGGGTTCAATTCCACTGACCGACCAATTTGTCAAAGGCAGGCTCGGGTTTAATCCCACTGACTAGCTCATCACTGCGGCAAATCTTTGGATAATTTTTCGAGCAAGTCTTATACAGTTTCTTCATACATACCAGCTTTTCATTTACACTGCCACTAGCCGTGGGTCAGTGCCACTAGTGAGCATTTTATTTTGCATCGCCACTAGCCATGGGTCAGTCCCACTAGTGAGCATTTTATTTTGCATCGCCACTAGCCGTGGGTCAGTCCCACTAGTGAGCATTTTATTTTGCGTCGCCACTAGCCGTGGGTCAGTCCCACTAGTGAGCATTCTATTTTGCATCGCCACTAGCCGTTGGGTCAGTCCCACTAGTGAGCCCTTTCTTTTATTCTGCCGCTAGCCGTTGGGTCAGTCCCACTAGTGTGCCCATGATTTTAATTTTATTCGGGTCAGTCCCATGATTTAATTTTATTCGGGTCAGTCCCATGATTTTAAATTTTATTCGGGTCAGTCCCATGATTTAAATTTTATTCGGGTCAGTCCCATGATTTTAAATTTTATTCGGGTCAGTCCCATGATTTTAAATTTTATTCGGGTCAGTCCCATGATTTTAATTTTATTCGGGTCCTCGGTCAGTCCCATGATTTTAAATCTTTCGGGTCAGTCCCATGATTTTAATTTTATTCGGGTCAGTCCCATGATTTTAAATTTTATTCGGGTCAGTCCCATGATTTTAATTTTGTTCGGGTCAGTCCCATGATTTTTTTATTCGGGCCAGTCCCATGATTTTAAATTTTATTCGGGTCCCATGATTTTAAATTCTGTTCGGGTCAGTCCCATGATTTTAATTTTTTCCGGGTCAGTCCCATGAATTTTTAAATTTTATTCGGGTCAGTCCATGAATTAAATTTTATTCGGGTCCAGTCCCATGATTTTAATTTTGTTCGGGTCAGTCCCATGATTTAAAAGTTTGTTCGGGTCAGTCCCATGATTTTAGGCCAATTTTTAAATTCGGGTCAGTCCCATGATTTAAATTTTGTTCGGGTCAGTCCCATGATTTTAAATTTTGTTCGGGTCAGTCCCATGATTTAAAATTTTGTTCGGGTCAGTCCCATGATTTAAATTTGTTCGGGTCAGTCCCATGATTTAAATTTGTTCGGGTTCCCATGATTTTAAATTTTGTTCGGGTCAGTCCCATGATTTTTTTAATCCCATGATTTTTAATTTTGTTCGGGCCAGTCCCACGATTTTAAAACCTTGTTCGGGTCAGTCCCGCTTTTACATTTCTTGTTCGGGTCAGTCCCGATTTTAATTTCCTGTCTCGGGTCAGTCCCGATTTTAAATTTCTCGTCCGAGTCAGTCTCATCAAAGGGGGTCAGTCCTCATTTCAACAAATCAACAGTCGTCGACTAGTTTGCAGGTAAGTATTTGGTGTCTACTTCTTTGTCTCAAGTTTTTCCAAAACTCAGACAAAGAGCGACAAACTGTAGACACCAAATTTTAAAATAATTTTTATCCTAACTTTATTTTTATTTTTAGTAATAATTCTCTTAATTCCATAATTTCTAGTTCTTAGACTTTTAGAATTTGTATAGCACTTTAGTTTTTTTTTTTTAGATTATTATTATTTATCATTTTTATTTTGTATTCATTTTTACTCTTTTAGCTATTTGTTTATTTATTTTTTATAAGACTTTTTAGCATAAATTTTTTGCCAAAAAAAAAGAAGAGAAAATTAGGAAAAAATATGTTTTATTTCTTTTTATTGAAAAAAAAAGTAAAAGAAAAAGAAAAGAGGAAAAAAGGAAAATTGTAGCTTTTTATTTTATCTTTTGGGTACTAATTTTGTACATTTTATTTAAGTTTGTTTAAATTGTTATTTTTGTATTGTTGTTATTTATTTAAGGGAAAAAAAAAGAAAGGAAGAAAGAAGGAAACCCGTGAGCGGGTTTTGGGCTGATTAAGAGGTTCTGAAGAGAAAAAAAAAAGAAAAAAAAGGAGAAACCGTTTCATGCAAGAGTTCAATCGGATGGCTCAAGTTTTGGTGGAAACCCACCCTTAATCCTCACCTTTGAGGTGAGGGTTTTGGGGCCACCAACTCCTATAAAAGAGAAACAGCCGCAGCTGGACAGGGGGGAGAGTTTGAAGGCTAGAGAGAGTTTCGGAGAGGGGACGGCTGAGAGCAAGAGTTTTGGGACGGCAAAAAGAAAAAACAAGGAGAGGACGGTAGGACGGCTAGGTTTTCAGAAAAGGCAACGAAAGGAAAAGGGCTGAGGAGATAAGGAGATTGGTACGGCAGGGGATGATGGCTAGGTCTTGAAAGAGAGGTTGACGGCTAGAAATCTGGGGACATAGAGAGAGGAGACCGCGGCTAAGAAGGAGAGTGGTAGAAGGGACGGCAAGAAACAAAAGGAAAAAACTGAGAGGGAGTTTCATGGGAAAACAAGAGCGAAAAGGAAGAAAATTAAAGGAAGAAGAAGCTACGGTACCAAGAGAGAGAGAGCTCTCGGCTGAGCAGAAAAGAGAGCAAGAGGGGAGACCGTGAGCTGCAAAACAAGAAGGAAAAGCAATGGAAACTACGAAGGTTTGGCGGAAATGAAAAGCAGAGGAGGAAAGGAATCGCTGCCGCCATCACGTCGTCGGAATCTGCCATGATCGCCCGCAAAGCTTCATCCGAATGCACTCTTGTCAGCTGTTCTTCGTTCAGTAGATTCCGAAAGACATCAAAGGTGATTTCTTTTCGTCCTTTACTTCCCGCACACACCCAGATCTTCATCGAATCTGCCAAAGATTTTTGCTACGTTCTGTTCATAAATATACTTCGCTGTTTTACTGCTTACGGCAGCCCAATGGGTTGGATGTTTTGTTGAAAATCCGTTGAACGAACATAAAGTTATTTTTCTTGGTTGTTTCAGCTCTTGGGTTGTTTGGAGTTCGAGACTTGTTTGTTGTTTGACTGGTTTCCCATGTACATGGCTAGCGCAAGATTCTTTCTTTCGGTCTCTGCTGCGTTTTCCTGTTTCAGTGGCACCTTTGAATCTGCTGGGAATGAGCTTTGAATGGGTTATTTGTTTGCTTGTTCAATCCAGTGTTTTATCATATTTTCTGGAGTCTAAAGCAAAGCTTTTTGGGTTGTTAATAAGCTGTAAAGTTACAGACTGCTTGCTGCACTTTTGTTTCTTTCTTTTGCTTTTATTTCTGGTATCCTCGACAGCTATCATCCCAGTTTTTCTGCTTTGATTCTGCGTTAAAGGTGGAGTAGTTTGGTTTGCCTGATAAGTAGGGTGTTTGTATCTTGTGTTTTGTTGATTCGAAGTTGATGTGTTGTGGTTTGGTAACAAAGCACAGCAGATTGCAGAGAGTAGCAAAGAGAGGTGTAGGAAAATTCCCAGCAGCCTGTCCGAGTTGATGAAATAGTTGCAGCAGTTTGATTCTTCCAATGTTTTGCATGTTTTTCCAGAATTTTTGATACGTTCCTCGATCAACACGTTTCGAGACACGTAGCACGTTTGCCCAAGGATCTAGTGAGGACGTCCAACGCTTGGAATTGCGGGATCTAGAACCAAACGGACGACACGATTTGATTCAAGACGGTAGACGACACTCCGATGAAGGTGAATACTCCAGGGGAATAGGTCGGTAGAACAATCTAGGACAGGACGCAAGACTGCTCAAAACCCTTGCCAAAGCAAGTAAAGGGGTCGAATCTCTCTCTCAAGAAGAATCAAAAATATGCAAAACTTTATTGATAAAACGTCTACCCTAAAACCTTACAAAGCAAGCCTATTTATAGGCTAAAGTGACTGAAACCCTAAAGGGACTAGGAAAGGGAAAAGTCGGCCCATGGTCTTGGGACAAGATGGGCCGGCCCATGCTCTTACTTAAACACTAATCAATTGCTAAATAACTACTAAGGCCTAAGGCCCTATTCGGCCAACTCATTTGGAGGCCCACTTGAGTCTTCATGGGCTTGGGTCATGGTGTAGATAACTCGATTAAAATCCTTCAAGCCTTCAATATCTCTATGGACTCCATGTTGGTTTTGGACAATTCGAACAAGGGCTTGGAGGGATTCTATGAAGAGCTTGGCTCGTGCACGTGTGGCTGGGCCCAATGGAACTCGGACTGGGTCATTACTTGGGCTAAGGTCCGTGCACACATCAGTCCTCTCCACTTGAGCAGGATTTGTCCTCAAATCTGGATGGAAATGAATGACATGAACAAGGGTTGGTATCATGGCTCCAGTGGCTCCTCTTGTTCGTATCATTCCCCCCCTCTTGAAAGCAATTTGCCCACAAATTGAAGCACGAATGGTGACAAGATGAGTTACATGCCTTCGACTCAATCTTGTTATGATGGCTACAGATGGCATCCAATGCAAAGCCCATGGGCTAAGTTGGAACATAACCCTTGTCGAACCTTGAATCTCACAAACCATCTTCAATGTATGCTCAACTTGATCGTTTGTGGTCATGAGGTAAGGGTCCTCAAAGTGGTATGAAGTGTATCCCATGAAATCGAACTCCGGCTCGAACACACTTGCAAGGCACCAAGGCGGATTTGGTGATGTTGGAGCTTCATGTGGACTAAGAGCAAGACGAAAATCATAATGGTCATTGAGGTACTTGTTCTTTAAACGAACCCTTGGTACACAACGATCCCCAAAATGTGGAGTGTTCCTTTCAAGACGAGCTCGAATCAACTCCCCTTTGGTGTGGACTGATTTGGGTTGACATGGT
The DNA here is from genome assembly GCF_003713205.1 of Coffea eugenioides. Taxonomy (NCBI): domain Eukaryota; kingdom Viridiplantae; phylum Streptophyta; class Magnoliopsida; order Gentianales; family Rubiaceae; genus Coffea; species Coffea eugenioides. The sequence continues at coordinate 17,654,577 of NC_040043.1, read as the reverse complement.
TCCATGAATGGATACCAACGGGGTTTAACTGTTGAAGTTCTAACTCCATGGAGGCTTGCAAAGTCTACAATTGATTTTGGAATGGAACACACCAAGATCAGCTCAACTTGCCTTTGCTTGATCTGTATAAAAGAAGAGACACTAAACAAAGCAAAGGTAAGTTCGTTAGGAAAATAATAGGCCTTCACCGGGTTGCTCAAGATCAGCCCACTTTCTCCCCTTTCTTCCTTTTTACCACCCATCTCATTAGATTTTTCCATCTCTTTTTCTAGTTCAACAGCTGACCCTTTCATCTCATTATTTTCAACTCCCTCGGGTTTTACCTCTTCAGGCACAATTCCCTCATCTAGCTTTTTCTCCATTCTATAACGTTCAAGCTCACTTTTCATGCATGCTAGATCAATACAAAGTTGGTCATAAGTAAGTGATACAAGTGCAAGACGACGACTATTAAATAAGAAGGAATACTTATTAGTATGTCCGTCATATTTAATTTCTCGCCTCGACATCCATGCTTTGCCCAACAACACATGTGTCACTTGAATTGGGACTACATCACACAACACCTCATCCACATATTTGCCGATTTGAATAGGTACAAGTGTGTACTTAGTAACCCAAACATTACCATGAGTGCTCGTCAACTTGTATGGTTGAAGATGATCAATGGTTGGAAGATTTAATTTCTCAACCATGATAGCACTTGCAAGGTTGACTTCATGATACGCTCCTCGATCAACACGTTTCGAGACACGTAGCACGTTTGCCCAAGGATCTAGCGAGGATGTCCAACGCTTGGAATTGCGGGGTCTAGAACCAAACGGACGACACGATTTGATTCAAGACGGTAGACGACACTCCGATGAAGGTGAATACTCCAGGGGAATAGGTCGGTAGAACAATCTAGGACAGGACGCAAGACTGCTCAAAACCCTTGCCAAAGCAAGTAAAGGGGTCAAATCTCTCTCTCAAGAAGAATCGAAAATATGCAAAACTTTATTGATTAAACGTCTCCCTTAAACCTTACAAAGCAAGCCTATTTATAGGCTAAAGTGACTAAAACCCTAAAGGCTAGGAAAAGGAAAAAGTCGGCCCATGGTCTTGGGACAAGATGGGCCGGCCCATGCTCTTACTTAAACACTAATCAATTGCTAAATAACTACTAAGGCCTAAGGCCCTATTCGGCCAACTCATTTGGAGGCCCACTTGACTCTTCATGGGCTTGGGTCATGGTGTAGATAACCTGATTAAAATCCTTCAAGCCTTCGAGGTCTCTTTGAGAGTCTTGAGTTAAAGCCGCTATCCATCTCGCCATCCGTGCACACATCACTTCACAACTCCCATCAATGGCCAAGCTACAGATTTTATCTTTGACACCACAACGAGTATAAAACCAACCAAGCAACTGAGATTTGACGATGTCCAATTGCTCATCTACACCACGTAATGCCACTTCTTTGACTCCCTTTGGATCAGGAAGCCAATGTGGTGAGCTAACTTTTATGCGTCTTGTACTCGCCATGAATGTATGAGGGAACCTGCAAAAGGTAGTAACAAAACCGAAGATATTGTTTTTCACGCTCCCTTACGTGTTTTCTCTTGACACTCGTGTAGTGCTCAAGTCACTCTATAGAACTTACCAAGTACCTTACCTGTTGGTTTAGGTAGTTGAGTAAGGTTGCTCGAGTCCAGTGATTGTCACCAACTTATCCCCACAAGAGTACGCAAGAATTCTTTGCTTTTTCGGTGAAGGGAAAGACGGTTTTGGAGAGCTTAAGGGTGGCGGACAGATTTGAAAAAAATATTTCCAAGAAAGGAAACTCTAAGAATTCCTAAGATGTAGGAGTGGTTTCCTTAAAAAGGATGAGAGAATGTAGTATGATATCCTAAAATGGAGGAGAAAATATAGGAGTGTCCAAGAGTTATCCAAGTATATTACTTAGTCTCCTAAACGAAGTTGGAAAACAAGTTGGAGTTGGAAACTTCCTAATTCTTCTCAAGACAGATTCGGTTCCTCCTCTCTCCTACCCGCAAGCTTCCAGAAATTTCCCTCTCAAACCCACCCCAAGGTCGGTTCAAATCCCACTTAGCAGCCGCACACTTTACTCTCACAACACCAACCAGATTTGGAACTCTGAAATTTCCAGATTTCCTCCTCTTGAAGGCCTTCCCAAAGTCGGCTATACTCCCTATAAGACTCCCTCTTCACAGCCGCAACTTACCCAAATAATTCGGCTCTCCCTCTACTCCAAGAACAAGAAGTTCGGCTCTCTCTCCTTCAAGGCAGATTCGGTTCTTTGTGACTCCAGAAATTAGCTCTTGTGATTCCAGAAATTCGGCTCTAATGGACTCCCAAGAACATGCGAGTGATGTTACTCAAGAATCTCCCAAGAAATTCACTCCTCAACCAAGAAAGCCACGTATGGATGCAAGATCATACAAGAGACTTTTTATTCGAAGAGAGGTGCAAGTGTTTAAAGTTCAAGATGGTCAAGAACCACAAACAAAGGTTGTTCAAGTGATCAAGGCTCAAGGTAACCAAGAATTTCAAGAAGAGGTTGGTCAAAACTTTTGAATTCTTTTCTTTGCTTGATGTAATTTTCTGGTTTGAAAACAAGAAATAACAAGACAGATTTGGCAATAAAGGGTCACGGCTTCCTTCTTGGATTTGTGTTGGCCGAATGTTTCTTTTCTTTCCCTCTTGTCTTTTGCGTTTCTGTTTGTTTATTTATTTATTTTTTTTTTTGACTTAACAAATGCAACTAAGCCTGGACGGAGAGAGGTTCACACACCAGATTTCTGGTCAGCCCTACGTCCCACAACTAATCAGCCAAGAACTCCAAGAGTTACCAAGAACTTTCAAGAACTTCAAGATTTAATTCCAAGAACTCAAGAAACCCTAGATGGTTGTAGTTTCCTTCAAGATTCTCAACTCCAACAAGTTTAATCCACAAGTCAGTTTTAGAAAACTAATTAAAACAGCTTGGATGGCCCCAAACAAGGCTTGGACAGATTCAGCAATCAATGGAAACCCTAGCCGCGGAATTAGACAAACCCTAGCCGTCTTCTCTTTTTTTATTTTTATTTTTTTTTTTTGCAGATTCGGCTATGGCTAATTGCTGGACAGAATGGTTGTCACAAGGGTACGAAATCTGGACAGATTAGGACTAGCAACAACAACACACAACTAACCAGAATTGACGCGACCAAAAGAACTAGCGGCCAGAAATTTTTTTGACAAGCGATGCAAACAGATTTTGTTTGTTCCCTTTTTTTTTTGTTTTAAGAAAACTAACAAGGCAGCAACGGACAGACTTGAAGACTCAAATGGACAAACATTAAGAACAACTACCAGAATTTCTAGACAACAAAAGGAAAGGAAACGGCTCAACAAGCAACAAAGCTAACGAACAGATTTTTTTTTTTTTGTTAGAACAAGGCAGCGGAAATAATGAAAAACTAAGACACAACTACGGATATAACGGAAGATACCTCTACCAAAGCTCTGAAGCCAACTGATACGTTCCTCGATCAACACGTTTCGAGACACGTAGCACGTTTGCCCAAGGATCTAGCGAGGACGTCCAACGCTTGGAATTGCGGGATCTAGAACCAAACGGACGACACGATTTGATTCAAGACGGTAGACGACACTCCGATGAAGGTGAATACTCCAGGGGAATAGGTCGGTAGAACAATCTAGGACAGGACGCAAGACTGCTCAAAACCCTTGCCAAAGCAAGTAAAGGGGTCGAATCTCTCTCTCAAGAAGAATCGAAAATATGCAAATCTTTATTGATAAAACGTCCACCCTAAAACCTTACAAAGCAAGCCTATTTATAGGCTAAAGTGACTGAAACCCTAAAGGGACTAGGAAAGGAAAAAGTCGGCCCATGGTCTTGGGACAAGATGGGCCGGCCCATGCTCTTACTTAAACACTAATCAATTGCTAAATAACTACTAAGGCCTAAGGCCCTATTCGGCCAACTCATTTGGAGGCCCACTTGACTCTTCATGGGCTTGGGTCATGGTGTAGATAACTCGATTAAAATCCTTCAAGCCTTCAATATCTCTATGGACTCCATGTTGGTTTTGGACAATTCGAACAAGGGCTTGGAGGGATTCTTTGAAGAGCTTGGCTCGTGCACGTGTGACTGGGCCCAATGGAACTCGGACTGGGTCATTACTTGGGCTAAGGTCCGTGCACACATCAGTCCCCTCCACTTGAGCAGGATTTGTCCTCAAATCTGGATGGAAATGAATGACATGAACAAGGGTTGGTATCATGGCTCCAGTGGCTCCTCTTGTTCGTATCAATTTTACATGAAATCTTCCTAAGATTTGCTGCCTGTTTGGATAATAGAGAGTATGTAGCTTGTGTCTAGTTTAAAGCTATGTGTTTGGGTTTGAAATCTGAATTTGAAAGCAAGCTACGTTCAGATTTTGTTTTGGCTGCTGAAAGCTTAAGGGCAAAGTGTTGCAGAAATTTGTTTTTCCTTCGTGGATTGCATGAAGCTGCATTAGCTTTCATGTCTTTGATTCCCGTAACAGCCCACAAGTTGGATTTTTCTTATCTTGTTTGTATGCCGGATCTTGTGTCGACAATGATTGTAGAGAATTTGATGAGGTTTGGTTTTGTTTGTAAATTTTTTCCATTTCTTTGGTTTGCTCACGAGCTGCAATTTTTGCAGCAGAAAATGATAGAAGCTTCAGTTTGCGTCAGTTTGCTAGAGGCTTTCATTTGCATGCATGAATAATTTCTGAAAAATTACACTTTGGCCCCCCAAGTCTCCCCTCGTTCTACTATGACCCAATCAATTGAATGATTTTCTCAATTTGGTCCTTGGTAGCTTTTAATTTTACAACTTCATTGCTTGTTTGCTTCAATTGACTACTATGCTTTGTTTCAGTTGCACTTAAGTCATGACTTTAGGGGCTTTACGATCAAGTGAGCTTTGTATTTGCGTATTTCTTCTAATTTTTCTCAATTAAAGTGGTACCTTGACCTTTTTATTGTTTTGAAGCCATTTTTCTTTCATTTGGACACCATTCCAAGGGAGGTATAACTTCTTTTATCTTTTTTGTCTCTCCCCTATGTGATCCAACGTGCTAAGTGAGAATTGCATGTCTACTTTGTTTTCCTTGCTTTTCCTTAATTCCTTTCAATTATTTCAATTACTTTTGCTTTTATTAAAGTCATTCTTTTATTCATTTATGGGGTATGTGTACACCTCTTGGCTTGTAATAGATAGGGCTTGGAGTGCATTTTTATTCCCTTTTCCTCTTCCCCATTTGTTTTAGTTAGCAAATGTAATAGGTTCATTAGCTTGATTGCTTGCTTTGGTTGCTACGTGCTAATTTGCTTTATTAGGCTTTTGCATTTAGTCGAGCATGCTAAGTGTTATGTGCTACGTGTTTATAGGTGATTGGCATGTCTACTTGCTTTCTATAGTCATAGAGGAATGTGATGAATGTGCGTCACCGTGGCTAGTCCAACGCTGGCCATGGTCTTTTCCCTCGAGCTCTCGCTAGTCCGATGCTTGCGAGAGAATTTTAGAAAAGGGCTAGTCCAACGCTAGACCCAATAGGCCGTCCCCTCTCGTTAGCACATACTTGCATGTTTCACTACATTTCACACATTTTTTCTTAGTTTTCTAGCATTTGGCATGTTCCTCCAATCCTTTCCCCTTCATTTTAGGTTTTTGCATCCTCATGCTAGTTATAGGGTACATTTGCTTGAGAGTCCCCTTTAGGTAAGGGAAACGAGCGAGTGTGGCTACAAAATAGCCTTAGCACGCTAGTTCTTCCTTCTAATCAAAGGGAAAATTAAAATCATGAAGATAGAAGTCATTCCCGTACCCGACTTGATGCATTCCTCTAGGATCATGCACCTCCATTTTACCATATCATTTTTTCATATACATTTTCTCACTACTTATATTTTTTACTCCACATGCCATGTTCACACACTTTCTCTTCTTTCCCTATCACTTATTTATTTTCTACCTCACAAATTGCACCCAATTGTACTTAGATGCATTTACTACCATTATACCATATTTTGATCCACTTGCACACATACACCTTCATTTTCTCAATTGGCACACATGCACTTTTCTTACATTTGCACACATGCACTTTTATTACATTTGCACACTTGCACTTACATTTGTATTTGTATTTTATTTTATTTTGCATTCCTCTTACATTTTCACACTTGCACTCATATTTGGGTCTTCATTTGCATTACCCGTGACCTCTATCAGAGTTTTCCTTATTGGCCATCACAACTCATGTGATTGGGACCAAAAAGCCTCATAAGAGATATTTTAGATTTAGGATTGCATTTTTTCTCATACCCATTAGTCACATCCAACATGCAACACATATTTTGGGTAGAAGAATTAAGAAAAGAAGGGCTAAGTCACGCAACTAGCTTTGGCTAGGGTAAGGGAGTGCCTTAGGCTTTGCCTTTGCCTTCTCCCTTATCAAATGTGACCCCCGATCCCTTTCTTTGGTTACCTAGACCTAAGAGTTCTTTAAAAAGGGTTTGTTTACTTTTCTTTCCAAAAAATCACTTTTTGGGTGACTTGGTACACCCTAACTCTATACCAAGTGGCGACTCCATTTTCCATTCAAAAACCCTTTTTGAACTTTGTTTGGCCAAACCGTCGCATTTCACAATCCCATGGCCTTTTATTTTCATTTTCACACACGTTCACATACATATCCCACACACTACTTTCACATACTCAAAAAATGGGGCGCGACAGACCACAAGAGTCTTAGGTACCTATTCTCACAGAAGGAATTGAACATGAGGCAACGACGGTGGATGGAATTCCTGGAAGATTACGACTGCACCATCAACTATCATCCGGGGAAGGCAAACGTGGTAGCCGATGCCTTAAGTCGTAAGGTTCAAATAGCAGGGTTGATGATCAAAGAGTGGGATTTGTTAGAATCTGTTTGTGAGTGGAAACCCTGCCTTGGGAGTCATAAGGTGAGTTTTGCCAATGTTAAAGTGACATCCACTCTACTGGAACGCATTAAAGAAGCGCAAAAGGAGGATTTGATGGTACGGAAGTGGGGAGAGAAAGTGGGAAAAGGAGAAAAAACTGATTTCAATTTTAGTCCTGAGGGTATTTTAAAATACCGAAACCGAATAGTGGTGCCGAAGGATGAAGCGTTGAAAACGGAGATTCTAGAGGAAGCCCATCGGTCCAAGTATACAATCCATCTGGGTAGTAGCAAGATGTATCAGGACCTGAAAGGAAACTATTGGTGGGACAATATTAAGAAGGAAATCGCTATGTACGTGCAAAAATGTCTCGTTTGCCAACAGGTTAAGGTGGAGCATCAAAAACCATCGGGCTTGTTACAACCCCTTGAGATACCCGAGTGGAAGTGGGAAAACATCACCATGGACTTCGTTTCAGGTTTGCCGCGAACGCAACGAGGGCACAATGCCGTTTGGGTGATCGTCGATCGATTAACCAAGTCGGCCCATTTCTTGCCGGTAAACATGAAATATTCCATGGACAAGTTGGCCCAGCTGTACATGGATGAGATCGTGAGGCTACATGGTGTTCCTATGAGTATCGTCTCCGATAGAGATCCCCGTTTCATATCTAGGTTTTGGCTGAAATTCCAAGAAACTCTGGGGACTAAACTCAACTTGAGCACGACTTATCACCCTCAGACGGATGGACAATCAGAGCGGACAATCCAAACTCTCGAGGACATGCTACGGACTTGCATTCCGGATTTTGGAGGCAACTGGGGTCAACACATGACCTTAGTAGAATTTGCGTACAACAACAGCTACCATTCGTCGATTCAAATAGCTCCATACGAGGCACTATATGGACGAAAATGCCGGTCACCGATCTACTGGGACGAAGTTGGTAAGAGGAAGGCACTAGACCCGGCAACTATTCCGTGGATGGAAGAGGCTCGAGAAAAGGTCAAGTTGATACGGCAACGACTCCAAACAGCTCAAAGCTGACAAAAGAGTTACGCCGACAATCGAAGAAAAGACTTGGAGTTCGAAGTTGGAGACCATGTGTTTCTCAAGATCACACCCTTACGGAGCGTCATAGCAGGCAAAGGAAAGAAGCTCCAACCGAGGTTCGTTGGGCCCTACAAGATCCTCCAGAGGGTAGGAACGGTAGCGTATCGATTAGAGCTGCCGTCCAGTCTCTCTCGAATTCACGACGTCTTCCACGTCTCGATGCTCAAGAAGTACTATCCCGACCCATCCCATAGCTTACAACCAGAGAAGATCGACGTAGACGAATCGCTTGCTTACGAAGAGAAACCTGTCCAAGTGCTTGACCAGAAGTCAAAGAGCTAAGAAACAAGCAGATTCCGTTGGTTAAGATACTATGGAGAAACCATGGGGCAGAGGAAGCTACCTGGGAGATGGAAGAAGAAATGCAAAAGAAATACCCTGAACTTTTCGTGAGTTAAGGTGAGAAATTTCGAGGGCGAAATTCTTTTAAGGGGGAGAGAGTGTGAGAACCCGTAATTTTCCCATTTTCTAGGTTTTATTCGGTTTACTAGCATGTTTTCTGCATTTTCTTTATTCGAAAAGTTTCTAGATAATTTTTATGAGTAAATATAGTTTTTAGATGATTTTTCTAGTATCGGTTAGTTTTTGAGAAATTAAGAGCATATACCGGACGTGGGACCCACTAGTGCGAAAAGTTCGAAAAAATTCGGCCAGTTAGGTTAAGTTTTGGATATTGGGTTTAATTACCGGGTGTTATGAGATAATTAGAGGTTACCAAGTGAATTGGTGTGAGAGGAACAAAGAGATAGAGATGCATTAAGGAAGTGACAAGTGTCACTTGGAGATTAGTTTTACCTTTTTGACTACTATTCACCTTTTTACCATTTGACCAAATAAACCAAAAAATTACCAAAATTATCTTCATTTCCAAGCTCTTGTGGCCGGCCAACTCCAAGGAAGAAAGAAAGAAAAGCTCTCCAAATTCTTGCTTCAATCTTGCTCAAATCCAACAAACTCACCATTTAATCTTGCATTTACTCCATAAAAACCCTTAAATGAGTGGTTGTGAGGTGATTAGTGGAGTTGTTTGGAGGATTAAGGTGCCAAGTTGCTTTTTTCCTTTGGTTACTAAGGTGAGTAGTGAAGGAACCCCTCTCCTCTATCTAATGATGTCTAATTAATGACTTGTGGTAGCCTAAGAGGTGATTTTGTGGATTATATCATGATTTTGGTTGAATTTGGTGAAATTTTGTAATTATTCATGATTTTTCTGTTTTAATATGATTCATATGTTGTGGCCATGAATGATGATTGGAAATGATCTTGAATGAAGCTAGAAGGTGTAAATTGTGGTTAATTACAGAAAATTTCTGCTTTGGAAAGAAATTTTGGAAGTTAGGGTTTCATTTCCCCTCATTCTGCCTGGTACTGTTTATCATAGTTAGAGGCTGAATTAGCCTTGGGTTAAAACATGAAAGTTGTAGGGAATGATATTTTAGAGATACCTACAAAATTTTAGGCCAATCGGAGTAGCGTAGCTTATGAAAAGACTGAAATACCCCTGCTGCCCTGTTTCTACCCGAACTTGATAATTGCTTCTGTAATTGGTTAATTTGGTTGGGAATACTTCTGATTTGGTTATTGACGCCTTCTTAAGAAATGTATCCTGGTGTCTTAGCTTTCGGATGGATTTGGAATCACTTGATTTGGACTTAGGTAGCCTGAATTACGGTTCTTTAACCAGAATGCGGTTTGTTAACCTGTTTTTACGGTTTTGGTTTAGTATATTGAATTTTTGACCTGGTTGAACTGGAAACTGGACTGAGTAGCCTTCTTCAACATTGTACCCCTACCTCTTAGCTTCGAAACGGTGTGTATTGTACCTCCATCCGATAATCGTAGTACCAATGGTACCAAAACCGCAAAATGATGTCAAAAACTGTTTTTATGGTTTAGAGTTTAATTCCATTTCCGGATTTCCCTGGTTTACTCTAGTGCTTATACATTCTTATGGAGCCCTATTTTGGTAGTATTTGGAATTGGTTTATGACCTGTAATCGAGTCTTATTGTGCTTATTTGAATGTTTTAGGACGTGACGGTGGTCCAAGACGCTCTTTGGGCGGAAGTTTATGAAATATCATTTGCTTGCTTGGTGAGTGTACTACTCATTTGTTTGTTTACAATGTGGCTTTACTATATTGAACTTGAAGGCTTATTTGCACTGTTGAAACTGATTAAAGTGAGGGTGTACTTGATCACCCTCACCCCTTTTTGTATTATATACGACTGTCTACTGTTTCACTGTGGTACTTGAAATGTACATGGAAAACTGGAGTTGGTGTCGTTTGGACGAGGATCCAATGGCTTTTACTGTTACTACTAAGCTCAACCCCATTGGTAGTCGATTGAATCGAGCCAGCGAGGGCTAGGTCATGAAAGTTGACGAGCCCTGGGAACTGTTATATGGAATCTTGTAGTAGTGAAACTCTTGATTCCGGTATACTCGAGTATTACCAAATTTCTACTGTTTGGAGTTCGGGCCCGGTAGGGGTATGTTGGGTGGAAGGAATGGAAGTAAAGTGGAGCCTACGGTTGGTTACTCTTAAACATTGATGGAGGGTCAATGAGATCCGATCAAGAATGCAAACGAGGAAAAGGGCTCTTGAGAGCCGCCCGTATCCTTTTAATAACTCTATTGATGCGTGCTATTGGCTTACTTTTGATGAATTGGAATGAAAAGCTTTATGCTTATATGAACTTTGCTGCTTGAGTGGTAGTATCTCACTGGGCATAAGCTCACTCTATTCCTTTTGTTTTCCTTACAGGAAATTGAATGCTTTTTGGAAAGGCCATGAATGTTGATTGCCGAGTTGAGCTTATGTAAATGTATTTTGAAATAGCTCCTATTGGGCAAAACCCTAAGTGTATTTTGATCCAACCAAAATATTGAGTTGTAATTTGCAAACCGTACTTGTATAAACTTATGGGATAACTTTTGTATGCTATGTTTGACTTGTTTACGCGCGTTTGTATGTTATGGAATGTTTTAGATTGCTTTAAACAGTCCCGTTAGTCCTGGCGAGAGCTGGGCAGGCAGTCCACTAACCCCTTTGGTTCGCCTTAGGGGAAGGTGGGACTGTCACATTTAGAGGTATCTTGCCAAGAACTTCCTCTCTACTACAAGTAATTGTTAATTGGTGGATTAGAGATGTTGAATATGTTGTTTTATGGAAGATTTCATGGATTAAAGTAGAGTTTGATATATTTCAGAATTTTTGGTGAATTTATGTCTTTATTTGATGCTTAAGCATATGCCATGGATTGATGGCTTAGTGGTGTGTGAAATGAAGCTTGTATATGCTAGATGTGATTTTCCTAAGGAAAATTTTCGCTTGTGGGGTTAATTTCAGTTTTAGGGTTTCAAATCTACCCTATTTTTGCATTGTATGTTAGATGATGTTAAAGGCTGAATCAGCCCTTACCCAAAACATGAAAGTTGTAGATATATGAGCTAGCTATCTACCTGCAAAATTTCAGATTAATTGGAGTACTGTAGCATGTGAAATGATCGAAATACCCTTGGCTGCCCTTAAACCCTGTTTCACGGACAGTTTCCATTTTTCTCTAAGATTTCGACTTTTGACCATGAAAATGTATAATTTGGCTTTGGAGGTCTTCATAAGAACTGTAGGTATATGCCTTGGCTTCGAAACGCCATAAGAATCGTCTCAATCCGATAAGTGTAGCTTCAGTTGTTGTTATTGTGCCGAAATGTGTGTTTTATAGTCTAAGATTTGTGTGTGCTGTTTTGAATGGATATTGGTGGTTGTTGTAGGATGGAAATAAGGAAATTTAAGGGGAAGTGCTGTCCAATCTTTGAGGACGTTTGATCGCTTTGAGTTTGGGTTAATTCGTGGTAGATTGAAGAGCTTGGACTTGAACAAGGCAATGTCTGTGATGGATGGTTCCTGAGCTGTGGTTGGTGAGTGATCAATGTCTAAGTACGAGGATTTCACTGACTCACGAGAGCAATAAACTTTCATTTGATCACTGATTCATGATATCATCTAAATGCACTATTGTAAAGCTTATTTGATTTCTGATTTTACTGGTCACTCGCTGAGCTTCTAGCTCACCCCAAAATATATTTTTCCCCTCCACAGGGCTCGAGGCGATGGAAGTACTTGTAGTACTTATTCATGTGACTGGATGAAATATCTCCTGTACAGTTTGAATTTAGCTTTATCTTGTGTAATATTTGGGATTGATATTGTATTGTAAATTTTTGAGAACTGAGGACTTTTGTCTTATTCGGGGAATTGTACCACTATTTGAGATTTGGAATATATGTAAGTACATGTGCTAAGCTTGGAAATTGTTATTTCGTTTATTATTGAGGTTGTACCCTATGTTATTGGTTGTGAGTGATGTAATTTAATTGAGAACTGTAGGTGAGTCCTGGTGAGAGCTGGGCAGGCGGTCCGCCGAACCCTTTGGTTCGCCTTAGGGGGTTGGTGGGGCTGTCACAGTTGGTATCAGAGCTTAGGCTTCAGATCTATGTAGTGTATCCTATGCTAAAGTTTAGGATGCCGGACTGTGGGACTGGTTTGAAAGTGATAAGTGTAAGATATGACTTGGTTGCTCCCAAGCGTACATCAACCGATTCTGGTACTAGCGTACGGCTTGAGTTGTACAGTTTCTTAGTTTTGGATTCTTATACTTGGGTACTCGATACTTTTTCTGAGGAAATGCTTGTGAATTTGGAAGGAACATGGTAGTATATGATGAAGTGAATAGGAATCATAAGTGAATTTGAGATAAGTTGTAATGGCATAGGTTGGAGCACAGAGGATTTCGTATTGTACTCAAGACTTAACCGAATGAGGAGATTGAAATGATGAATGTTATCTAGAACTTATCTAATAAGATTTTGGCTAGGGTTTTGATAGATTGTGGTGGTGGCCGGAATTATTGAGAAAACTTCTGGTTTTGCATCATTCTTCTAGTCTTCTTGTTTGATTAAAGTTTGCACCACCCGATTTGTAAATGTTGGGATTTGAAATACTTGAACTGCCTGAGATCGACTAGGCTGAGCTCACATGAGACTTGAACCTATTTAGGCGAGGGTGCTCTTATGTACACTTAATGACCTGACTTGCCTGAATATATGGTATCTCTTTTACACATGAGCAAGTAGCTTGATTCGTATATGACCTGTGTGTGGACTTGAATTTTGTGACTATTTGAGAATATGAATTGTTGGGAATAGGCTAGGCGAGTGAGTTATTATTCGTACTCGTGCTCCTTGAACTTGAAGTAATTGATCCTGCTTTTGAACTAGTATGTTTTATGTGTGGTTGTAGACCGGCTACTACTCCTCTGTAGCGGTTGAACTGAACCTCTCTGGTGGGGCATTGCCTGTTGTGTTATCCAGCACCGCCATTCTTCTGGCGAGGCATGCCTATTGTGTTATTAAGCACCACCAGGGATGAAATTCTTGAACTGAACCTCTCTGGTGGGGTATTGTCTGATGTGTTATCAAGCACCGCCAATCTTTTGGCGAGACATGCCTGTTGTGTTATCAAGCACCACCATGGATGAAATTCTTGAACTAAGACTCTCTGGTGAAGTATAGCCGTTGTACTAGCTTGTTGTGTTGTCCAGCACCATCGGGGACAAATTCTTGAGACTTTCTGGTGAAGTATAGCCGTATGCTAGTTTGTTGCGTTGTCCAGCACCACCAGGGGTAAATTTCCGATCGGAGGCTTCGCTATGTCCTGAATTTCTTCCAAATATCTGGGACTTTGAGTCCAACTCAGGGCCAGTTGGTTGAACCGAGCCCTTTTGCATGTTCTTTTTGGTTACTTGTTTAGCTATCTGTTGGCCCGTTGCTAAGTGATAAGTGAGATTGTAGTGATTCTTAGTACTTGACTGACTTTCGAGAACTATTCTGATCTGATTAGTACAAGCCAAAATGTCGAGGATGACATTCTTTTAAGGGGGGAGTTTGTGACGCCCGAAAGAAGAAGAAAAGGAAAAAAATTCTGGTGAACAGTGATTTTTAGAGAATCCGGCCAGTTCTTGGCCGGATACCTAGCCGGATTGGCTTGGGGTTTTGAAAAAAAATTTGGAATTCGCCACTGCCTTGAATCCGGCCGGAAATCCGGTCAGATCTTGGCTAGATTGTGACGTGTCACCTCTGGCAGCCAACTTTGACTGGTTGTTTTCCTTCATTCTTATCTTGTTTCTTGGCTAAATTTTGTCTTCATTTTGCTTCTTCTTGGCCGGCTGCTTTGAGAGAGAAAACAAGAGAGGAAACTTCATTTTCTACTTCAATTTCTTGCTCACATCTTGAGATTTCACCGTTAGTTTTGCAATCTATTCCGTACAAGTGCTCACGAAGGAGGTTTAAAGCTATTGGTGGAGTTGTTTTGGAGGAGGAAGCACTAAGCTACCAATTTTCTTGAGGTTTAAAGGCATCTTGCCAAGAACTTCCTCTCTACTGCAAGTAATTGTTAATTGGTGGATTAGCGATGTTGAATATGTTGTTTTATGGAAGATTTCATGGATTAAAGTAGAGTTTGATATATTTCAGAATTTTTGGTGAATTTCTGTCTTTATTTGATGCTTAAGCATATGCCATGGATTGATGACTTAGTGGTGTGTGAAATGAAGCTTGTATATGCTAGATGTGATTTCCTAAGGAAAATTTCCGCTTATGGGGTTAATTTCAGTTTTAGGGTTTCAAATCTGCCCTGTTTTTACACTGTATGTTAGACTATGTTAAAGGCTGAATCAGCCCTTGCCCAAAACATGAAAGTTGTAAATATATGAGTTAGCTATCTACCTACAAAATTTCAGATTGATTGGAGTACTGTAGCATGTGAAATGACCGAAATACCCTTGACTGTCCTTAAGCCCTGTTTCACGGACAGTTTCAATTTTTCTCTAAGATTTCGACTTTTGACCATGAAAATGTATAATTTGGCTTCAGAGGTCTTCATAAGAACTGTAGGTATATGCCTTGGCTTCGAAACGCCATAAGAATCGTCTCAATCCGATAAGTGTAGCTTCAGTTGTTGTTATTGTGCCGAAAGGTATGTTTTATAGTCTAAGATTTGTGTGTGCTGTTTTGAATGGATATTGGTGGTTGTTGTAGGATGGAAATAAGGAAATTTAAAGGGAAGTACTGTCCAATCTTTGAGGACGTTTGATTGCTTTGAGTTTGGGTTAATTCTTGGTAGAATGAAGAGCTTGGACTTGAACAAGGCAATGTCTGTGATGGATGGTTCCTGAGCTGTGGTTGGTGAGTGATCCCCAAACTATTTCCAAACTTATTTATGAACTGTTTCTTGCACTGTTTCCTCGATTGCATATCATGAGTGCTTGCATGTGTACCATGAAATGTTTTGGCTCAAATGAGTACTTGGAATTCGTGTGCTTAGAACCAACGTCTCTACCACTGGTTACCTGGAGCATTGACGGCTCCCTATTACTATTTGACTATTCATTGATTTGTTCGAGCGTTGGAGTTCTAAGTACGAGGATTTCACTGGCTCACAAGAGCAATAAACTTTCATTTGATCACTGATTCATGACATTATCTAAATGCATCATTGTGAAGCTTATTTGATTTCTGATTTTTCTGGTCACTCGCTGAGCTTCTAGCTCAACACAAAATATATTTTTCCCCTCCATAGGGCTCGAGGCGAAGAAAGTGCTTGTAGTACTTATTCATGTGACTGGATGAAATATCTCCTATACAGTTTGAATTTAGCTTTATCTTGTGTAATATTTGGGATTGATATTGTATTGTAATTATTTGAGAACTGAGGACTTTTGTCTTATTCGGGGAATTGTACCATTATTTGAGATTTGGAATGTATGTAAGCACATGTGCTAAGCTTAGAAATTGTTATTTCGTTTATTATTGAGGTTGTACCCTATGTTATTGTGAGTGATGTAATTTAATTGAGAACTGTAGTGAGCGAGTGAGTCCTGGCGAGAGCTGGGCAGGCGGTCTGTCGAACCCTTTGGTTCGCCTTAGGGGGAGGTAGGGCTGTCACAGGTTGAACTAAAGAAAAGAAACAAGAGGAACTAAATTTGGGTTGGTCAACTTTTGCATGCTACTTGGACTTGGTCAAAAATGGAGGCAATGGAGAAATATGTCTCTCTCGGTTGGGAAATTGGGGCAAGACAAGGAAACAAAATCCTACAGCTTTCCTTAACTTTTTCCACTCTCTTGGCTAGAAAAATGAAGAAGAAATATCTCTCACCTCCCCTCTCTCTAGAACCGGCCAAAGCAAGAGAAAAAGAATGAGGAATAGGGCTGCATGAAGCTTCAATTGGATAGACATTACTCTAGTCTTGGTCAAGATTAGTTGATTAGGTGGCAAATAGTAAAATTGCAAGGTAAGTCTATCTTTACTTGTCAAACATATGAGTTGTCAAGAGTTATTCTAACAATTACCCCTCACTTCTATATTCTCATGTTATGTTCCTACTAATTTCTTATTCTAGTGTTAATTTCT
This sequence comes from Coffea eugenioides, assembly GCF_003713205.1. Taxonomy (NCBI): domain Eukaryota; kingdom Viridiplantae; phylum Streptophyta; class Magnoliopsida; order Gentianales; family Rubiaceae; genus Coffea; species Coffea eugenioides. The sequence continues at coordinate 17,638,031 of NC_040043.1, read as the reverse complement.
ATAAAGGTTAATCCAACACTAATATAGGGTACATCCAAGTTATTTAATCACAAGAAATTGGTAACAAGTAAACACAACACCTTCAATTCTAAAACAAAAGCATGAAATACACAATAAATTTCGGGCTCTCACACTCCCTCCCTCTTTTGAGAGTGACCCTAACCTATCTCACACTCACTATTAGGAATAAATGTGATAGCCCCACCTTCCCCTAAGGCGAACCAAAGGGCTTGGCGGACCGCCTGCCCAACTCTCGCCAGGACTACGGAGTTGAAACACACAAACCCTAGCTTACGCCGATAGAACCCAAAGAAAACAAACAATCGGAGACCACCAAGCCAACATATAACCTACCAAAGCATACGGTGAAATGGGACATTGATTAAACACTTCAATGAAAAGGAAGACGGAAATGAAAACAAAATGAAAAGTGGTCCACGTCACAATCCGGCCGGATTAACGGTTGGTTTCAAGGCAGTAGCTATTCCAAAATTTTTTTCAACTTGCCCTGCCAATCCGGTCAAGAACTGGCCGGATATGCAGCCGGATTCTCTGCAAGAGTTTCCCGCCAGAAATTTTTCTTTTCTCGTTCAAAGTCCGTACACGTCCGATCTTTCCAACGGTTACAATTAAAGTTCATACCACCATACATACATGCATTTCTCAATGAATATACATAACTATACTCTTTCCAAAGTATATACATTAGTAGCTTCAACGAGATACTTGAGGTACAAGTCAAAATATCCGTATTTATACAAAACACACGTAGGATTTTCTAGGAGCTTAACACAAGATCGATTACTCTAGCCCGACCTCTTTTCTTCTAAATCACGGTTTCAAAGTTTGTCCCTGTAAGGAAAACAAAAGATAACGGGAAGGAGGTGAGCTTAAAGTGAATGAGGTACCAAAAGTACAAGTAGTCATGAATCATGGCATTTCACTTTTCAATCATGCTATTATACAGACCAGATAGGGAAATATATAAACACTTCAAATGGAAAGGATACAGGTGGTTCTCAAGAGCCAAATTCCCTTTTTCTTCCCCAGAACTTTGTGACGACCCCACCTCTCCCTAAGGCGTACCAAAGGGTTCGGCGGACCGCCTGCCCAACTCTCGCCAGGACTCACTCACTCGTATCACGTGCATACATCCATAGATAATAAATAACGACACAATTCAAACTTATAATTTACATCGATGCACAATCAATTTACAAAACCTCTATATACCCAAATTGGTTCAAAGTGTATACAATCCAAGTACAATCATCCTAATCGAGTGATAGCGCGAGTACAAGTCAAAAGTCAAAAACAACTAGGCTACGCTAGTCTTTACATATCTCACGCCTCACTCGTACCCCTGTAAGGAAAACAAAACTAACGGAGTGAACCAAAGCTCAGTGAAGTACCAAATATCAAATTGGACATCAAATAAAGTAATAACAGTGTGATAGTGAAATAGCGAGCAAACAAGTCGAATCAGAGAAATAACATTTCAGATAGTCAAGAAATATCTGATTTACATTCATATGTAAGGATACAGTGGCTCATATCTCAGCTCCATCACAGCTCGATTGATTGGTTGTTGACACTCCGTCAACTTTCAAGTAATGAACTAGCCCAGAAAAAATGCCACTTCACGCCAGTCTCCGTTCACCAATCAACCCCCTTACCGGGCCCGCACGCCACATGAAACACGGGTGGTATTACTCGAGTATACCGATTAGCCGAGGAGATAACACTCCACTCGACATCACTAATTACCCAGGGTTCGTTATCTAATCGACCTGGCCCTTACCGGCTCGACTCGATTAACTAGCTACAGGGTTTCTGGAATTCCAGGCAAGATATAATTCAAACACATGTAGAGCAAGTCAATTGAAATCGATGAACAAGAACAAGTCTCATTAGGGCAAGTGCGATAAAGTACACCCTTGCCCTATCAAATCACTTATATATCATGTAATCACATTAGTCAAAGATAAATCACAAATATCAAGTTCAATCAGATATTTGGAAGCCCTCACCAAAAGTAGTGCCTCTAGTGATCGCGTCTGGGTTGTACTCCGAGTTTGGAGTCCAAATCTGCGATAAAACTTGATTTAAGAACTTTGAAAATCGACTAAGGTTCGAAACTCAGACGTTTCGTTCAATAAGAATCAAGAAATTGAAATTCACTTGAAGAGTAGTCGTGAAACACTTGCTCGCTTTTTAAACTATAAAACTTGTAACATTTATACTTGGAAATGCCATTTGAGTCGAAAGTACAAGGAAAACATACTTCGAGTAGTCATTATTTTTATTTTTCAAGGGTACAAGTTCGGCCAAGTCCTTACTTATATACCTTGGAAAAAGAAGATGCAAATATCCTAGATGGTTCAAGTAGTAATCACTCTTAACCCTTACTCAAGTCGCAAGTATATTTCTCTAGTCCTCGAGCGTAAATTTGGGCAGCATGCCCTTTGTATTTACCTAATTTTCCAGCCATTTACGGCTTCATTATTTTCCTCAATCAAACCCAAAGTTACACACAACACAAACTCATTTCAATAGCCGTTCAATAGGCTCAAGGTAATACAAGTACAAAAATCAAGCTAACGACATGTGCGGAAACGAAAATTAAGCTGGAAAACAAAAGACAGGTTTGACATTGTTTGGCGTAACGGACACAACCGAAGCTACGATTATCGAATTGGGGTAAAAATTATACCGTTTCGAAGCTAAGATAGAGAGCTATAACTTTTATGAAGACCACATAGTCCAGTTCTTGGGGTAGCTAAGTCAAATTCGCACCTTATAGTACCAGTTTCCCACTAGCAGGTCAGTTAATCGTCCCATGTTTCAACGGCCATATCTCAAGCTACCAAAGTCCGTTTAAGACGTTCTTGGAGGTGTTGAAAAGCTAAGACAAAGTACTAAAACTTTCATGTTTTGGAAAATGGCTAAATCAGCACGGATCATAGTGAATAGACACGGTCAATTGGATGAACTGTCTAAAACTGATCACTGGATGCATCCTAGGGCAGTGAGGGTATTTTGGTCTTTTCACAGGTCACGTTACTCCGATTGGGTTGAAATTTTGTAGGCAACTATAAAACATCATTCTATACAACTTTAACGTTTTATGCTAAACCTAATTCAGCCTCTAACATCATGAACTGGAACCGGACAGAACTGAGCTACAGTTTTCCAGAAATCTGAAATTTTACGGTTTCAAAGGAAACTTTCTTCATTTCTTGCTTCAATCACTACCACAACCTCTTATATAAGCTTAGATACAACATATACTATCCATACAGCAAGTATAGGCAGAAAATCATTCAAACCCTAACTCATGTAACTCAAGAACATACACTATATCCATCCAAATCATTATAATAGCTATCATCCACCACAAATTTAAGGTTCTATGCCAAGTTAAGCAAGATTAAGAGTAAGAAATGGTAAATCAGCATTATTACCTTACTAAAGTTACTTCCAAGAGCAGCCCTAGCTTTTCCTTCGAAACTTTCACCAACACACCACTAGCTAAACACTCAAAGAAAGTTTTAATCGGATTAGTTTCTTGTTTCCTCACTTAAGTGACTCAAACTCAAGATGGATTGGTGTATCTCTCCCTTGGTTTTTCTCTCCCTCTCTCTCGGCCAAAGCAAGCAGAAAATGATGAAGAAAGAAAGCTAAATGGTGATAAGAAGGCAAGACAATTTGGTCTTGGTCAAGGCCCTAGATGGCCAACAAGTGGCATCACCAATTTCCACTCATTTTTTTTTCTTCTCCTTGCAAATTTGGTCAACATTTTCGGCCAAAGCTAGCTGAGAATGAGGGGATATTTTGCACAAATATTAATGAGCTTATATGGTAAGAAAGTGGTGATCAAGTGGTGTGTTCAATCGGTAGTGCACGGTACACGTCGATTCGCACCGTTTTTCCTTAAATCACATATACTAGGGTTTTTACTTCCTATTCACTAACTTTTTATCATTGCTTCTAATCACATATTATTTCTCACCTAAAAGTCACTCTTAAGCACCAAATTTGATCCTTACTCCGTACCGGATAATTACACTACGGATACACGAAAAATCCTATTTCACTTCGAATTGAAATCGGAAAGGAAAACCCTAATTTCCTATGATCATTGGCACTTTTCTAGGGTGATTGGTAGTAGACCCATAATAAATAAATAATTTCCAAATAAAAGGGCATTTTAAGAAAAATATAAGAAATTTGCAAGTCATCACAAACTTAATCAAATAGTAGTTGCCACTCCGTCAACTTTCAAATAAAGTAATCAATCCGGTAGAACACCACTTATCACCAAATTCCGTCCACCAAACATACCCCTTACCGGGCCCGAACACCTCAACAGGAACAGGAATGGTAATACTCGAGTATACTGGAAATCCAGAGTCTCCAATACCCAAAGATTTTCCAGGAACAGGCACCCATGGATCGTTAATTTCCTCGACCAAACCCTTACTGGCTCGATTCAAGTAACTACCCATGAGGTTGAGCTCAGATTTAACAGGCACAGGAAGGTCGTTGGATATTTGTCCAAACGACATCATATCAAGCACAAGTAACAGATTCAAGTGTACACGGAAATCATATCAGACACAAGTAACAGATTCGGGTGTATACAGGAAACAAGTCACACAGGCCAGAGAACAAGCGTGATAAAGTATACCCTCTCATACAAGTCACAATTTGCAAACACATATACCAAGTTACGCAGCAATTGAGGGGAGTGGTACACTCACCGGTTCAAACAAGGATAACATCAAAAGTTTCCTCCCAATGTATGCCTTTGATCATCGAGAACCCTAAAATAACCATGGTAAAACACTTATGGTTCCTACATCCACAAATCTAGCAAATGGAATGCACAAATGAGACTCAACTACGAGTCATATACTTATCCAAGTAAACTACTACTACAAAGAGATAAAAGGTGGTTTTGGAGTAAAAAGGTAACGGTTGGTCCTAAGAACGTGAATGACCCCAAAACCCCTCCCTTCTACCAAAAGCCAGACCTACAATGATTGACCGACTCCAAACTTAAAGTGGGAAAAGAAATTAAGCATTGTTCTTAAGAAAACAGAATTTTCCAGTTTTGTGCATCACTATTTGAAAAATCATATCTCAAGATTTTCAAGTCCAAAATTGATAAAATTTATGCCGTCAGAAAATAGACTCAAAGGGATAAAATATTTCAGAAGACACATGTATAAGATTTAGATCACAAGTCAGTCAAATTCGAGCCTCAAATTGCTATTTTATCCAGTAAAAGACAGAACAGGTATACAATTTTAGTCAACTTTGAAAAATCACCATAAATCGTACAGACAGAACCAGGGTCTGAAATTTTCACAGTTTATAGTTCTATGAACTTAGTTTAAAAATCAACAAACGGAACTCAATTCTGATATTTCTACATCAAGTTATAACAGATTTCCCGAGACTGCTCAGGAGTTCTTGCGAAAATTTTGACAGCACCTCCCTTTGTATTCCTTTACTTGTCCATCCAAACATCAACACCAATCACTTCTTAATTTCAACCACAAGTGCACCCACAAATCATAAGCTATCAAACACTCTTAATTAGGGCCACAATACCCTTCAAATACAACCAAGTAGTTGCTTAAATTAGAAACCCTAAAGCTGGAATTTAGGCACATAAGCTGAAAATTTCCTTAGACAAGTCCATCTTGCACATAATACCTCAATAATTCATATAGCAAAGCTATCAAAACATGAACAACCCTCAAGCATCACATGTGACCAGAATTTTCACCATAAAACTGAAATTTACCATAAAACTACTTCAAACCATGAAATATTCTTACAAGGTTACCTATGTAGCAACTATAATCCACTAATTTACACTTATATGAAGGAAAAGAAAGTTGCTTGTCCAAAGTACCTTGTATCCTCAACAAAGATGGTAGCTTAGAGCTTGTCCCTCCAAAATCACTCCACTCAATCCTTTAATCCTCCTTAGAAAACAACTTTTATAAAGTAGTTTGTGATTTGGTTGGTTAAAGCTCAAGATTGTAGCAAGAAATTGAGGTGCAAGATGAAGCCTTCTTTCTCTTTTCTCCTCTCTTTTGGCCGGCCAAGGATGAAGGAAAATGAGATGAATTTTGGTCAAATTTTTTATTTAGTAAAGTAAGAAAGTCTTGGTCAAAAGTTCAACTCCAATCGGGTCGCGACACTTGGCACCTTTTAGGGTTAAATCTTATCTTCTTTCTCCCAATGGTTTATCTATCTAGCTAACCTCTAATTGTATCCTAGCACCTTGTAAAATAATATCACTTAACACAAAACTCCAACTAGTGGTCAAAATTTATCGTACTTACCGCACTAGCGGGTCCCACGTCCATAATACATTCCAAACGTGACATGTACTAATTTATACGAGAAAAATGATTTAAGCACTATACTCACTTATAAAAATGTTTGAAAAATTAAAATACTAACATGAAGTAAAGAAAATGCATGTGAAAAAATAAAATAAATATACCCTAGTTTTTCGGGTTCTCACAATAAATATCCCAATCTTATCCCAAGTTTTACCATCAGTCGGTCCTTCCTTGCGAATTACAAGTGAGAGTCATTGTTCAACCTCAAGAATAGTGATGCACAACACATAAGTCTAGGGTTAAACCACAGGTTCCCGATCACTTTCTTAAGTCTAGGGTTCCCTAAGTTTACATGGATGTCCCGAAGCCATCCCCAGCTTTCATATTCTCACACAAGTCTAAGTTCACAGATATACATAGAAAGACAAAATCAATAAGGTAAGAATCACTTAATTATATAAGCAAGGATAGACAATCAGGAGCCAAAAGATGGTCCTCTAGGTTCACCAGAGTAATGCATACTTTGTTTAAATTATATCACAACAAGTTCAAGTAAACATACAACAAGTCCAAACATTCAAAAGAGGAATTAAATAGGTCTGCAATGCTAGCACATAATATATTCAAGACACGCATCAAATTTCGAGTCTAACCCCTTGTTATTGAGATACAACCAGGTATTGCTTAGACTAATTCATATCAACACTCGTAACCCAATCTTCTCAACCGGTCCAGCCTCAGGTCTAACCTTAGGATCCTTCGTGTCTTATCCTACACCACTAAACTTTATCCTCTCAATTCTGTGACACCCCAACTTTTAAGATGCTATTGTTTTACGGTTTCTTTAGTTCATTTTATTTTAAAACATTATTTTGTTTCAGGGAAGATACTAAAGTTATTTCTTTGGGTTTGATTTAAAACCTTATTTTGTTTTAAAAGACTAGAAACCCTAAAATTTTAATCAAAAACCCTAGTTTACTTGTGACTATGTTTAAATCCCTCATATTTGACTCAAAACCCTAATTTTATTCTATGGAATTGTAAAATTCATCACATTTTTCTTAAAATTCCTTTTATTTGGAAATTATTCATTTATTATGGCCCTACTACTCAAGCACCCCATAATAAGTGCAAATGAACCTAGAAAGTAGGGTTTCACTTTTCGTTTTCAAGATTGGAGCAAATTAGGTTTTTCGCGATTTTTCGCCGGATGATTTTTCGGTACGGAGCAAGGATCAATTTGGTGATTAAAAGTGACTTTTAAGTGAGAAATAATATGTGATTAGGAGCAATGATACAAGGGTAGCAAATAGGAAGTAAAAACCCTAGTACATGTGTTTTTAAGAAAAACGGCGCGAACCGACGAGTACCGCGCACTACCGATTGAACGCACCACTTGACCACCACTTTCTTACCACATGGGCTCATTAATATTTGAGCCAGATACCCCCCTCATTGCCAGCTAGCCTTGATCGAAAATGTGGACCAAATAGCAAGGAAAAGGAAAGAGAAAAATGAGAGGTGGTGGTGGCGACACTTGTCGCCACCTAAGGGTTTCTTGACCAAGAGACTAGTCTTCCTACTTATCCCCAATTTTGCATCTTTCCTCTTCATATTTCTGTTCCTTGACCGAGAGAGAGAGAGGAAAAAACACCAAAAGAATTTGCTCCATTTCTTCTTGATTTTGAGCTACAAAGTGAGAAAACAAAGAAAGTAAACCGATTAAAGTTATCTTTGAGTGTTAGTTTAGTGAAGTGTTGGTGAATTTTTGAAGGGGAAAGCTAGGGTTGCTCTTGGAAGACACTAAGCAAGGTAAGGATGATGGTTTCCCCAAATTTTACTCTTAATCTTGTTCCAATTAGCTTAGCAACTCAAAATTGTGGTGTATAATGGTTGTTATCATGCCTTGGGTGTTGTTTTTCCTTGTGGGTACATGAGTTAGGGTTTGATGAATTTCTGCCCAAACTTGGTGTATGGTTAATATATGTGGTATCCAAGATTATTTAGGGGGTTTTGGTAGCAAGTGAAGCAAGAAATGAAGAGAGTATCATTGAAACCAAAAAATTCCAGATTTCTGGAAAAATTTCACCCTGTTCTGTCCGGTTCTAGTTCGTATAGTTAGAGGCCGAATTAGGCTTGAATAAAACATGAAAGTTGTATAGAATGGTATTTTATAGTTTTCCTACAAAATTTCAGCTCAATCGGAGCAACGTAGGACATGAAAAGACCAAAATACCCTCGCTGCTCTAGGTTAAATTCCAGTGTTCCGCGTGGACAGTTCAGACTTTTTGGCTGTGTTTATTCACTATAATCCGTTCTGATTTAACCATTTTCCAAAACATGAAAGTTTTAGTACCCTGTCTTAGCTTTTCAACGCCACAAATAACGCCTTAAACGGACCTTGGTAGACTGAGATATGGCCATTTGAATGCAGTACGGTTGATTAGCCAAATAGTTGGAACCAGGTTATATGAATTGGAAATTTGATTAGGTTACACTGAAAATTAGACTAAGTGCTCTTCATAAAATTGTAGGCCTTCGTCTTAGCTTCGAAATGGTATAAGTTTCATTTCAATCCGATAAGCGTAGCCTCGGATGTGCCCGTTCCGCAAAAACCCGTCAAAACTGTTTTTTGTAAACGTTGTTTCCGCACTTGATATTAGCTTAATTGTTGTTCTCGTATTGTTTTGGAGCCTATGGAATGGCTATTGAAATGGAATTGTGTTATGGATAACTTTGGGTTGGATTGAGTAAAATATTGAAGCCATAAATGGCTGGAAAATGGGTAAACACAAGGGGCATGCCGCCGAATTTTCACGAGAAAGATAAACTAGTCTTCGGAGTCCTAGTTTTATATTTTGCAAATTTAACTTGGATACACTGAAAAATGGATTGAGTTATCTTCATGGATGTTGTAACCTTTTGTCTAAGGTTCGAGACACTATCTAGTACATTTTGATCCGATAACCCTAGCTCCCGTTATGGACAAGATCGTGTAACCGTTTTGATTATTTTGACCGTTTTCAACTGTATTCGATCGTTTCAGTTATAAATTGCTGTTGTATGGCCGTTTCACTCATGTGTGTATATAATCTTCCCATACAGATCTTGAGGCTTTTGACGGTGACGGTCAAGCTCCGTGAATTATATCATTTTTCGTGCCAAGTTATATCAAGTGAGTAATTGGGTGGTTATTGATATGAAATTGTTAAAGTGCTTTGTACATGTTAAATGGGTACATAGGCGAGGGTGTACTTTATCTCACTCGACCTAAGCCCATCCTTTGTTTTGATTTCCTATGTGAGAATACATGCTTTATGTTGAGTATCACCCTCTTGCTGTGTGCTGAGGAGGGGAATTACATGACTTGAGTATCACCCTTTTGCTGTGTGCTAATAGGGGTGATCTCGTGACTTGAATTAAACCCCATTTGCTGTGTACTGTTTGGGGTAAGTATCTTGTTGTGCACTTGTTGAGAGATACCATCTATTGAGAGATCGGATATCTCATTCCAGCCCGGTTCCAAGGGTTAGACGAACTATTCGAGCCAACCGGGGCTTGGTCGAAGATAGTTCCATGCTAAACTTGGGATTTAGTTTCTTGTTATAGCTTTGACGAAAGCTAAGTTACTTTATTTCGCTCGAGCTGCTGTGTGCTGTTGGCTGGCCAGCGGGGGTTGATAAGGTGAACGGGGAACGTTTAAGTGGAGTCTACGGACCATGAGTACTTGGTTGACGGAGTGTCAACAGGCGTTCAAGTTCGGGGAATTGAACTGGCTTTGGAGCCACCCGTATCCTACACTTGTGATGTTACTTTTCTGTTATTGATGTGAAATATCCTGATTTACTTGTTTAATTATGTGAGTTTTATTTTTCCCCCTGATTGCTCACTAAGCATATAGCTTACCCCATTCCATTTGTTTTCCTTAGCAGGGGCCCGACGCGGGGGATCGCTCGGGAAGGTGTTTAGTGTTTCGATTTTAGATGAGTGAGCTTGTACTTGTTATAAGTTAACTGGCAAGATGTATATAGTTGTTGTGGTGGTTATAATTATCAACTTTTCTAGGGTTTACTTTCTGGTACTCGGGGTATGTATGATTTGATGTATATTTGAAATTTATATTGCAATTTGTTTGAGGTTTGTAGTGAGGGAGTGAGTCCCGGCGAGAGCTGGGCAGGTGACTCGCCGAACCCTGAGGTACGCCCTAGGGGGAGGTGGGGCCGTCACAAATTCTATCCCTCATTATCTTGCCATTTGGGCAAGGCGAGTATTGGTCTCTTGTAACTGCTCACGAATAGCTTTAATCCATCTTACTCCTTAATCACACCAGTTTCAAGCTCTCGGGTTTTGTCATTTTACATCCTCCAATATTCTTTTAACTCATATACTTGGTAACATTAGCCTTGTATTAACACCACACCATCAAGATAAAGAATCTATCATCTCACAATCACACCAATTTCTTCTATTCCTATTCCAATTATGGCTCAAGTCTTATTTAAGCTTCTAGTATTTCAATTATATGTCACATTAGCCCCACAGTCCGGCATCCTAAACATCTAGTCTAGGATAAACTACAGTGATCTGAAAACCTAAAGGTCTGATACCGCCTGTGATAACCCCACTTCCCCCTAGGGCGTACCCCAGGGTTTAGCGGACCGCCTGTCTAGCTCTTGTCAGGACTCGCTCACTCACTTCAATAAAACGGGTTACAACTTCAAAAGAAAGTAAAGATGTGCCAATCAAACTTAACATATAGACAAACATTATCACAGATACACAATCCTCAAGGTTAAGTACAAAAGTTCAGGATCCAACCAACTACTAATACTACCACTATTACACAACAAAAGTCCTAGTTGAAAGTTTAGTCTTCTTCTAATCACCCGTCCTTTCTCTCAAACACTGTAAGGAAAACAAATTTAATGAAATCGAGGGATGAGCTAAAGCTCAGTGAGGTTCCCATACACATAACCAAGCAATTGAAACAAGGACATTATTCATTCAACAACAATCAATCAAGAAAACATTAACAAGATAAAAGCAATGAAAACACACGCATTAATAGGATACATGCTCACGTGGAGCCATTCGTTCATTCATTCGCCAACCATTTTCCTTATCCCTCCAATATTAGAAAATATATTTTTTTGCAAGTGAAAACTCCTTCAGTGTTCTTGACATTCATTCATTGATTTCATTTCCTTCCACTAGCCAATTCTCCACCAATCTTTGTGATCATACTCAAGTATACCAAACATTATCCCAGGGTCACCAGTTGCCCAATCGAGTCCATTTCTGGCTCGAGTCGACTGGCAACGAAGGGCAAGGGTCCAATTCAGTCAAAAGACTTACATTCATGCACAAGTAGCATTCAATCATTGAAAATTCACTTTTTGCTTGGGTCGAGTGCAATAAAGTACACACTCGCCCATCGAAAATCCATTTAACAATCATTAGAAAGCATTTAACACTCAAGTGAATATTCATAACAAGTACACAATCATTTAATACACAAACATGCAAGAAACACACACCAAATTTAAAAGCAAGCGAACAAGTAAGTCCTTTAGTTGACCGCACCGGGATTCCTTTTGAAATCCTCTTGAACACCTGAAGAAATATCAATCAACCATCACTAAATGCAAATCACCTCTAGGTCAATTTCCCCCTTAAACCATCACTCACGTGCCCTAAGTCACTTAGCATACAAGGGAGAAAACTCATTTGCTTAGGCAACCAAGAAAACGCATCAAAAGAGGCTTAATCCTTTGAAAATCAAGATTCAAAATGAAGGTCTAAAGTTACAAGAAACCTTGTATCCATCCATGAAATTAAGCTTAAAATGGGCTAACAAGCTCAAAGGAAAGTTGGAAGTCATTAAGAAGTGCATTTTGTTTGAAACTAGAAAATTCCAGCTTTGTGCGACAATACTTGAAAAATCACATCTTGAGTTCCATAAGTCCAAAAATTGAAAAATTTACACTGTTGGAAACTAGATTCAATGTCCTAAAACTCTTTAGAAGATGCCTTTTCCAGATTCAAATCATAAATCATTCAAATCTCAGCTCCAACTTGCCGCTTCATTAAAACAGGGCAAAACAGTCTCGATTTTCAGTGAAATTTGAAAATTTAACAAAATTCATAGGAATTGAATTAGCCTCTAAAATTTTTAAAATTAAAGAACTTCAAGTCTAGTTTCAAACGCAACAAGTGGAATGAAATTTGGATTTCCCTACACCAAGTTACAACAGTTTTACGAAAACTGGTTTTTTTGAAACCTGATCCACGGATTTCCAGCCTTGGAGCATCAACACAGTTTTGAAATCAGGGAATAACTAGGGCTACACAAGTTAAAGTTTATTGTGGTTTATAGTGTTGAAAACTACATTCAAAATACTAACAATCATTAGAATAAACCGTTTTCAAATTCATTTCACAAGAGGAGTGAAAATAAGCTACAAGATGCAGCTGTGCAAGTTTCTCGGGTAAAATAGTAAGAGCAAATCAGTAAACTTTGCCGGTTCGCCATGGCTCACAGAAAATGAATTAGTAGGGGTACTTTATACCGTTAGAAAGCCCTTGGAGTCTAGTTTCAAATGCAATTGACGGCACTCAATTTCAATAGTCCTACACTAAGTTATGATCATTTTACTAAAACTGCCCAGAGGTGACTGTCACCCGACTTTCAAGCTTTCACGAGAGTTATTTCAAGTTTATTGCTGCCAATCTCACCTCTAAGCCAGCAACTTGCTACCAATATCAAAGGCAACATGCTACATATCATACTAAACAAGAAATATAACATTTATAGCATGACTTCCTAGTGGAAACTTCTCAAAAATTCACACTAAAAGGCTATAAATTGAGTCATGTTTCCCCCTCGGTCAAATCTGGAAATTTCTTTTTAGCAGCCACCAGCTCACATGGATGCTATATTTACACCAAGCTTCATCTATCAAAAGGGATTCAAGGATTCCCTAGCAACTTGCAGCAAAACAAGAGCCAAAATCTAGAAAACAAAAGGTCATTCATAGTTTGATCCAAGCTAGAAAATTTCCAGCAATAAATCAAGTCTCTACAACCTGTTTCTACTTCAATCCAACCTCAACTAAACATACATCAAAAGCCCTCTAAAGTATGTGAAAGAAATTGAAGTTCCAAGTCATGTTACCTTTAAACAAGCTAGAAGTTAACTCCCCTGTTTTGGTCCTTCTACTTGATCAAACAAGCTGGAAATGGAGGTAAGACACAAGCTTCCTTTCAGTTTTCTCTCTCTGGTTCCTCTTGGCTGAAGTGGAAGCAAAACAAGAGAAATTTCTTTGTTTTCTCTCAATCTTCGCTTGGCTGGAAGGTTGGAGCAGGAGACAACCTTTTCCTCTCAACTCTCTCTATTCTTTCTCGGCTAAAGTAGGACAAAACAAGAGACCAGTCTTGTTTGTTTTGTTTTCTTTCTCACGGTGGTTGAACTGAAGTAAAGAAACAAGAGGAACTAAATTTGGGTTGGTCAACTTTTGCATGCTACTTGGACTTGGTTAAAAATGGAGGCAATGGAGAAATATGTCTCTCTCTGTTGGGAAATTGGAGCAAGACAAGGAAACAAAATCCTGCAGCTTTCCTTAACTTTTTCCACTCTCTTGGCTGGAAAAATGAAGAAGAAATATCTCTCACCTCCCCTCTCTTTAGAACCGGCCAAAGCAAGAGAAAAAGAATGAGGAATAGGGCCGCATGAAGCTTCAATTGGATAGACATAACTCTAGTGTTGGTCAAGATTAGTTGATTAGGTGACAAATAGTAAAATTGCAAGGTAAGTCTATCTTTACTTGTCAAACATATGTGAGTTGTCAAGAGTTATTCTAACAATTACCCCTCACTTCTATATTCTCATGTTATGTTCCTACTAATTTCTTATTCTAGTGTTAATTTCTATAAAGGTTAATCCAACACTAATATAGGGTACATCCAAGTTATTTAATCACAAGAAACAGGTAACAAGTAAACACAACACCCTCAATTCTAAAACAAAAGCATGAAATGCACAACAAATTTCGGGCTCTCACAATAATCTCACGAAAGAACGAGTCATGGCCTTTCCTAGTTCTAGGCAAACCAAGTATAAAATCCATGGATTTCGGCTGATTTGAGGAGATATTTAGGGCTGATTAGCTCAATTAATATCAATAAGATTAAGGTAATAAAGTAGTGTTTAAGTGGTGCACTCAATCGGTAGCAAACGGTGCACGTTAGTTCAACTCTATTTTCCTTAACTCGCACATTCTTGTGTTTTTACTTATGGTTCACTAACTTATTATTATCACTTCTAATCACACACTTTTTGTTATCTAAAACTCACTCTTAACCACCAAATGTAGTACACACACCTCACCAAGTAATCACACTACCAAAATGCACCAAAGACACACCAAAAACCCTAGTATGCACAAAAAATCCTAACCTATGCCCTTCCTTTAGAAAAATCATAACTTGAGTTATAAATATCAAAAAGTCATACAACTTGGCCTATTACAAACTAGACTTCAAATGCTAATAGTCTTTAGAAGACACCTCAAAGAGATTCAGTTCATAAGTTGGTTCAAATTGAGCCATAAGCTACTACAACATTCCTATGTTTACTTGTGCAGGGCAGAATTTTCAGTCAACTTTGCCAATTTCCTAAAATTTATAGAGATTGAATCAAACTCTAAATTTTATACTGTAGGAAGCCCTATGAATCTAGTTTCAAATGCAACAAATGAAACCCAATTCCGACTTTCCTATACAAAGTTATAGCCAATTTCCCAAAGCTGCGCAGAGCCTCCTGCGAAAATTTCTAGATTTTCTAACAATTTGAGATTATGAAACTTTTCTGAACAAAATTCACTCCCTTGGCTCAAATTCAACCATTAAAACAACCAAGAATCTAAGGCAAGTAAGTTCAAATAAGAGCTATAAAGACAAGTAAAATTTTGGGGTCTCACACTCTCTCCCCCTTAAAAGAATTTCGTCCTCGAAATTCGAACCTTTACTCGCACAAAACTTGATGTTACAGGATTTTCCTCCAATTCCTAAGTGGCTTTCTCTTACTCATAGTACTGCCACAAACTTACCTAGAGAGAAAATCTCACCAACGTAATGGCTAAGTTGATATGCTAAGGAAGTTCAATGAAGGCGTCAAATTGTACAAAGCGATATAAATTTAGGAACTTGATGAAAAGGACAATTCGTAACTATGGAACTTGGTTACTACTCTTGCTAAATCGTGAAATAAAACACTATGCATTGATAAATAATCTCCAAAGTACATCTCCTCTCATGACTACAATTAAATCGCTAGACACGTACTACCCTCCATGCCTCTTTTGACAAAAAACAAAAATAGACTATAGAGGTATAAGCAAAATAAAGTAGCTATAAAATTCGGTAAAAACATTTCCAAATCGTAAAGTGAAAATAACAGAACACATTTAAAGTAAAACACTCTCCTTATATATATAGTCACATACCCAATGGGACATTAACCCTAGGTATTGCTCAGACACTACACTTAATCAAAACTTGAAGAAGTACAGCCAGGTATGTACACTTGCATACTAAGGGTCCCAATTCTCACTAATATCTTCAATATATCCCAAGTTTAGACTATTTGCATTCCCCCGTGAGGACCCAAATTTTCTTATTTTTATTTTATTTTATTTTTCTGGTTTATTTAATTATTTACTCACCCATTTTCTCTGAATAATTTATTTCAATCATTTTAAACTTATTTACATGGAATAATGTCTCAATTATATTTTTAACACGTCTCGTTAGTAAAATTAATTTTTCTAGAGCTCGTTTAGTGAGAAATAAGGAGTACACGTTTTTTGAGGCTATGTTTGATCCGAGAGTACATTAGTCTTGAAGAATTAAGAATGACCAGTAGTAGACTAACAAAAGTTAATTGAGAAATTAGATGTGATTGAGTTAAAATTAAGCGTATACCGTGCGCGTGTCAAAAGTTTTTCGAAAGACGCGTTGGTACAAATTAATTGGAGATTTGAGGAATTACTACTAGACTCATGTGAGGACTCATATTTTTATTTCTAAAATAGTTATTTTCATGATTTATTACCTTAGTATTGGTTAGTTATACTATCGTTATAGGAATTTCTTGGAAGTTTCACCGTAACGCGTGCAAATCGAAAGTTCGCGTAGATCGATCTGGAGCGGTTAATTGGAGATTTAAGGAATTTATTCTAGACTATTAAGAGTGAATAATTATAATGTTTAAGAAAGTGCATTGGAGGTTTAATGCACAAGTGAAACGAACTCGAGAGGAATCGGGCACAAAACGTGCGCGAACGCGCACTATTCCTAGTTGACTTTTGGAGCACTTTTGGGCCACACACTTAAGCTTCCTCAAGAAGTTTTCTCATCAGCACACAACAGTCTCTCTCTTGCTCTTGCTGGCCGAACAACAAGGAGGAAGAACAAGACCAAATTCCTTCATCATCTTGCTTCATTTCTTCATCAAATCACTCAAAAATTTACACACAGCTTGCAAACCACTTGGTGATCAACCTAAGCTAGGAAAGGAGCTTCTTCTCACAATTTTTCTTGAGCTTAAAGTGACCGAAAATTTCTGATCTAGCCATCTAAGGAGGTAAATGATGATCAACCTCTTGAATCTTGGTTTATATAAGTTGTATTGCACTTGTGAGCTCATAAATTCATATGAGTAGCTTTATATTGTTGGAAATCTTGTGAGTGGGCTCTATGAAATCCCACAATGGCTTGATGAACTGATTTGATGAGATTTGATGTTATTTATGTTGAATTAGTGCTTAATCTAGTGAAAATAAGTTGTGTTGTGAAAGAAAACTCAAAGGAAGTGAGATGAGCAAAAGTGACGATTCTGCCCCTGTTTTGCTGTGACCCTTAGTGCAGATACGATTTTTCAAAGATTGCTTGTCAAAACTGAAATTTCCGAACTTAAAGGAAATTGAGTTTTTAGAACTCACCTTTTTCCTTCAAGATTGCTTGATTGTTTTACACTTGATTTCAAGATGAAAATCGGATTTTCCTTGTATTATTAAAACCCCACTTCGAGCCTCGATTTGCGAGAAATTAATGCTCATTCTAGGATATCTTCTTAGATTGTACATGAGTGCAATCTTCCTTGGTAATTAGGGGTTTTAAGCGATAATAGGTAATAGTTCATTATTATTTGCTCAGGTGCTCAAGGGGACCTTCAAGAGGAACTCGAAGCCGACGCCTAAACACTTGTTTGAGCACTTACTCACTTGTTTTGAATAGGTGAGTGTTCCATATAGGAGTACGTGATTTGAATAGTTTTATGACATGTTTACTCTATGGTCATTATGTGTTTAACTGTTAAGTGCTACCGATAATTGCTTCTGTGAACTTTTCCACAATTTTAAGGCGAGTGTGTACTTTATCGCACTCGACTTACTAAAATGATAAATGTCTTCAAATTAACAGTGAACTATTACCGTTTATTGTTTACCGTTTACCGTTAACCGTGATTACTTACCGTTTACCGATTTACTTGATTACCTGCTTACTTGATTACTTGATTATCGTAAATTACATGTTCATATGAAATTACCGCATATTGCTTATGTGTTTAAGTGTTAAGTGTTAATGATAATTACTCATATGAAATCAGCCACCGTTTTAAGGCGAGTATGTACTTTATCTCACTCGACCTATTAAAATGATAAATTTTTACCGTACACCAATTTACTCGATTACTTGTGCATGTTGTAAGCTCTAAGCTGAACTGGGCCCTGCCCTTGGTTACTAACCTACTCGAGCCAGGACTGGGCTCGGTCGGGTAGGTTGGAACCCTGGGACACCGTTTCGGTATACTCGAGTACTACCACTGGAGGGATAAGGTGATGGCCAGACAAACCGAGGGGACAAGGAGTTATAAGGTGAAGTTGATCGAAATGGTTCCACTAGAACACCGTATCCTTCAGTATGTGTTTGTTTCTGTATCATGAAAACTGTCTTATTGTAAATGTGCCAATGTGAAACCTTGAACCATGCTTATGTTATGCTCAAATTACTCGTACAATGATAACTATCTCATGTTAAGGTGCCAAATATGCAACCTTGAACCATACATGTGGTATGCTCAAATTACTTGATTTATTAGAACTGCTAGAGTGTCTTGGAACCTCACTGGGCTGTGTAGCTCATTCCACGTTTTTGTTTTCCTTAACAGGGTTCGCGACCAAGAGTGCTCATGAATGGTACTAGATTGTTTTCTTTTGAAGACCTTATGTCGTATTATAGCAGATGGTTGTAGTACATATTCTCTTGGATTGTATTAAGCTTGAAAGCTAACCAATTGTAAGCATGCAATATTTTGGAGTACTTTAATTATATATTGAAGTTATTTAAAGTATTTCGAGCTTTTGAATTGTGAATTGCAGTGAGTCCTGGCGAGAGCTGGGCAAGCGTTCCACGGATACCCTTTGGTTCACCTTAGGGAAAAGTGGGGGCGTCACACAATCCCCACAGTCCAAGAACTCTCTCCCGGCACGAGCTCTGTGAGGACTTGTAAACTTCCTTATATTTTTCTTAAAATTCCCTTTAATTTGGAATTTATTACTTTACAATAACTTTACTACACATTCACTTCTCCAATAGCTACAAATAATCATAGAAACAAGGGTTTCCTTTTTATTTTCATTGTTATGATAAATTAGGGTTTTTACGTCTTTTCGTAGTATGAGTAATCGGTACGGTGTGTGTATTAAATTTAGTGATTAAGAGTGAGTTTTAGATGATATTAAACGTGTGACTAGAAGTGCTAACACTAAGTGTGTGAATCATACATTAAAACACTAGTATACGCGATTTAAGGAAAAACGGTTGGAACCGACGGGTACTGTTCTCTACCGATGGAATACACCACTTGACCACCACTTTATTACCTTAATCTGTGAGGATTTGTAAAATCCCTTAAATTTTTCTTAAAATTTCCTTTTATTTGAAATTTATTACTTTATAATGGCCTTACAACTCATTCACCCCACAATAAGTGCAAACAAACATAGAATCAAGGGTTTTTCCTTTCGTTTTCAAGTTATCGCAGATTTGGACTCCAAACCCGGAGTGATACCCGAACATGACCTATAAAGGCACTACATCTTTTGGTGAGTGCTTTCAAATACAAAATTGAACTTGATACTTGTGTTTAATACGTGATCAATGTGATTACATGTTATATAAGTGGACAGATAGGGCAAGAGTGTACTTTATCGCACTTGCCCTAATGTAATTTTTTCTTGTTCATCGATTTCAATTGAATTGATATACATGCATATGAATTATATATTGTCTGGAATTCCAGAAACCCTGTGGCTAGTCAATCGAGTCGAGCCGGCAAGGACCTGGTCAATTAGATAACGAACCCTGGGTAGTTAGTGATGCCGAGTGGAGTGCTATCTCCTCGACTAATCGGTATACTCGAGTATTACCACCAGTGTTTATCGTGGAGTTCGGGCCCGGTAAGGGGTTTGGTTGGTGGACGGAGATTGGAGTTAGGTGGTGTTCTACTGGACTAGTTACTTTATTTGAAAGTTGACGAAGTGTCAACTACCACTCGATCAAGCTACGGTGGAGCCAATTTACAAGAGCAACTGTATCCTTTTACGTGAAATGCTGAATATTTATTGTTTGGCTATATGAAGTGTTATTGCTCACTTTCTCGACTTGTTATGCTCGCTATTTCACTCTCATGTTATATTTACTGTACTTAATGGGCAATTTGCTATTTGGAACATCACTGAGCTTTAGTTCATTCCACGCCATTTGTTTTCCTTACAGGGGGTACGAGCGAGCGCGTGAGACATGTACAGACTAGCGTAGTCTAGTTGTTTTGAATTTTGTAATTGTACTCGCACGAGTCGCTCGATTAGGGTTGAATGTATTGGGAACTTAAATCTTTTGATGTATTTGGGATTGTATGCATGATTGAGATAGAAATGAATGTATTTGTATGTTCCAAACTTGGGAACTGTTATTTCGTTTATTATTGAGGTTGTACCCTATTTTATTTGATGTGAGTGAGTGAGTCCTGGCGAGAGTTGGGCAGGCGACCCACCGAACCCTGGGGTACGCCGCAGGGGGAGGTGGGGCCGTCACAGATGGTATCAGAGCTCTTATCGAGCTCGTGCCGGGAGAGGGTTCTCGGACTGTGGGGATTGGCTTATTAAGTGTGGAACAAATGTTTATTGTTGGGGGCATTAGATATGTATGTTGGGTAGAAATCTCAAAAGTGTTTAATTTCCTCTTGAACCTGGCCAGTTCGAGTGGTGAATTATCACATTTTTGGATACTTGTACCCGAGTACCAAAGAGTGATTCCTTTCTGATAAGTCGATATCTCGAGTACTATTAGGATAAGTTTGGATGGCGAAAGTCAAGGCACTGCGAATGCGAATAATCTGGACTTGGGATATATTGAAGATATTAGTGAGAATTGGAACCCTTAGCATGCAAGTGTACGTACTTGGTTGTACTTCTTCAAGTTTTAATTAAGTGTAGTGCCTGAGCAATACCTAGAGTTAATGTCCTATAGGATATGTGAATTACTATGATACGTATATAAAGAAAGTATGTTTTTCTATATGTTTTATGATTTGACAATGCTTTTATCGAACTTTATAGTTAATTTATTTTGCTTATACTTATATAGGCTATTGTTCAAAAGTGGTATGGAGGATAGGCGGAATCAAGGACGTGGAACTACCCGAGGACGCTGTTCTAGCCGTGGCCGTGAGGGTAGACAGGCACAAGAACCAATGCAAGAACCGAGAAGGGAAAGAGGTGAAACGGTTGGACCACAACTTGGACCCCGGATGGAAGGGGCGGATCAGGTGGCAACCGCAATTCAACAAATGACTAATATTCTGGCCGTTTAGTAGAGCAACAGGTCAAGCCCCTGTAAATCAACCTAGGAATCCTGAAATGGGGCCCTAGAAAGATTCCAAAAATTCTCTCCTCCTAATTTCTTGGGAGGACGGGACCCTGAGGGAGCGGAGAGATGGTTAAAAACCATGATCAATATATTCGCCCCTCTAAACTTGCTGAGGATAGACAGGTGCAATTTGCTGTTTTTCAGTTTGAGGGTTCAGCCAGGGCTTGGTGGAATGTAGTTAGAGCTAAGTGGGAGAGAGAGGGAACCGCATGGACCTGGTTGAACTTCGTGCGGGAGTTTAACGAAAAATACCTCTCACCTATTGTCCAAGAGAAGAGAGAGGACGATTTTATTAAACTCCGTTAGGAAACTTCGAGTGTAGCTGATGTGAGACGGATCTAGACGAACACCAAGTTGGGAAGATTGGCGGAACTTTGACCCTTCTAGAATCACGAGCCACGAACTAAGGAGATTCCTTAACCCACGACTAGCAAATTTAGTGAACCAAAAGTATAGATAGAAGAACGCCACAATCAAGGAGACTACTTGATTGATAAGTTCGATGAACAGCTTGAGATTGATTCTCAAGTATTCAAAGGAAATTCTCTTGAGGCAAGAGAGAGTGAATAAACTCACGAATATTTTATAAAATCTGAACTTCCTTTAATGAATG
The DNA here is from genome assembly GCF_003713205.1 of Coffea eugenioides. NCBI lineage: Eukaryota > Viridiplantae > Streptophyta > Magnoliopsida > Gentianales > Rubiaceae > Coffea > Coffea eugenioides. The sequence continues at coordinate 17,616,062 of NC_040043.1, read as the reverse complement.
AAAACCTAGGCTATATATAGCCTTACAGGACTCAAACCCTAGAATGTCCAATGGACGACCTTGCCCTTCATTAAGGGTGAAAATATCTAACAACTAATTAACTAATCTAAGACTCAGAATTCGGCCAAAGGTAAAGTGTTATTGACCGAAATTATTTAATGCTAACAAACAACTAATAATGATAACTAAAAACCTAATTAACAAGCTAGTACTCCGCGAACTAGTCTTTACTTGAATCTTCCAATTCCCCATGTGCTTGAATGGAATGGGCCTTGGTCTCTATAGTCTCATCATTCCCCTCCTCTTAAAGGTGATTTGTCCCCAAATCATGACTCTTCTTACAAAACAAAAGTGATGAGAGCATGTGTATAGTCACCAAGCAGCCTGCATGTCGCCTTCTCAAGCGAAGAAAGATCAGGACACCCTTGTGGGACACCAGGAAAACTCGTGGTGGTGGTAGATACATGTTGCGGACAGCAAGAGTTCCATGATAATGGGCACACAAGTGACGCCTCAAGCCTATGGGTGGACCGTGAGCGGACGCCCGGTGAACCAAGGTTTGGTTGGGCCGCGCGTTGTACGCATCAAGACGTGCAAAAACGGCATCAAACGCCATTGTAACCCGACTAGTGCTGGTTGGAACAAGTAGAACTGGTACAGCACAAGGGCTTAGACTCTCTTTAATCCATCCCTTACTAAGCAACTCCGCCACTTGTCGTTGTTGCTCCTTGGTTTCCTCAGGATTGGTCCTATATGGTGCCTTGTTTGGAAGGGAAGATCCAGGAATGAAATCAATTTGATGTTCAATTCCCCTTAATGGAGGCAATCCATTAGGTATATCCTCAGGAAAGACGTCTTGATACTCCTGTAAGAGGTTAGTAATAACACTAGGCAAAGAAGCATCAAGAGCATTAGTGAGTAAGGATTCCTTGCCAAATAAAATAAATAAAACCTGATTAGAATGCAAGGCCTTTCTCACATCTTTCACCTTGGCAAGCATGCTGGGTTTTCTCTCCTGTGCGGCCTCGAAGACCGAATGAGAGTGATCCAACTTGCTTGAAGAAGGGTCGACCAACACTAGTTTCTTAGCTTTGGCGTTGTCCTTCTTGGTGGTAGCATGCAAGTCATACTCTTTTTGTAGACTAACTTGATCCTCATGTACTTGTTGAGGTGTAAGAGGTGCAAGTGTAATCTTTTTACAATTATGCATAAAAGAGTATTTGTTCAAGAAACCATCAAAAGTGACTCTTTTGTCAAATTGCCAAGGACGCCCTAAGAGTATATGTGCAGCTTGCATTGGTACTACATCACACATGACATCATCTTCATACCTACCAATGCGAAAAGTAACCAAAACTTGTTTAAGAACACGTACCTCTCCACTGTTGTTTAACCACTGAAGCTTGTAGGGACGGGGGTGCTCACTAGTTGGCAAGTTTAGTTTCTCCACCATCAATGCACTAGCAACATTAGTGCAACTTCCGGGGTCAATCACCAAGCTGCATACCTTGGTGGTGACATGGCACCTAGTGTAAAAGATGTTGTCACGTTGAAGCTCATCTTTACTAGCTTGAGTAGCTAGTGCTCTCCTTGCTACCAATCCAACTTTGTCTTGAGTTGGAACTTCCTCTATCTCATCTTCCTCTTCAACCAAGGGAGGCATGTCCTTGTAATCCTCCTCTTCATCATCAGTGACAATGTCTCCATTTGGTAGGACAAGCATGGTCCTTGGGTTTGGACATTGGCTTGCAATGTGCCCAACTCCTTGACACCTCCAACATTTGGTGTCACGATTCCTAGGTTTTGAAGTTTCAAATGTTGGTTTTGAAACAACCTTGGAGTCGGTTTTAGTAAAAGGTGGCCGCGAGCTTGACCCTTGATCTTGCTTCGGCTTTGGAGTGGTCCAAGTATTCGAACCTCTCTCTTCCCTTCTAGGCTGGAATGGTCGAGTAAATGCTTGTGGATGAGGGTTATAATTTCTGGTTGTACCCCTCCTCTTGAGCCTTTGCTCAATCTTGATAGCCTTCTCCACCATATCTTCAATCTCCACATAGTATTGAAGCTCCAGTTGATCGGCTATTTCAACCCTCAGACCATTGAGAAATCTTGCCATTGTAGCCTCTCTATCTTCTTGAATATCAGCTCTTAACATGGAGATTTCCATGTCCTTGTAGTAGTCCTCAACTGAGCGTTGACCTTGTGTCAAGGTTTGAAGTTTTTGGTACAAGTCTCTATGGTAGTGACTTGGTACAAATCGCTTCTTCATCAATCTCTTGAGCTCAGTCCAAGTGGTTATAGGTGGTTCTCCACACCTTCTCCTGCTTGTAACCACTTGTTCCCACCAAACTATGGCATAGTCGGTGAATTCTACTACGGCAAGTCTCAATTTTTGTGCATCGGTGTAGTCATTACAATCGAATACTAGCTCCACTCGACTTTCCCATTCAAGGTATGTATCCGGATCAGATTTGCCTTGGAAAGGCGGAATCTTCATCTTAATCCCCTTGATTGCATCACCGATGGCTCTTGTGTTTCGCTTTGGCCTTCTTTGCTCGTATGCCTCATGTTCCGAATCAGCATTGGAGTCACTAGATTCCCCCAGGGTGAATTTTCCCCTAGATTTCCTAGAAGAAGCCCGAGATGAACTTAGTTGATCAATTTGCTCATGGATTGTTTCCAACCTTTGGTCAAATCTCCTCTGCATTTCCTTCCACATATTATCCATTTTAAGTGATAACTGAGCAATGGTAATTTCATGTTCCTGAGACATGGTGAAACCTGCAAAACTTGACAAATTGTTAGTAGAAAATGCCTCACATGCTCCCTTAAGTGTTTCACTCCTCTCGTGTTTTCACTCAAGTGTGTATGGCACTCTAATGCTCTCACCAATTCACTTCTCAAACCACTTGTTTGTTTCCTTTGAAGAATTCAGAAATTTTCTCAAGGAAGTTCAATCAAACTTTAATCAAAATAGCTCGCAATTGTATCAAAGGAACAAGGAAACAAAAAGTAGAAATGGAAAGCTCAAGTAATGAATAAGGAATGGAAGAGGAAAGAATTGATGTACAAAGAAAAAGAAAGTCCAAGTACGATGATGGAGTTCCCAAGTGCTTTACTTAATTGCCCAATTGATTTTTGGAAACAAGTTAGGTGTTAGACTTATTTGGAAATTTCCTTAAAGTCGGCTAACCAAACAGAATTATTACCAAAATTTTTCCAGATTCCCTCTCCAAAAAACCTTCCTAAAGTCGGCTATAACAAATCAGAATTGTTCCCAAAAAAAATTCCAGATTTCCTTCTCTTTTGAAACCTCCCAAAGTCGGCTGCAAAACAGAATTTGGTAGCTAAAAATTTCCAGATTTCTGCTCCTTTTAAACCTTCCAAAGTCGGCTGCAAAAAACAGAATTTGGTAGCTTCCTAACTGCTGAAAATTTCCAGATTTGTTACCTTATCAAATCAGAATAGCTTCCACGAAAAAATTCCAGATTTCTTTTCTCTTTAACCTTCCTAAAGTCGGCTGCTAACCAAGGGCCAAACAGATTTTGGTAGTTTCCTATTCTAACCGAGACTACTCCCTCCAATTTCCAGAAATTGGTGTCTTAAAAAAAACCCTTCCCTCTTGGCCGCACACCTTCCCCCAACAGTCGGCTCTCTCTCTTCTCCCAAGCAACAAGGCAATTCGGCTCCCTTCCTCCTTTGCAAGGCAAGACAACCGTGGGTCTTGTGTCAAGATAATGGCCTCCCAAGATGATGCAAGTGATGTTACCCAAGACTCCCCCAAGCGACTTGCTCAAACAGCCTTCAAGAACTTTAGTCCTAAAATAAGGAAGCCATGTATGGATGCAAGATCTTACAAGAGACTTTTTATCCGAAGAGAAGTTCAAGTGTTCAAGTCCCAAGGTAATCAAGAACTCCAAGAACCTCGCAAGGTGGTGCACGTAGTCAAAGTTCAAGGTGATCAAGAATTCCAAGAAGAAGTTGGTCAGAATTTTTAAACCCTACCTTTGCCTTAAATTTCTGTTTTTGCGGATCAAATTCAAGAAACAAAGTGTAGCAAATCAGGTCTTGGCAATAAAGAATCAAGTTCCTTCTTTTCTTTCTTGTTCGGCCTTGTCCTAGCTGATTGTGTGTTTCCCCTTTTTTTTTTTTTTTTTTTTTTTTTTTTTGACTCTACAAACACACAATTTCTCGGCTGTTTTTTTTTTTGGTAAAATTCCAGAATTTTATGTCACTCCAATGTTCTCCTTCAATCCTCCAATAACTATCAAAACATGTATCAAAATTTTGAGACTTCAAGATTAGTCTCAAGAAACTCAAGAATCCCTAGATTATTGTAGTTCCTCTTCAAGATTCCAACCCCAAACAAGTTTAACCACAAAAATCAGTTTAGGAAATTAATGAAAACAACTTGGTGGAATAAACTAAAGTTTGGACAGATTTGGCAAGAAACTCGCGCCCAAGGAAACCCTAGTTGCAAGTGAAAACCCTAGCCGTCGCAGAATTTTTTTTTTTTTTTTTTTTTTGATATAACAATCGGACTTGACACAAAGGAAGACACGACCAGAATTGCAAAATAAAATTGACTAGAAAGCTTACGAACAAACTCAACGGGATATACTTGATGTCGTCGACTAGCTCTGGATACCAACTGATGTGAGACGGATCTAGACGAACACCAAGTTGGGAAGATTGGCGGAACTTTGACCCTTCTAGAATCACGAGCCACGAACTAAGGAGATTCCTTAACCCACGACTAGCAAATTTAGTGAACCAAAAGTATAGATAGAAGAACGCCACAATCAAGGAGACTACTTGATTGATAAGTTCGATGAACAGCTTGAGATTGATTCTCAAGTATTCAAAGGAAATTCTCTTGAGGCAAGAGAGAGTGAATAAACTCACGAATATTTTATAAAATCTGAACTTCCTTTAATGAATGAAAACCTAGGCTATATATAGCCTTACAGGACTCAAACCCTAGAATGTCCAATGGACGACCTTGCCCTTCATTAAGGGTGAAAATATCTAACAACTAATTAACTAATCTAAGACTCAGAATTCGGCCAAAGGTAAAGTGTTATTGACCGAAATTATTTAATGCTAACAAACAACTAATAATGATAACTAAAAACCTAATTAACAAGCTAGTACTCCGCGAACTAGTCTTTACTTGAATCTTCCAATTCCCCATGTGCTTGAATGGAATGGGCCTTGGTCTCTATAGTCTCATCAGTAGCTGAGTATGAGACTCAGTTTACGAAACTATCCAAATTTGCTCCCGAATTGATAACTATGGAGCAAAGGAGGGTAAGGAGGTTTGTGCAAGGGCTCAATGTAAAGATACAAAAGGCCTTGGCGACGGCCCAGATTAACACTTTTACGGAGGTTTTGGAAAAGGCCCAAAGAATAGAGACTGTCAGGGCACAAGTGAGAAATTTTCATGCAAAAAGGAGAGGTGCGCCTGGTGGAAGTCAAGGGCAGGGACAAGGTGATCTAGATATGCCACCCTCTAAGGTGAGTCGAGGAGCTGGTGGTGTACGAATTTCGGGGACACCCAAGGAAGTTACTTCAAGAGATGCCTCACAATTAGACCAAATCTCAACCCCTCACTTATTTTGTGCATATTGTGGGAAGACTAACCATATCGAGGATAACTGCTGGAGAAAGGCTCGGAAGTGTTTAAGGTGTGGGAGTACGGAGCACCAGATTGCCAATTGCCCACTAATCAGCGATACTCAGTCGGCTGGCAAATCAAACCCGAAACCGACCAATGTAGGAGGGACCAGGTCAAGGGTGCCAGCCAGAGTGTATTCGTTGGACCAGCAATCGGTACCTGAACCGATGGAGGTAGTGGAAGGTACGATTCGTGTTTTCCATTGTTTAGCTAAATTTTGGTTATGGTGAGACCTGGGAGCTAGAAACGAATAGGCAAGGAAAATACCTTGAGTTATTTATGAATACACGTATGAATTTCAAGGTCGAAATTCTCTTAAGGGGGAGAGAGTGTCAGGACTTGTAAACTTCCGTATATTTTTCTTAACTTTACAAATAAGAATTTATTACTTTACAATAACTTTACTACACATTCACTTCCCTAATAGCTACAAATAATCATAGAAACAAGGGTTTCCTTTTTACTTTCATTATTACGATAAATTAGGGTTTTTACATCTTTTCGTAGTATGAGTAATCGGTACAGTGTGTGTATTAAATTTAATGATTAAGAGTGAGTTTTAGATGATATTAAATGTGTGATTAGAAGTGCTAACACTAAGTGTGTGAATCATACATTAAAACACTAGTATACGCGATTTAAGGAAAAACGGTTGGAATCGACGGGTACCGTTCTCTACCGATGGAATACACCACTTGACAACCACTTTATTACCTTAATCTGTGAGGACTTGTAAAATTCCTTAAATTTTTCTTAAAATTTCCTTTTATTTGAAATTTATTACTTTATAATAGCCTTACAACTCATTCACCCCACAATAAGTGCAAACAAACATAGAATCAAGGGTTTTTCCTTTTGTTTTCAAGTTATCGTCAATTAGGGTTTTTACGCCTTTTCGTAGTGTGATTATTCGGTACGGAGTGTGTATCAAATTTAGTGATTAAGAGTGAATTTTAGATGATATTAAGTGTGTGATTAGAAGTGATAATAATAAGTTAGTGAATTATAAAGATAAAACCCTAGTATACGCGATTTAAGGAAAATCGGCGGGTACCGTTCACTACCGATTGAACCCACAATTTGACCACCATTTTTATCAAGTTAATCTCATTGTTATTGGAGTTTAAATATCAGCTCTAAAGCTGATCAAGGGGGCCAAAATATTTGACCTTAAAAATCCAAGGAAAAGAAAAACATTGAGATGTGATCTTGTGTGGACAAGTGGAGACTATCCAAGAACCTTTGACCCAACTATGACTAAGCCTTAAAACCATCTTGGAGCTTCATTCTTCTTCATTTTTTTTCAGCTTGTAGCTGAAACCTTGAGAGAGAAAATACAAGGAAAGGAAACTCCATTATCATCTTGTAGCTTAGTGTTTGTGAGTGAAAAACAAGATTCTAAACCGATTAAATCTTTCTTTGAGCACTTGGAAAGCTTGGTGTGCAAAAGGTTTACAAGGAGAGGTGGTGGATAACTCTTCCAAGCATCTTTGAGAGGTATATTGGCTGCCCATCACATTTATTTCCCTTCATCTTGTTTAAGTTGAGTAGTAACTTGTAATCTTGCTTGTGATGCCTAATTCAAGTGATTTTGATGATTGAGGTGATGAATTTTGAGTTAGGGTTTTGAATGGTTCACTTATAATTCTTGTGTTTGGATGGTATATGGTGTATATAATCTTGTATAGGAGGTTGTAGTAGTGATTTAAGCTAGAAAGGTGAAGTTATACCTTGAACTCCTTAAATTCCAGAAATGAAACTCTTCACTGCCCTGTTCTGGCCAGTTCTGTTTGACCATGAGGGAGGCCGAATTAGGCTTAGCACAAAACATACAAGTTGTAGATAATGATATTTTATAGCTGCCTGTAAAATTTCAGCTGAATCCAAGTCATGTAGCACATGAAAAGACAAAACTACCCTGACTGCCATAGGTAGAGCTTTGTGGCCAGTTTTGACATTTCACCAATCTGACCGCATTTGTTCACCCTGATCCATACTGAATTAGCATTTCACCAAACCACAGAAGTTGTATTTCTATGTCTTAGCTTTCCAACGGCCCTGAAAATGCCTCAATCGGACTTTGGTAGCCTGAGTTATTGTCGTTTACGCATAGTGCGGTTAACTAGCCTGATTGTGAGATTCTGGTTCTGTAATTTGAAAGTTTGACCTAGATACACTACGAACTGGACTGAGTGGTCTTCATAAAAGTTGTAGCCCTTTATCTTAGCTTCAAAATAGTATAAATTTCACCCCAATCCGATAAGCGTAGCTTTGGTTGTGTCCGATACGCTAAGCGACGTCAAATCTATCTTTTGTTTTATGTCATAAACTTCATTTCCGGACATTTTCCTAGCTTGATTTTGTACTTGTACGACATTGAGCCTATTGAACGGCTATTGAAATGAGATTATTTTGTGTGTGACATTGGGGCTGATTTGAGGAAAATAATGAAGTCATAAATGGCTGGAAAATAGGTAAACACAAGGGGTATGCTGCCCAAATCTTCACTCGCAGGCTAGTTGGATGTACTTATGACTTGAGTGAAAGGTTTTTAGGGTTGTTCAGGTTTTAAGACCAACTGCTACCTTTTTAGTCCAATGTCACATTGTTATTTCTTTGCACTAGTAGTTCACTTGGCTGGGCACATGACTTATAGTCGAGCTTCATTTGTGCATTTCGTTTCCTGGGTTAGTGGATGGGAGAAACCATAATTGTTCTATCTTGGTTGTTGATAGGACGTGACGGTAATCAAAGCCATCCTTTGGGAAAAAATTTTTAAATTATCTTTGCTTGAACTGGTGAGTGTACCACTCCCCTAATTTGTTGGTTATCTGGTTTATCTATCTGGCTTATTTGTACTTGCAACTTGCAATCTGATTATCTGTGACTTTTGTATGCTCTGTATGAAACGAGGTTGTACTTTATCACACTCGTTCTCTCATCTGTCTATTCTGGTTCCTGTATATGTTTTAATTTGTTATCTATATCTGTATCTATATCTATTTGATGTCATTTGGAGGTTTGTATCCAACGACCCTTCTGTGGCCTCTGAGCTCAAAACCTGTGGCTAGTTATTCGAGGCGAGCTGGCAAGGGCCTGGTCGATTAGATAACGAACCACGGTAGTCTGTTTCTGGGAAATCCTTCAGTATTGGAGACTCTGGATTTTCGGTATATTTGAGTATTACCATTTCTGTTCTGTATGTGGTGTTTGGGTCCGGCAAAGGGTATGTTCGGTGGACAGAATTTGTTGACAAGTGGGGTCTACGGTCATGTATGTTCTTTAAACATTGACGGAGAGTCAACGAGGGTGGATCAAGTACTGCAACGGGAATTTGGCTCCTGAGAGCCACCTGTATCCTTTCTATCTGAGGTGTTTGTTCATTTCCTTATATGTTGTGTATATGTGCCTTAAAAGTGAAATGCCATGATTCTTTACTACTTGTACTTGTAGTACCTCATTGAGCGTAAGTTCACCCCGTTCTTTGAGAGCTATGATTTTGAAGATAAGAGTTGAGCCAGTTCTAGACGTTTCCTTTGATTAGGCTCTTCTGTACTGGCAAACCCTAAATGCAGTTTATATAAGTATGACTACTATGGTTTGTACTTCAAGTTAACTGGTTGAAAACTCCGATGTACATATGTAAATAAGTGTTGATCAAGTGTTTCACGCATATTCATTTGAGATTGTACGTTTCTATAGCGATGTGAACTTTCTTGTATCCATTGGAAAAAAAAAAGAGCGAGTGTGAAGCTTGAACGAGGAAGAAAAATTTTGGTCGGATTTTGACGCAGCTGCGGTCCTTAGCGCTTTCCGATGATTCGTTTTCTTGATGATTTGATCCATAGTCCTGGCGAGAGTTGGGCAGGCAGTCCGCCGACCCTTTGGTTCGCCTTAGGAGGAGGTGGGGCCGTCACATAATCCCCTTGTTTTTACTTGACTAATCAGCCCTAAATTACCTCTTAATCCAGCCATCTTTGTTGACTAAGGAAAAGGAAAGAAAAGAAAAAAAAATGAGATTGAATCCTAAGGTGACAAGTGGCAACCATCCAATGGTTGTTTGACCAGTTAATTTCCTATCATCTTATAACCAAATTAACCTCATTTCTTTACCATTTCTGGCTTGTTGGACGAAATTTTGAGGGGAGAAAAACACGAGAGAAAACTCCAACTCTCACCTTGAATCCATCTTGTTTGAGTGAAAAATCAAGAAACTAAACCGATTAATCCTTTCTTTGAGCACTTGGGAAGTTTGGTGTGCTAAAACTTTACAAGGAAAGGTGGTGGATATCTCTTACAAGCATCTTGGTGAGGTATATTGGCTGTCCATCATCTTTATTTCCCTTAATCTTGCTTAAGTTGCTACACAACTCATATTCTTCGTTAATTGATAGCTATGCAAGTAGTTTTGATGATTATGGAGAATTTGTGAGTTAGGGTTTTGACTTGTTCAGCTATATTTCTTCTTGTTTAGATAGAATTTGATGTGAATAAGCTTAGATAAGGAGGTGAAGTAGTGTTTCAAGCTAGAATTGTGAGGATTAGCACTTGAATGCATGAATTCCAGTTTTTCGATTTTGTATTACCCTGTTCTGACCATGATTAGTCGGCCATGATGGAGGCCGAATCAGCCTTAGGTTAAATCATGCAAGTTGTAGAAAATGATGTTTTATAGCTGCCTGTAAAATTTCAGCTCAATCAAGCACTGTAGCATGTGAAATGACAAAATTACCCTTGCTGCCATAGGTATAGTTTTATGGACAGTTTTGACATTTCCCCATTCTGGCTGCATTTTTTCACCTTGATCCGTATCAAATTAGCCTTTGACCAAAACATGAAACTTGTAGCCTTATGTTTCAACTTTCCAACGCAACTGAAAACACCTCAAACGGAATTGTGTAGCCTGAATTATTGTCATTTGAATTCAGTACTGACAACCGTACTGACAATGACATTTTGGTCCTGTAATCTGTACTTTTGACCTAGATCAATTGTGAACTGGATTGAGTGGTCTTCATGAAAGTTGTAGCCCTTTGTCTTAGCTTCACAGCGGTATAAAATACATACCAATCCGATAAACATAACTCTAGTAGTGACTAAAATGTTATAAGCTGTCGAATCTGCCATTTAGTCTTTTGCCTTCAAAACTTGATTTCCGATTGGATTATTATACTTGTGTTGTACTTGGATGATTGTGGAGCCTATTGAAGGGCTATGTTGGTGATATTGTTTGCGTGTTTTTTGGGGGCTGAAATGAGAAAAACAATGAAGCCATAAATGGTTGGAAAATAGGTAAACACAAAGGGCGTGCTGCCTAAATTTTCACTCAAAAGATAGGTAGATATACTCACGACTTGAGTAAGGGTTTGAGGACGAATCGAACTTGAATCGTTTAGGGTATTCAAGTTTTGTTTCATAGAAGTCTATAAGTTAGCATTCAGCCGAAACTTGTACCCTTGGAAAACATGAAAGAACGACTACTCGAAACACATTTTCTCTATTCCTTCGACTCAAATGGTATTTCAAAGTATAATTGCTTTAAATTTCCAAAGTTTTAAGAGCGAGCATAAGTTTTACGAATACTCTCTAAATGAGTTTCAATTACTTGATTCTTGTTAAACGAAACGTTTAAGTTTCGAACCTTAGTTACTTTTGAAAGCTCTTAAACAATGTTTTATCGCAGATTTGGACTCCAAACCCGGAGTGATACCCGAACGTGACCTATAAAGGCACTACATCTTTTGGTGAGTGTTTCAAATACCAAATTGAACTTGATACTTGTGTTTAATACGTGATCAATGTGATTACATGTTATATAAGTGGACTGATAGGGCAAGAGTGTACTTTATTGCACTTGCCCTACTGTAATTTTTTCTTGTTCATCGATTTCAATTGAATTGATATACATGCATATGAATTATATATTGTCTGGAATTCCAGAAACCCTGTGGCTAGTTAATCGAGTCGAGCCGGCAAGGGTCTGGTCAAATAGATAACGAACCCTGGGTAGTTAGTGATGCCGAGTGGAGTGCTATCTCCTCGACTAATCGGTATACTTGAGTATTACCACCAGTGTTTATAGTGGAGTTCGGGCCCGGTAAGGGGTTTGGTTGGTGGACGGAGATTAGAGTTAGGTGGTGTTCTACTGGGCTAGTTACTTTATTTGAAAGTTGACGGAGTGCCAACTACCACTCGATCAAGCTACGGTGGATCAATTTACAAGAGCAACTGTATCCTTTTACGTGAAATGCTGAATATTTATTGTTTGGCTATATGAAGTGTTATTGCTCAGTTTCTCGACTTGTTATGCTCGCTATTTCACTCTCATGTTATATTTACTGTACTTAATGGGCAATTTGCTATTTGGAATATCACTGAGTTTTAACTCATTTCACGCCATTTGTTTTCCTTACAGGGGGTATGAGCGAGGCGTGAAACGTGTACAGACTAGCGTAGTCTAGTTGTTTTGAATTTTATAATTGTACTCGCACGAGTCGCTCGATTAGGGTTGAATGTATTGGGAATTAAATCTTTTGATGTATTTGAGATTGTATGGATGGTTGAGATAGAAATGAATGTATTTGTATGTTCCAAACTTGGGAACTGTTATTTCGTTTATTATTGAGGTTGCACCCTATTTTATTTGATGTGAGTGAGTGAGTCCTGACGAGAGCTAGGCAGGCGACCCGCCAAATCCTGGGGTACGCCCCAGGGGGAGGTGGGGCCATCACAAGCTCAATAAGAGCTCTGATACCATCTGTGACGACCCCACCTCCCCCTAGGGCGTACCCCAGGGTTTAGCGGACCGCCTGCCCATCTCTCGCCAGGACTCACTCATTCACTTCAAATAAAATAGGTTACAACCTCAAGAGTAATGGAAATAACGGTTCCCAAACTTGGAACGTACGTGTACATTCATTTCTATCTCAAACTTCCATACAATCCCAAATATAACAAAAGATTTAAGTTCCAATACTTTCAGCCCTAATCGAGTACTAGTGCGAGTACAACCGCAAAATTTAAAAAACTAGACTATGCTAGCCTGTACTAGTCTCACGCCCTCGCTCGTACCTCCTATAAGGAAAACAAATGGCGTGGTATAAGCTAAAAGCCCAGTGAGGTTCCAAATAGCAAGTTGACCATTATTCAAAAGTACAAGGATCAACGTAGCAAAATAGCGAGCAGAACAAGTTCATAAAAGTGAACCATAACACTCCAATCGACTGAATCAAGATAAAAGTACAGAGACGGGAATGAGAGGCACCTCCCACTCGGATTGAGTGTGGTACATGCTGCCGCTCCAGCACTTACAAATCAAGCACAAGTATATCAAGTCAATTGCACCAGTAAACAAGTACATATCACATTAGGGCAAGTGCGATAAAGTACACTCTTGCCCGACCATACCAATCAAATATCATTCGATCACATTAGTCAAGTATTGAAAACAAGTGTCAAGTTCAATCAGGTATTTGGAAGCACTCACCAAAGATCTAGTGCTTTTCAAAATCACGTTCAGGTCCAACTCCTTGGTTGGAGTCCAAATCTGCGATACAATATCATTTCAGAGTTTAAAATCCACTAGGATTCGAAACATAGGAGTTTCACTTCAAGAAGATCAAGTAAATGAAACTTGTTTAAGTAGTAGTCATATGACTTCTTAAACTCTCGAAAATTCGTGCTCGCTCTTTTAGTTTCGGAAGGAAGCGATTAAAACTTTAGAATTCCCATTTTAGTCGAAAAGACGAGGAAAACGTATTTCTATTTTTCCAAGGGTACAAGTTTCAGCCAAATTCTAGCTTACATACCTCCATGAAAGAGGACTTGAATGACCTAGACAATTCAATCTCAATTCAACCCCAACTCTTCGCTCAAACTACAAGTGCACACGTCTAGTCCTCGAATGAAAATTTGGGCAGCACGTCTTTTGTATTTACCTATTTTCCAACCATTTATGGCTTCATTATTTTTCTCAGATCAGCCCCAAAGTCACACACAAGCAATGTTACCATTATAGCCCTTCTATTAGGCTCCAAAATCATCCAATTATAACACAGGTCTAATAATACAACCGGAAATCAGTTTTGAAGACAAAAGGATAAACAGTAAATTTGACATCTTATAACATTTTGGTCACAACTGGAGCTACGCTTATTGGATTGGGGTACACTTTATATCGTTTCGAAACTAAGACAAAGGGTTACAACTTTCATGAAGACAAGTCAACCCAATTCACATTTGATCTAGGTCGAATTTGCAGATTACAAAACCAGAATTTCAATGTCAGTTTGGTTGTCAGCACTGGATTTGAATGGCAATAACTCAAACTACAAAATTCCAATTGAGGCGTTTTTAGATGCATTGGATAGCTGAAACATAGGGCTAAAATTTTCATGTTTTAACCAAATGCTGATTTAATACGGATCAAAGTGAAAAACGAAGCAAAAAATGTGAAATCTCAAAACTGTCCACAAAACAGTACATTTGGTAGTCAAGGGTATTTATATCATATCACATGCTACAGTTCTACGATTGAGCTGAAATTTTTCAGGAAACTATATAACACCATTTCCTACAACTTTCATGTTTTGACCTAAGCCTGATTCGGCCTTTAATATGGACGAATTAAACAGATCAGAAACAGGGCAGATTCCACTATCAATGTTGGAAATTTCTCTACTAAAGCTAGAATTTTAGAATTAAAGCTGGAAAACCATATAACAAAGCTTAAAAGTTCACATCAAAGTTAAACCATCTCATAGCAAAACTATCAAGTTCAGCTCATGGCTGGAAAATGCATATCAAAGCTGGACAGTGAACATTAAAGCTGGAAAATGAAACCCTAGGCTGAAATTCCATCAATCTTCACCAATCTAGGTTTATCATCCATAAAACTTCTAAGTTTCAAGTCATCTATCCAATAAAATGTAAGATAAGAGGGAGAAGAAGAGTTTCTTAGCTTAATACCTTCAAATCTCAAGGAAATACACAAAGTCAAGGCTGCCCATGCAAAATCACTCCACCCAAAGCTTCCTTGTCACCTTGTTGAAGTTTAATCGGTTTAGTTTTTGTGAATTCAACTCAAACAAGGTAAAATATAAGATGAAAATTGAAGCTTTCACTCTCTTTTTCTCCTCACTAGGTTCGACCAACAAGGGAATAAAATGGAGGAAAATGGAGCCAAGAAGAAGATAAGAAAGAAAGAAAAATGCTTGGTCAAAGTTTCCTATATTCCAACAAGTGTCACCACAAGAATAATTCTCATTTTTCTTTCTTTTCCCCTTTCTTTTAGTCAATAATTTTGGCTGATTTGGGGAGATATTTAGGGCTGATTAGCTCAATTAACATCAATAAGATTAAGGTAATAAAGTAGTGTTCAAGTGGTGCACTCAATCGGTAGCAAACGGTGCACGTCAGTTCAAGCCTATTTTCCTTAACTCGCATGTACTTGTGTTTTTACTTATGGTTCACTAACTTATCATTATCACTTCTAATCATACACTTTTTCTTATCTAAAACTCACTCTTAACCACCAAATGCAGTACACTACCAAGTAGTTCACACCTCACCAAGTAATCACACTACCAAAATGCACCAAAGACACACCAAAAACCCTAGTATGCACAAAAAACCCTAACCTATGCTCTTCCTTTAGAAAAATCATAACTTGAGTTATAAATATCAAAAATTCATACAACTTGGCCTGTTACAAACTAGACTTCAAATGCTAATAGTCTTTAGAAGACACCTCAAAGAGATTCAGTTCATAAGTTGGTCCAAATTGAGCCATAAGCTACTACAACATTCCTATGTTTACTTGTGCAGGGCAGAATTTTCAGTCAACTTTGCCAAATTCCTAGAATTATAGAGATTGAATCAAACACTAAATTTTATACCGTAGGAAGCCTTATGAATCTAATTTTAAATGCAACAAACGGAACTCAATTCCGACTTTCCTATAAAAAGTTATAGCCAATGTCCCAAAGCTACGCAGAGCCTCCTGCGAAAATTTCTAG
Source organism: Coffea eugenioides (assembly GCF_003713205.1). Lineage (NCBI taxonomy): Eukaryota > Viridiplantae > Streptophyta > Magnoliopsida > Gentianales > Rubiaceae > Coffea > Coffea eugenioides. Next base: position 17,600,372 of record NC_040043.1, on the reverse strand, counting down.
ATTTTCTAACAAATTGAGATTATGAAACTTTTCTTAATAAAATTCACTCCCTTGGCTCAAATTCAACCATTAAAACAACCAAGAATCTAAGGCAAGTAAGTTCAAATAAGAGCTATAAAGACAAGTAAAATTTCGGGGTCTCACAGGAACGCCTGCCCAACTCTCGCCGGGACTCACTACAATTCGAAATTCAAAAGATAGAAATACTTCAAATATTTTCAATATATAATTAAAGTACTCCAAAAAATTTCATACTTAATATAAGTTAACCTTCAAGCTTAAATACAACTCAAAAGAATATGTACTACAGTCATATGCCACAATACAACTTAAGGTCTTCAAAAGAAAATAACCTAGTATTATTCACGGGCACTCTCGGTCTTGAACCCTATTAAGGAAAACAAAAGCGTGGAATGAGCTAAACAGCCCAGTGAGGTTCCAAGACACATTAGCAGTTCTAATAAATCAAGTAAATTGAACATGACACACATACGATTCAAGGTTGCACATTGGCACATTAGAATGAAACAGTTATCATTGTACAGAAATAAACACACATTGAAAGAATACGGTGTTCACTTGGAACGATTTCGATCTACTTCACCTTATAACTCCAGTGATCCCTTCGGTTTGTCTGGTCATCACCTTATTCCTCCAATGGTAATACTCGAGTATACCGAAATGGTGGCCCAGGGTTCCAACCTACCCGACCGACCGAGCCCAGTCCTGACTCGAGTAGGTTAGTAACCAAGGGCAGGATCCAGTTCAGCAGTAACCAAGGGCAGGATCTAGTTCAGCTTAGAGCTTACAACATGCGCAAGTAATCAAGTAAATCGGTAAACGGTAGTAGTTCACGGTTAACAGTAGAAATTTACGGTTAAACGGTAGAAATTTATCATTTTAGTAGGTCGAGTGAGATAAAATACACACTCACCTTAAAACGGTGGACAGTTACATGGGAGCAATTATAGGGTGCATTTAACACTTAGGCACACAATAACTATGAAGTAAACATGTAGCAAAACTGTTCAAGTCACGTACACCTATAAGGAACACTCACCGAAATCAAGAGTGTAAAACAAGAGCGAGGCAAGATCAAACGAGTTCCTCGGGATCGTCTTGATCACCTGAGACATGTACAATTACAATTCACCTAGGTATTCAACCAAGGTCTAGTAGCATTCCCGCTACTCTCACTTAAGAGATAAGGCGTTCAAATCGAATACAAATATCACTTAATAACTTAATCCATGAGGGTAGCATTTGAAAATACCCAAGAATAGATTAATCCAAGTCAAGTCATGTCCAAGATTCTCCAAGTTGAAGATTAAACAGATCTTTAAGTTTTGGCACGAAAGCCAAGAAAGATGGATATATTTACTTGGAAGCTTGGCCAAAGCATTCTGCGCATTACTAATTAAGTTCATAAGAAACCTTTCAAATCATTCTTTTAAAATACTTGTATAATTGCCAAATCTAGTACAATTATCAAGGCCGTAAGAATAGGGGTTGAAGTCCCTAAGTTGAGTACGAAGAGAAGTATCATTAACCAAGAGAGTTATATGACCAAGTAAATGCATCAAGAGAGGTTTAACCTTCAAAAACCAAGATTTGAAATAAAAGTTCAAAGTTTCAAAGAGACCTTGTATTAAACCATGGAATCAAACTTAAAACAGTCCAACAATCACAAAGGAAGGTGGAAAGTTCTTAAAGGAGTAATTTGGTTGAAACAGAAATTTTCCAGTTTAGAGTGACACTACTTTAAAAAATCGTATCTCGAGTTTCGTAAGTCCAAAAACAGAAAAATTTATACTGTTGGAAACTAAATTCAGAGTACTAAAAGTTCTCAGAAGACACTTTTCCACGATTCTAAATGGAAGATGATCATTTTTCAGCTCAAAGTGACTGATCTGAACAAGCAAGGCAGTTTCGGTCATGTTTTTTGGCAAAGTTTAGAAATTCGGTAAAATTCACAGAAAGTGAACTAGCCTCTGAAATTTGTAACAAAATAAGAGTTCCTAACAAAGTTTCAAACACAATAAACGGAACTAAATTTGGAGTTTTGAGTATCGAGATACATCAGTTCAAAGTTGGTCGCGTTTTGCAAACTGTTCAGTCATTTTCCAGATTTGAAAAGCTATCTTTGAAGTATCATTGAGCCATCGAAATGGCATTGAAAATACACCAAAATTGGTACAATAAATCTTCCATATGTGAACTATATCTTTACCAAATTTTAGGCAAAAACTCACATGAGAAGACAGTTAACAAAATAGCCAAAGTTTGGGAAAATTTCAAAGCAAATCTGCCGTCCGTGGTTCTCTTTCCTTTTCAACCATTTTGTCCCACACAATCAACCTCAATTAGCTCAAATGTTGAAACTAAGGTTCCATAAACATCCAATGAGCAATTTAGAGGTAATTGACATCAAAGTTTTCGAAACAAAACATTCCAAACAAGTTTGACCATTCGGCCAGCAAGAAGGAAGAAACTTTCCAGTTTCCAGTTTTGCTGCAATTTAAAAATGCCATATCTCACTCTATACAAACTCAAATAAATAATGGTTGGTGGCGTTGAAAACTAGGTTCAAAATGCCACATTTCATCAAAAGAAATCATTTCCAAAATCAGTTCACAAGTAGTTCGAATTCAAGCCACAAGTTACAGCTTCTCATTTCCATTCGAATGAACAGGCTGAACAGAACAGCCGAATTTATCAGTTCACTGCAGTTCACACAAAATGAACTAGACAGTGATTTTTATACCATTGGAAAGTTATGAATGTCTAGTTTCAAATGCCGCAAACGGCACTCAATTTTGACTTTTGTACAGAGAGATATGTTCAATCAAAGATACACTATTCAGGCCTTCGGATGACCATTTCCAGATTTCTTTCAAATTTTGAAAATTCAAGTTTTGCTCAACCAAATCAAATAATTTTGGTACACACTTTCTATACACAATATACAACATATATACATCAGTTTCACAGTTATTTGAGTATAAAAAATTCGAAACATAGGCAAGGCAATAACAGGACAGATTCGGCCAGCTTACTTCCTCTCACGATTTTCTCTTTTTCTTTTTCCTCTTCTAGTTTCTTCTAGTAAAAATCATCACAAACACACTAACACACACATAAACATCATGGCAGCCCTTATATAACCAAGGTAGGAGTTCATAGAGCCCACTTCAACCAACCAAATCCAAGCAACAACAACAATAAGGAAGCTACAAGCTTCAAAACCAAGAAATGAAACAAGAAAGTAAAAAGCTTTGGTGGAGATGTTTATACCCTCAAAACTCAAGATGAAACTCTTGATGAAACCAGAAATTTCTCACCGAAAATCCTCCAAGAAATTCCTCAAGATGATGTCTTTCTCCAAGATGAAACTAATCTCCAAAGTGTTTAGGAGTTGGGTGAAGATTTCTCAAGTGAATGGAAGCAAAATGGAGCAAAAGTTGAAGTTTTCTCTTGTTCCTTTTCTTTCTCCTTGGTCTGGCCAAAAATGAGAGAGTGAGGAGAGAGAGATGAGGGTTTGTTTGTGTGCTAAAACTTGAGAAGAAAGAATGGAATAGTAGTCATAAGTGTTGGGCAAAAAGTCAACCTTCAAGGTACCACCAATTTCTCTCGGGTTTGATACACTCATGCACTAATCCTCCAAGGTACCTCCTTTAATATGGTAATTATTCACCCTTAGTAGTCTAGTATTAATGTGAGAACCCGAAATTTTTCTTAATTTCTAGGCATTATTTTATTTCTTTGCGCGCCTTTTCTATATTTTCTTTTACTATATTAATTTTCTAGATATTTTTATGAGTGAATATAGTTTTTAAATCATTTTTCTAGTATAAGTTAGTTTGTGAGATTTTAGGAGTGTATATTGGACGTGGGACCCGCTAGTGTGTTAAGTGCGATAAATTTCGACGATTAGGTTAAGTTTTCCGTAAAGGGATTAATTTACTAGGTGTTAGGAGATGATTAGAGGTTACCTAAATGAATTAACCATGGAGAGACAAGAAGATAGGTTCAAACAAAAAAATGTGCCACGTGTCGCTTTTCTATTCGAAGGTGGACTTTTGACCAAGATGATTTACCTTTCTTAAAATCAATTTTGACCTAAAAATCATCTTCAATTCACTCCTTCTTGGCCGAGCTTCATAGAGAGGAAAAGAGAGAAAAACCTTCATCTTGTATCATCCATTCCTTGCTTAAACTTGAGATTCAACCAACCAAACCTCAAATTACTCCATAAAAGTGACTTGCTAAGGAAGACTAAAGAAGGTGGTGGAGTGGTTTTGGCAAAGGAAGCTCTAAGTTGCTACCTTTCTTGAGTTTTATGGTAAGTTGTTAAGGAACTTCCTCTTTGTTTTTAATAATGGTGAATTAGCGGTTTCTAGTGGCCAAAATTGCTATTTTGTGGAAGATTTATGGTTGAGAGTAGAGTTTTGATAAATTTCAGATTTATTGATGATTTTTCTGATTTTATATGGTAGTTATTGGTTAGCCATGGAATGATAGATTTATATGGGGTAAAATGAAGCTTGTGTATGTTAGTTATGATGGTTTGTGGAAAATTTCCGGTTGTAGGGTAAATTTCGGATTTAGGGTTTCCAAATTAGGGTTTCCTATGGTTGGTTATTGAACCGTTGATTGACTAGGATTGAAGGGTATTGTAGCCTTTATAAGGTGTGTTGAGTAGCCTATATTTGGTAGGTGTACTTGTGATTGTTTTGGATGAAGTTTGGTGGTTATTTATAGGATGAGAAAGTAAGAAATTTAAGGGGAAATGCTGTCCAAAATGTGAGGATATTGGGTTCCTTTGAGTTTAGATGGAGATTGGGTAGAAATGAAAGGTTTTGGGGTTGTGTATGCTTTTAACACCAAATGTTTCTTATTTTTCACTTTCTAGTTATATTTGGTTTTGCACTAGTAGTTCGTTGAAGACGTATACGACTCGTATTCGAGTCTCAATTATTGTTTCTTGTTTGTTATAGGACGTGTCGGTGATCCAAGGCTTTCGTCGAATGGAAATCTGTGAATTTACTTTGGTTGAACTAGTGAGTGTACCATTGTATGATTTGATGCTTACATGGTTGTTGTATTTGAATCTTTGGCCTGAATGACTGTGAATTATGTTTTTGAGACGAGAGTGTACTTTATCACTCCCGTTCTCTTATTTGTATAACTGTGCAACTGTACCTGTACATGGTTTGGGGTCGTTTGGAGCATGTGTCCAACGACTTTACTGTGATATCTGAGCTCAAACCTCATTGGTCGTTAATCGAGTCGAGCCGGCAAGGGCCTGGTCGATGAGATAACGTACCATGGGGTACTGTTCGTCGAGTGGAGTGTTATCTCCTCAACTTTATGGTATACTCGAGTGTTACCCTTTCTGATTCTGTGAGGTGTTCGGGCCCGGTAAGGGGAATGTATGGTGGAAGGTAATTGGTGCAAAGTGAAGTCTACGGTCATGTTCGTTTCTTCGAATGTTGGCGGAGTGTCAACAAGTTGAGATCAAGTAATGCAAAGATAGGAAAGTGGCACTTGAGTGCCATCCGTATCCTTTAAATGTGATGTTCCTTGGTATTTAAGTAAGGCTTATGTGATTGTTCAAGTGTACTTCTGTGATTCATGACTATATAACCTGTTGGTACCTCATTGAGCGAAAGCTCACCCCTCGTTAATTTTGTTTTCCTTACAGGATCAACTTTTGCAAACTATAATTTTGGGAGCGAGTTGAACTAGTTAGATATTCTTTTGTTTTGTAAAGCTCCTCGATTGTTGGAAACCCTAAATGTATCTCATTGCGATGGTTTATTTTGATTTGTAAATGTACTCACGGGTGTATATATATAAAAGCGTTTCTTCATGACTCATGGCCTATATATTTGTGAATGTATGATCTCTAGTGACTAGATAAAGTTTATATGTTTTGGTAGGGTTTCAGACGTGTTCGGAATTTAAACGAAGAAAGCAAAATTTTCTGGAGGGCACTGTTCACTAAATCCGGCCGAGAATCCGGCCAGTTTTTGGCCGGATATGCAAGGGAAATTTTTGAAATTTTTGAGCTGGCCACTGCCTCCAATCCGGCAGGGTATCCGGCCAGAAACCGGCCGGATTGTGACGAGGCAGTTACTATTCGTCTTTCGTTTTCATTTTCGTTTTTCCGTTTCGTGGTTGTTGAATCGTTTAAGCACACTAATATATTTTGGAACGTTTTAGTTTGTGTATAACCGTCTTAGTAGTCCTGGCGAGAGTTGGGCAGGCAGTTCGCTAACCCCTTTGGTACGCTTGAGGGGAAGGTGGGGCTGTCACAGTTGGTATCCGAGCCTAGGTTTGAAGTGACTTGGGCAAGTTAGAACTATGTTTCTTAGGACTTGTGAGGATTGTATTAAGGCGGCGTTAAGTGTGATTACCTTGTGTAAGATATAAATCTTTGTTATCCTTGTAGGTTATGGCTGGAACGAGTGGGGAGGGTGGAGGTGAGCCGTCGCTGAGGCGTTTTCGTGTCATCAATTACCAAGAGAGGTCTGGAGGTCCGATCCGGCTTTGGTATACCGCTAGTCGGACGCGACGCTGTAGCCGTTGCCAAAACTATTCGTATATCGACCATGTGGTTGTGGCGGTTTTAGATGAAAGGAGGAGGCTTAGACGTGACACCGCCAGGGATCACACCGAGATGATTAGACTGAGAGGCATCATGAGGATGCAAGCGGATCGAATTGAGGAGCTCCAGGGGGACATAACCATGGAGCAAGAGCGGACGAATGCTCTTAGAGAGCAGTTACAGGTAGCCAATGACCGTCTTACCAACGTGGTCAGGGAAGTTAGAAATCGGTCTGGCGGTATCATTAATGAGTACGAGGCGCTAGTCCAGGGGGTGGTTGGCGCGAGCGTACAAGTGGAGGCTCCGAGTGTTGGGGCACCTGGAGAGGGGAATGCACCTAGTTCTAGCCACGGGGGAGAATCCGTGGGCTCAATCGGGAACTAGGTTAGAGCTTTTTGAGCTGTGTTTCAATCCCATGAGGGAAATAGCTAGGGAAAGCTCTTAGTTAGCTGCTTTTGTGTTTTGACCTAGCCTTGTATATTGTATTTTGGGATGACCCCGCTACTATCATGGGATTACTTTTGTCTGCTATTGTATGACTTGTTTGATACCTCTGTGTGTTGTTATATGTATAAATGCTTCTATTTGGTGCCTATTTTTTGTTATTTGTTTACGTTTATATATTGCTTAATATTATACTTGTGCTTCGACCCTAGATTGGATATTATCGATGGAAGGTACTCGTAGTGGTCGGGGTCGTGGACGTGGAGTTAGGCAACCTGTGACTGAAGGGGGTAGTCGTGAAACCATGCCTGAACTAAATCCTGAGCCTAGAATTGACCCTAACACCTAGGTAGCCACTGCTATTCAGTGAATGACTGACTTGTTGGCCCACGTAGTGGAACACCAGGGCCAACCCCTGTTCATCAACCTGGGAACCCAGGCAACTATATAGAGAATGAGGATCGAGCCCTCGAGAGGTTCCAAAAATTCTCCCCACCAAAGTTTCTAGGAGGGCCAGATCCTGATGTAGCCGAAAGCTGGTTGGAGAAGATGGTGGATATCTTTGCGGCCTTACATTACTCAGAGGAGAGACAGGTTACTTTCGTTGTCTTCTAACTAGAAGGGGTCGCCTGTTCTTGCTGGAATGTGATACGAACCAAGTGGGAAAGAGAGTAGATGCCGAGAACGTGGGTGAACTTCATGAGGGAGTTCAACGCCAAGTACTTTTTGCCCTTGGTCCAGGAAAAGAAGGAGGACAAGTTTATCCGACTTTGCCAAGGAATCCAATCGGTGGCTGAGTACGAGAGCCAGTTTACCCGACTATCCAAATTCGCCCCTGAACTTATTATGACTGAACAAAGGAGGGTGCGACGCTTTATTCAGGGGCTCAATGTGGAAATTCAGAAAGACTTGGCTGTGGCCCAAATAAACACCTTTAGTGACGCGGTGGAGAAAGCTTTGCGAGCTGAGAATGCAAGGCTTCAAGTTAGGAACTTCCAGGTAAGGAAGCGGGGATTCTCTGGAAGTAGCTCTACCCAGGGGGATAAGGGTACCCCTCCCAAGTTTGGAAGGGGAGCCAGAGGAGGAAGGCTACCAGGAACGGCGAGAGGGACTCTGCCAAGAGGTGGTCAAACTGGACAAGGCCAACAGAGGAGTGCCTCACAAGGGAGTTCTGTTACTGTTTCTCGTGGTCCATGTGGATTCTGTGGGAAGCCAAACCACACGGAGGAAACTTGTTAGAGGAAGGAGAGGAAATGCTTACGCTGTGGAAGTGCGGAGCATCAGATAGCCAACTGTCCGGTCCAACCACGAGAGGTGACAGGAACTACACAATCATCGAAGGCTAATTCGGGGCGGTCGAAGGTGGAAGGGACAAAATCGAAGGTGCCTGCTCGGGTGTACTCTCTCGAGCAACGTCCGGTCCCAGATTCTGCGGAAGTGGTGGAAGGTACGATTCCTGTCTTCCACCATCTAGCTAGGATTTTGATAGACCCCGGTGCCACCCATTCCTTTGTTAACCCCGAATTCATGTGTGGAATTGATATAACTCCTGTTAACCTGCCCTATGATTTGGAAGTGAGTACTCCTACGGGGGACCAGTGTTAGGTTACTAGTAAAATGTATGCAAATTGTGAGATTTGGGTAGGAGAAAGGAAGCTATTGGAAAATCTTATCAGTTTGGCTATTAAGGGGTACGATGTGATATTGGGCACGGACTGGTAGCTAGGTATGATGCCCAACTTGACTATAAGAAGAAAGTAGTGGAATTTCGTATACCGGGGGAGGCAACCTTAAGGCTAGATGTGAGGGGTAGTCTAGTCTCATCCGCATTAATTTCGGGTATTCGAGCTAGGAAACTACTGAGTAAAGGGGCACAAGAGTTCCTAGCTTTCCTTGTTAACACTCCCACCGATAAATTGAATATAGAAGATGTACCTGTTGTGGGTGCATATCCAGATATGTTTCCTGACGAATTAGCAAATCTACCTCTGGAGCGAGAGATAGAATTTGAGATTAACCTATTACCGGGGACGTCACCTATCTTTAAAACCCCATATCAAATGGCACCTGCGGAACTTAAGGAGTTGAAATTACAGTTGCAAGATTTATTGGAACTAGGGTTTATCCGTGAGAGTGGATCTCCTTGGGGAGCCCCTGTGTTGTTTGTGAAAAAGAAAGATGGGACCCTGAGGTTGTGTATAGACTATCGGGGGTTAAATAATGTGACCATTAAGAATAAATACCCACTACCCCACATTGATGAGTTGTTTGATCAGTTGCAAGGTGCAGTGGTATTTTCAAACCTAGACCTCCGATAGGGGTACTACCAATTGTTAATCCGGAAGGAAGATGTGCCTAAAACTGCCTTCAATTCTAGGTATGGGCATTTCAAATTTGCCGTTATGCCCTTTGGACTAACCAATGCCCCTGCCGCATTTATGGACTTAATGCATCGGGTTTTCAAACCCTATCTAGACCGATTTGTCATTGTGTTTATCGATAACATTTTGGTCTACTCAAAAACCCGAAAGGAGCATGTACAACACCTAGAGTTGGTCTTACAAACCCTGAGAGATCATCAGTTATATGACAAATGTAGTAAGTGTGAATTTTGGCTGGAGAAGGTTTCTTTCTTGGGGCATGTGATTTCGAAAGAGGGAATTGCGGTAGACCCGGTGAAGGTGGAGGCAGTGACTAAGTGGAAGAGGCCTGAAAGTCCCACCGAGATTCGAAGCTTCTTAGGGTTGGCAGGTTATTACCGTCGGTTTATTAAAGATTTCTCGAAACTTGCCAGTCCTTTAACCGATTTGACAAAGAAAAGTGGTCGGTTTCTGTGGGATGCCCGGTGTGAGGATAGTTTTCAGGAATTGAAGCGAAGGTTAACCATGGCCCCTATTCTGGCCTTGCCTAATGGGAAGGACAGTTTCACTATTTATACTGATACTTCGAGGGAAGACTTGGGGTGTGTATTGATGAAAAATAAAAATGTGATAGCCTTTGCCTCTAGGAAATTGAAAATCCACGAGCAAAACTATCCCACCCATGACTTGGAGCTAGCTGTAGTTCTCTTTGCTCTGAAAAAGTGGAGACACTATCTGTATGCGATAACCTTTGAGGTCTATTCCGACCATAAGAGCCATAAGTACGTCTTCTCCCAAAAGGAGTTGTATATGAGGCAACGCTGATGGATGGAATTCTTAGAAGACTATGACTGCACAATCAACTACCATCCGGGTAAGGCTAACGTAGTAGCTGATGCCCTAAGTCGAAAGGCTCAATATCTGGGTTAATGGTCAAGGAGTGGGAAATGTTAGGAGCCGTTGGTGAGTGGAATCCTAGGTTGGAACATAAGAAGATAACCTTTGGAAATATCCGTGTGACATCCACACTATTGGGTCGAATCAAAGAAGCCCAAACTGAGGATCCGATGGTTCAGAAGTGGGTGAAAAAGGTGGAGAAAGGAGAAATTCCTAATTTTAACCTGAGTTCTGAGGGAGTTTTGAGATTTAAGAATCGAATAGTGGTGCCTAGGGATGAAAATTTGAAAAGGGAGGTTCTGGAGGAAGCCCATCGATCAAAATACACCATCCATTTGGGTAGTAATAAGATGTATCAGGACCTACGACGGTTGTACTAATGGGATAAAATGAAGAGGGAGATTGCTCAATATGTACAAACCTGTGTAATCTGCCAGCAGTTTAAGGCTGAACACCAAAAACCTTCTGGACTACTGCAACCTCTTGAGATACCTGAATGGAAGTGGGAAAATATTATGATGGATTTTGTCTCCGGATTACCAAGGACTCAGAAAGGACATGATGCCGTTTGGGTGATCGTTGATCGGTTAACCAAATCGGCCCATTTCTTACCAGTGAATATGAAGTATTCCATGGACAAGTTGGCTCGGTTGTACATGGATGAAGTTGTGAGGTTACATGGGATCCTAGTGAGTATAGTTTTAGACCGAGATCCTCGTTTTGTGTCGAGATTTTGGTAAAAGTTTCGATAGACCTTGGGAACTAAACTTAACCTTAGTACCACTTATCACCCTCAGACGAATGGACAATCGGAGCGAACAATTCAAACCCTTGAGGATATGTTAAGGACTTGTGAGGACTCGCAAATTTTCTTATTTTAAATCCCTATTTGCTAGCTCATTTAAATATTTAATTGCCCGTTTACTCCGAATATTTTATTTTAACCTTTTTAGATCTAATTGCATGGAACTATGACCTACAAGTATTTTAAAAATGCCTTGACTCGAAATTTTATTTTTGAAAGCTCGTTTAGAGTGAATAGTGGTCGCACGTTTGGAGACAATAATCGAATCGAGGATACAATAAGGATGAAAAATTGGAGACTTGTACATTTGTCTTAAAAAAGATATTTTTATGTTTAAGTGTTCAATTATTAGTTAGTGATACTATCGTTATAAGAATTTCTTAGAATTTCCACTTTACTGCGCACAAATCGAAAATACGTGTTTTCGCATGCGTGATTAATTGAGGAACTTTAGACCTTTATTTTTAGATCATTAAGAGTGAATAACAATAGTATAAATGGAAGTGCATTAGAGGTTTAGTGCACAAGTGAAACAAACCCGAGAGGAATCAAGCACGAAACGCGCGCGTGTGCGCGCGGGGAGAGAGTTGACTTTTGAGGCATTCTTAGCCACACATTTTAGCTTCTCAAGGAAGCTTCATTTTTCATCAAACACACACACTCTCTCTCTCTTGCTCTAAGCTGGCCGACCATCCAAGGGAGAAAAGAACCAAATTTCTTCATCAAGTTCTTCTTCATTTCATCACTAAATCTTCACCAAATCACCTCAAAATTTACATACACTTTGCTAACCACTTGGAGATCACTTCAAGCTAGGAAAAGAGCTTCATCTCACGGTTTTTCTTTAGCTCCAAGGGACCGAAATTTTCTGCCTTGCTCATCAAAAGAGGTAATGAACGATCAACCTCTAAAATCTCAGTTTATGGAAGTTATCTTGCACTTGTGAGCTTATAAATTCATATGGGTAGCTTTGGATGGTTGGAAATTTTCTGTGTGGGCTCTATGAAATCTCACTATGGCTTGATGGACTGATTTGATGAGATTTGATGTTGTTTATGTTGGATTAGTGTTTAATCTTGTGGAAATGAGTTGTATTGTTGAAGAAAGTTCAAAGGAAGTGAAGAGGAAAATTTTACCAGTTCTGCCCTTGTCATTGCTGTGACCCTTAGTGCATTTTTTTGTGGTTCAAATGACTAGATTTTGATGTAAATGTGTAATAAAAGTTGTGTATAAAGTTTTCTCAAAAATTTACGTGATTTGGATGAGTGAATGATGAGATTTCAAAAATTTGCCAAAACTGGAATTGTGTCCCGTATTGCTCTGGCAGTGATTTTGTTTCGGCCATAACTCTTTGTCCAACGTCGAAATGGAGGGCTGTTTGTGGCACTAGAAACTAGACATTCCCAGTTTTCCAATGGTATAAAATTCATGTCTGGATTCCACCTGAGTGAGCCGTACCAACCTTGTAAAGTTGCTTGTTCTGTTACGCGTCTGTACTGGAAGCTCTGTTCTGAGCTGTGACTTGATGCTCAAATATGAGCTAGTTGTGGATAGAATTTTAAAATGATTCCTTCTAAGAAATTGTAGCTTTATGAATGTAGATTTCAATGCCACCAACCATGCTCAATTTCGAGTTGAATTGAGTGAGATGTGGCCAGATTTCAGAACTGTATTCGTGAAAGAAAACCCTAATTCTGGACTGATCTATAGTTAATGGGACTTGTTATTCGAAATCCTTGGTGTTAATCACCTATCAAACATATTTTGGATGTTTCCTAGACTTTGTCCTCATAAATGAAACATGTCTGAGGATTTTTCATTGGCCAAATGTTTGAGAAAAGGAAAACAAAAGTACAAGGCAGATTTGCCTTGGAAATTCTTGAAACTTCAATGGTTTTGTTAACTGACTTCCCATGCAATTTTTTACATGAAAATTTACAGAGGAATAACCCCTATATGGTAGAGTAATACTGCCAAATTTGGTGCCATTCCAAGTTCATTTAGATGCTCAACTAAAGTACCAAAGCTCAAGCTTTAAACCTGGAAAACTCCTGTTTGAGGAGGAAATTTCAGTGACTTTGAGCCACTATATCTTGGTGCTCAAAACTCCAATTCTTGTTCTGATTGTTGTGTTGAAAACTTTGATTGTAACTCTAATTGAGTTCCAAATCTCAGAGGCTAGTTCGCATTTTGTGAATTTTGCCAAATTTTCAAAATTGGCCAAAAACCAACCCCGAAACTGTCTCGATGGTCCAAAACAGCAACTTTGAGCTGAATTTTGAATATCTTCCATTTGGAATCATGGAAAGGTATCTTCTAAGAACTTTTAGTACTTTGGAAGTAGTTTCCAATGGTACCAACTTTTCCAAATTTGGACTTATGGAGAGTGAGATACGATTTTTCAAAGATCGCTCGACAAATCTGAAATTTCCGAACTTAAAGAAAATTGAGGGTTTCGAACTCTCCATTTTTCTTCGATTCTGCTAGACCATTTTACACTTGATTTCGGAGATGCAAATCAGATTTCTCTTGTACTTTTAAAACCCCACTTTTGAACCTTGATTTACTAGTAATCCAGACTCGTACTTGTGAAATTTTCTTAGATTGTACTAACGTGCAATCTTTCTTGATACTTAGGGGTTTTAAGTGATATTGAGTGGTGGTTTATTATCAATTACTCAGGCACCCAAAAGGACCTTCAAGAGGATCCCACGGTGAACGTCTGAACCTTCAAGTGGTCACACTTCCTTGTTTCTTGTATTGGTGAGTGTCAAGTGTATGAATACTTGATACATGCTTAATTGTTATAACTGATTGGAGTTTTGAAAATGGAGACGAGTGTGTACTTTACCGCACTCGTTCTTATTTGAAATGAATGACTCATGATTGAAATGAAACGAATGAATTATGAATGACCCGATTCAATGAAATGAAATGATTAAATGCTTGAATGAAATGACATGGTATGCTATGGCTGCATACGTCGTTGGAGTAAATCTCCTCGACTCACGAATGTACATGGGGGACGCCCAAACTCATAGGCCGACCTTGGGACTCGAGCCGGCATGGGCTTGGTCGGGAACCTCAGTGAGTCATGAGAATTACATGATAAGCTTGATCTATTGGAGAGATCTCGCTTGGCATACTCGTGGAGTATCGTCTTATAAATGTCATGCGAGCCCGGTGCGGAGTACGGTGGACGGACATGAGAAGTAAGTGGAGTTCTACGGATTGGAAATATCGACCCGGTTGACGGAGAGTCATCACGGGAAGATATACGAATGAAATTTGCAAAGCAAGTGGAAATTAGCTCCTGAGAGCTACCATATCCTTGAATTGTTTCTGTTTACATTTCACTGAATTGTTAATTACTCGAATGTTATTGTTTTACTTATTGTTTGGAATTGTTATTTGGACAACGTGCTTGCATGTGTGTTTCTTGGCCTCACGAGCGATTGCTCATCTCGTAGATTTGTTTTCCTTAACAGGAATGGGCATGGAGTAATACTCGAAGAAACCCTTGGGATGTACTTTTGTATTAGGGTTTCAATGTAATTGACTAGACATCTTGGCTGTTGTATATTTTGGGAAATGATGTATCTTTTGAGAACCCGATATAAGGATTGGATGATTGTTATATATTGTTAAGTTCGAACGTTTCCGCATTTGCTTATTTTACATCGTGGTACTGGCTAGTATCGTATTAAGCTTGAATGGAAATTATATCGAGTCCTGACGAGAGCTGGGCAGGCGTCCCGCGGATATCCTTTGGTTCACCTTAGGGGGAAGTGGGGGCGTCACAGTTGGTATTAGAGCGCTAGGCTAGAGATCTATTTGGGAGATATACTAGAAACCTTACCTTTAAGATTTGAGATAGGATGACTAAGTCATACTTTAAGTGATACTTGGGCAAGTTAGTGGCTAAGTTAGTCATGCCTTAAGTGACATTCGTGCGAGCTAGTGCTTAAGTTTCTAACCCGAAAAATGTAATTGTTTTGTAGGGATGGAAAATGGAAATGGGACTCCGGCAGCTAATGGGAATGGCCATGTAGAGCCCCCTAGACCTATTTACTACCGAACTCTTGGTGGAGGGGCTCGAGTGCGCTATTCACCCTCTAATAGATACCCTCGTTGTTCGTGTAGGTTGATTTTTGCCTACCCGAACCACCTCGTGTTAGCCTTGGATGATTAACATCGTCAGTTGGTGAATGCCAAATTAGATTTACAGGCGGAGGTGGACGAGCTGAGACAGATGGTTAGTGCTCAGGGGGAGAGGATAAGGCGGTTTGTACAAGGGCTTAATGTGGAAATCCAGGATGGCTTGGCCGCAGCCCAAATCTCTACATTTACTGAGGCTTTAGAGAAAGCGCAACGGGTTGAAAGTGCGAGAATGTAAGTTAAGGACTTTCATAATAGGAAGAGGAACTTTTTTAGTCGTACTTTTGGACAGACTAGTAAGAGTTCACAGCCTTCCAAAATTGGGAGAGGAATGGGAGGATTAAGGACTACTGGAGCTTCAAGGGGAGCTTTATCTAGAGGTGGTCGTAGTGGGCCGGTTCAAGCTAAGGGAATGCCTTCTAGTGGTTCGGCTGTGACACCTCAAGTTACTTGTGGGTACTGTGGTAAGCCCAACCACTCTGAGAATGATTGTTGGAGAAAGTCTGGGAAGTGTTTGGTTTGCGGAAGTACCGAGCACCAACTCGCGAACTGTCCAAGTAAAATGAAAATAGGAGGTAGCACTCAAAGGACAGAAAAATCAACCTCTAAGCAGACCAGTGCTGGAGGAAGCCGACCAAAGGTACCGGTTAGAGTTTATGCATTGGACCATCAGCAAATACACGATGCAACTGAGGTGGTTGAAGGTACGCTTCCTATCTTTCACCGCTTAGCTAGGGTTTTAATTGATCCGGGTGCGACACATTCCTTTGTAAACCCTAATTTCATGGACGGAATAGATTTGAAACCAATTAAGTTACCTTATGACTTAGAAGTTAGAACGCCTACTGGGGACCAAAGTCTAATTGCTAATTTGGTATATAGAAATTATGAGATCTGGGTTGGAGAACGTAAATTACTAGTCGATTTGATAGGTTTAGCAATTAAAGGGTATGATGTGATCCTAGGAATGGACTGGTTAGCCCGTTACAATGCCCAGTTGAATTGTAAGACGAAAATAGTAGAATTGTGCATTCCGAGAGAGGCAACCTTGAAATTGGATGTAAGGGGTAGATTAGCCTCATCTACACTTATCTCAGGAATCCGAGTTAGGAAAATGTTAAGTAAGGGAGCTTAGGGATATTTGGTTTTTCTAATCAACACTCCTAGTGATAAAGTGAGATTGGAGGATATGCCTGTAGTGAAAGAGTTTCCAGATGTCTTTCCTGAAGAGTTAGAGTCTTTACTTCCGGAAAGGAAAATAACTTTTAAGATTGATGTGATTCCAGGAGTAGCACCTATCTCTACGACGCCATATCGGATGGCTCCCGCCGAACTGAAGAAATTGAAATTACAACTGCAAGACTTGTTGGAATGGGGTTTTATAAAAGCGAGTGATTCACCGTGGGGAGCCCCGGTCCTGTTTGTTAAAAAGAAAGATGGGAGTCTAAGGTTGTGTATAGACTACCGAGGCTTGAATGATGTCACCATTAAGAATAAGTACCCGTTGCCCCACATCGATGAATTGTTTGACCAATTGCAAGGGGCGGTGGTATTCTCCAAGTTGGATTTGAATAGGGTTATTATCAATTGAGGATTTTGGAGAAAGATGTACCCAAGACTGCTTTTAACTCGAGCAATGGGCACTTTGAGTTTGCCGTAATGCCATTTGGGTTAACGAATGCACCTGCTGCTTTTATGGATTTGATGCATAAGGTCTTTAAGCCTTATCTGGACCAATTTGTGGTGGTCTTTATTAATGATATCTTGGTGTACTCTAAGAATGTGGAGGATCATGAGAGGCACTTGAGGATTGTTTTGCAAACCCTGAGGGAACACCAATTGTATGCTAAGTTCAGTAACTGTGAATTTTAGTTGAAAGAAGTGACATTCTTGGGGCACATAATTTCTAAGAATGGGATAAAAGTGGATCCAGCCAAAGTTGAAACTGTTTCAAAGTGGAAACGATCGGAAAATCCTACTGAGGTTTGAAGTTTTATAGGATTAACAGGGTATTACCGGAGATTCATTAAGGATTTGATACGTTCCTCGATCAACACGTTTCGAGACACGTAGCACGTTTGCCCAAGGATCTAACGAGGTTGTCCTACGCTTGGTTTGCGGAACCTAGAATCAAACGGACGACACGTTTTGATTAAAGGCGGTGGAACGACGACTCCGATGAAGGTGATTACTCCAAGGGATAGGTCGGTAGAACAATCAAGGACAAGACGCAAGATTGCTCAAAAACCCTTGCCAGAGCAAGTAAGGTGCTCGAAAATTCTCACAAGAAGAATAAACGAAAATAAGCAAAGTTTATTGATAAAACGTCTACCGAAACCTTACAAAGCAAGCCTATTTATAGGCTAAAGTTACTAAAACCCTAAAGGGACTAGGAAAGGGAAAAGTCGGCCCATGCTCTTGGAACAAGATGGGCCAGCCCATGCTCTTACTTCAACACTAATCAATTGCTAAATAAATACTAGGGCCTAAGGCCTTATTCGGCCAACTCTCTTGGCGGCCCATTTGACTCTTCATGGGCTTGGATCATGGTGTAAGTGACTTGATTGTCTCTCTCCAAGCCCTCAATATCTTTGTGGACTCCATGCTGGTCTTGGACAACTCTAACAAGGGCTTGGAGTGATTCTTTGAAAAGCTTGGCTCGTGCATGTGTGACTGGGCCCAATGGAATTCGGACTGGGTCATTACGTGGGCCAAGATCTGTGCACACATCAATCCCCTCCTCTTGAGAAGGATTTACCCTCAAATCTGGATCCTCCTCGTCAAGAAAAGGGCTCAGGTCCGCGACATTGAATGTCGCACTAACATTGTACTCCCCAGGTAGCTCCAGTTTGTATGCGTTGTCATTGACTCGTTGGAGCACTTGAAATGGTCCATCACCTCTTGGGGATAATTTGCTTTGACGTTGCTTGGGGAATCGCTCTTTCCTCAAGTGTAGCCAAACCCAATCTCCAGGCTCAAAAATCATCTTGCGACGGTGCTTGTTGCTTGCTGGATGTATTGCTGTGTACGCCTCTCAATGTTCGCTCGCACGGCTTCATGTAACCTGCGCACAAAATCAGCTTTCTTTTTCCCATCTAAGCTTGTGTGCTCAGAGGAAGGTAAGGGCACCAAATCAAGGGGGGTCACGGGGTTGAAGCCATAAACAATCTTAAAGGGGGAGTATTGTGTGGCACTATGCACAGTTCGATTGTAGGCAAATTGAACATGAGGGAGGCACTCTTCCCAAGTCTTCAGATTCTTTTTAATCAAGGCCCGAAGTAGAGTGCCAAGTGTGCGATTGACAACTTCAATTTGTCCATCGCTTTGTGGATGACTAGTGGTGGAGAATAATAACCTAGTGCCAAGTTTGGACCACAAAGTCTTCCAAAAGTAACTCAAGAACTTCATATCTCTATCACTAACAATAGTCTTAGGCATGCCATGCAGACGGACAATTTCTTTGAAGAACAGATTAGCAATATGAGATGCATCGTCAGTTTTGTGACAAGGGATAAAATGAGCCATCTTAGAGAATCTATCAACCACAACAAAGATGGAGTCATTACCCCTAGGTGATCTAGGCAATCCTAATACAAAGTCCATAGACAAGTCAACCCAAGGATGGTGAGGGATAGGTAATGGGGTATACAAGCCATATGGATTTGTCTTAGACTTTGCCTTGTGACAAGTAGCACACCTACCAACCATGCGTTCAACATCTCTACGCATATGAGGCCAGTAAAAGTGCTCTTGCAACATGGCCAGAGTCTTGGTAATGCCAAAGTGGCCCATGAGACCACCACTATGTGCCTCTCGAATCAAAAGATCACGAATGGAAGAATTAGGCACACACAGTTTATCTACATGGAAGAGAAATCCATCATGCAAAAAGTACTTTCCATGCGGGTTCTTCACACAAGCAGCATAGATCTCACCAAAATCATGATCATTTGTGTAGAGTTCTTTAATCATATCGAACCCTAATAACTTAGCATCAAGAAAGATAAGCAAGGAATGTCTACGTGACAAGGCATCGGCTACCACATTCGTCTTGCCAGTCTTATACTTAATGACATAAGAAAAGGTGTCAATGAAGCTTACCCATTTGGCATGTCTCTTACTCAACTTCGGTTGCCCTTTGAGGTACTTCAATGACTCGTGATCAGTGTGTATCACGAACTCCCGAGGGCAAAGGTAGTGTTGCCAGGTCTCCAAGGCCCTCACCAACGCGTACAACTCCTTGTCGTACGTGGGGTAGTTTAATGCAGCTCCTCCCAACTTCTCTCTAAAGAAGGCACAAGGCCTCTTGTCTTGCATGAGGACTGCTCCAATACCTACACCAGAAGCATCACATTCAATTTCAAAAGTCTTGTGAAAGTTTGGTAATGCCAAAACAGGTGCATGTGTGAGTTTGTTTTTGAGGGTAAGAAATGCTTGTTCTTGGGCTTCCCCCCAATAGAACTTGTCATTTTTCTTGGTCACGACGGTCATTGGGGCGGCAATGGTGCTGAAATCCTTGACAAAGCGCCGATAGAAACCCGCCAATCCAAGAAAGTTGCGCACCTTAGGGACGGATGTGGGCGTTGGCCATTGCTCGATGGCCTCAATCTTGGACTTGTCTACTTTGATACCCTGCGAACTCACTCCATAGCCCAGAAACACAAGTTCATTAGTACAAAAGGTGCACTTCTTAAGGTTAGCGTATAAACGCGCCTTTCGAAGTGTCTCAAGAACTAGTCTCACATGCTCCAAGTGCTCCTGTTCACTGCGACTATAGATCAGAATATCATCAAAGTAAACTGTGACAAATTTGCCAATAAACTGTCTCAAGACATGGTTCATTAATCGCATGAAGGTGCTAGGAGCGTTAGTCAACCCAAAAGGCATGACTAGCCACTCATAGAGACCATGCTTGGTTTTGAAGGCCATTTTCCACTCATCGCCTTCTTTCATCCTAATTTGATGATAGCCACTCCTTAGATCGATTTTAGTGAATATGACAGCACCATCGAGTTCATCAAGCATATCATCTAATCTAGGGATGGGATGACGATACTTAATAGTAATGGCATTGACGGCCCTACAGTCAGTGTACATTCGCCAAGTACCATCCTTTTTAGGGACGAGTACTACAGGCACAACATAAGGACTGAGGCTCTTTTTTACCCAACCCTTACCTAATAGGCCATCAACTTGCCTTTGAAGCTCTTTTGTCTCCTCAGGGCCCATGCGGTAAGCAGGTTTGTTGGGTAGTGGTGCTCCAGGAATGAGGTCGATTTGGTGTTCAATCCCTCGAATGGGTGGTAAACCATCAGGGACCTCGTCAGGTAATACATCCTCGAATTCCTGCAAAAGAGCAACCATACTCGAAGGCAATGCCTTATCGAGTTCAGCAACATCTAAAAGCACGTGCTTGCAAATCATGAGAAGCACAGGTTGATCAGAATTGACAACTTTTCTAACGTCCTTAGCCTTAATGATCATGTTTTGCTTCCTAGTGGTAGGTGTAGTGGGTGATTTGTCATGTGTAACACTAGGTGTGCTTACTTGACCCTTGGTCGATGGCTCACTTGCAGAAGTGGAGCCTTTGCCAGGGTCGACCGCCTTTTGTTTCCTTCTTTGACGGTCTTGTTCACACTCTCTTTGCAACTTAAGTTGGTCCTCATACACTTGTGCAGGTGTGAGTGGTGTGAGGACCTTGCGTTTGCCATCATGCAAGAGTGTGTACTTGTTGGCCCTTCCGTCGAATGTGACGTGTTTGTCAAATTGCCAAGGTCTCCCCAAGATGACATGGGTAGCATGCATTGGCACGACATCACAAACAATTTCATCAGTGTAAGTTCCAATGGAAAAGGGAACGCGTACCTGTTTGAAGACACGTACCTCTCCATCCTCACTCAGCCATTGGAGGCGATAAGGGTGTGGATGTCTAGTAGTTGGGAGCCCTAAGCTCTCAACCATGAGTAAGCTTGCCACGTTTGTGCAACTCCCACCGTCGATGATGAGGCTACACACCTTGTCACCCACCTTATAACGGGTGTAAAACAGGTTCTCCCGTTGTAGTTGCTCGTCTTCCTTAACTCGGGCAGTTAGCACTCGTTGTGCTACCAAGCACCCTACTTCCCCTTGTGTAGGCGAGCAATCTTCCTCAGCAGAGTCTTCATCCAGGCAATCGCCTTTGGTCAATTCGGGTGTCTCCTCACAGTCGTCATCATTGGACACGATCTCGCCATTGTGAGTGATTAGCATGACCCGTTGGTTCGGTTATTGAGATTGAATATGTCCAAATCCTTGGCACTTAAAGCATTTGATGTCCCTACTCCTAGTCTTAGGAGTCTCATGTGGTGCCTTGGAAGTAGACCTAGATATATCGGTAACTTTGTTAGGAGTGGAATTGGAATTTCGGTTAGGCACATTACCTTGTATTCGGCTTGAAGAGATTGGTGTGGCCGAATATCCAGCTTCGTGGGTCGCCCTCCGTGGTTGGTTGCCCTTCCATGAGGTCGAGTTTGAAGGCTGGAAGGTACGGGCTCCTCGCCTTAGTTTCTTTCCCCTCTCGGCCTTGATAGCGAGTTCAAGAAGGTCATGCATGTCCACATAGTGTTGAAGCTCCAAGGCTTCTTGAAGGTCTGGGTTGAGACCTCGGAGGAATCTAGCCATGGTTGCTTCGCTATCTTCTTGAAGGTTCGCCCTCATCATGGCCATCTCGATCTCTTTGTAGTAGTCCTCCACACTCATGTTGCCTTGAGTGAGGGTTTGCAATTTGGAGTAGAGATCTCGGTTGTAGTAGCTTGGAACGAATCGCTTACGCATCAATACCTTGAGCTCTCATCAAGTTCGGACTCGCGGTTCCCCCATTCTCCTCCTATGGGTCCTCACTTGGTCCCACCAAACTAGGGCGTAGTCGGTGAACTCAACGGTGGCAACTTTAACCTTTTGTTCCTCGCTATAGTCGTAGCAGTCGAAGACCATCTCGATGCGGCCTTCCCATTCCAAGTAAGCTTCGGGATCACTCTTGCCTTTGAACGTGGGTACGTGAATCTTAAGCCCTTTGAGTTCGTTCTTAGATGTGTCCCTTCGAGACCTCTCGGGTCGCTCCTCATCCTCACTAGCGGAGTGCTCTTCGCTATTCGCCTCTTTGGTGCCATGGTTACTCCGGTTGTGGGATCTCGAACGAGAGCCTCGTGTGAGACTCTTGGATAACTCGTCGAAACGAGTGTGCAACTCCTCCATTTGTTGCTCACTGACGTGTCTAAGCTCATTCTTCATGGCGGTGAACATCAATGAGTAGTCCTTGGTGGGAGGTTGTTGCTCCATGTCCTGCAAAGGTTAGTAACAAGAATAATGCAAATATATATCTCACTTCACTCCCTGAGTGTATCACTCACGCTCGTGTATAGCACTCAAACACTCAATTAAACTTACCAAGCACATTTACCTGTGGGTTAGGTAGTTTGGGAAATGTGGCTCGAGTCCACAATC
Source organism: Coffea eugenioides (assembly GCF_003713205.1). Classification (NCBI taxonomy): domain Eukaryota; kingdom Viridiplantae; phylum Streptophyta; class Magnoliopsida; order Gentianales; family Rubiaceae; genus Coffea; species Coffea eugenioides. The sequence continues at coordinate 17,577,616 of NC_040043.1, read as the reverse complement.
GTTACCAACTTTCCCGTAAGAGTAACCAAGAGTGTATGACACAGATGGGGATGGAAAATGAGGTGAAATGGATGGAATTGGGGAAGAAAGGAAAAAGGAAACCCTAGCTCTAAAGTGTAGGAGTAGTTTCCTAGAATGGATGAGAGAGTATAGGAAAGTTTCCTAAAATGGGTGAGAGAATATAGGGAAGTTTCCTAAAGTGGATGAGAAAATATAGGAGAGTTCCCTAAAGTGGATGAGAAAATATAGGAAAGTTTCCTAAAGTGGATGAGAAAATATAGGAAGAGTTATCCAAGTGCTGTACTTAGTTTCCTAAATTGATTTGGAAAACAAGTTAGTGTTGGAAACCGTTTAGGAAACCTTTCCATGAACAACTTTAATTAGTTTCCAAATCCCAATCTAATGTGGATTACCAAATCAGATTTGGTTTCCTAAAAATTCCAGATTTCCTCATTCCTAAACTCCTCTCCAAAGTCGGCTAATCCCCTATAATTAACCCCCTCTCACAGCCGCACCCTTTCTTCAAGAAATTCGACTTGATCCTCCAAGAGACAACACAATTCGGCTCCCTCCTCTCAAGACACAACTGACGGCCAGCCTTGGTTCTTGTCTCAAGACAATGGCTTCCCAAGACAACGTGAGCAATATTACCCAAGGTTCACCCAAACGGTCAGCCCACGAAACCCCCAAGAAATTTATTCCTAAGCCAAGAAAGCCCCGTATGGATGCACAAACGTACAAGAAACTGTTTATTCGAAGGGAGGTGCAAGTGTTCAAGGCTCAAGATGATCAAGAACCTCAAGAATCGCAAAGGGTGGTACAAATGATCAAGGCTCAAGGTGATCAAGATTTTCAAGAAGAGGTAGGCCAAAACTTCTGAGTTCCTTTCTTTGTGCGATTTTCTATTTTGGGTAGGAACTTGATGTAAGAAACTGATTTGGAAATAAGACACGCCTCTCCTTGCGGGATTTCCCTTGTTCTTGCCAATCGGCCTTCTCTCTTTTCTTTTGTTTTCCGTTTCTGTTTTCTCTTTTTTTTTTCTTTTTTTTTTTGACTTAAAGAACAACTAAACCACAACTTGACCGAACTTGGAGTTGAATTCCAGAATTGATTTGGTCCTCAATGCACACGTACAAGCCTCCAAGAATTTCCCACGCAAGTTTCAAGAACTCCAACTTGCGTTTCTGTGTATTTTTTTTTCCTTAACAAGCGGCACAAGCCACTTGGCCGAATGTATCTAGACCAAAATCTGGTCAGCCCCTCTACTCGCAATAATGCACAACCCAACTCTCTCAAGATACTTTCACGAATTTCAAGAACTTCTAGGTAGTGACCAAGAACTTCAAGAAACCATAAAAATCTGGTAGGTTCACTTTAGGATTCCCAACCCCAACAAGTTTTAACCCAAAAGTCAGTTTAGGAAATTAATAACAACTCGGACAACACATGTAGCTACTTGGACAGATTTGAGCACAAGAAGAAACCCTAGCCGCACTCAAGAAACCCTAGTTGCCGCTGCTATGTTTTCTTGTTGTTTCGGCTTGGACTCTCTATTTGGACAGAATTGGGATGCAACAAGGACACAAGCTATGGGCAGATTATCAACGGCAACATCAACACATGCATGGACAGATTTAGACGTAACAATGGAGCAACAAACTTCGACGAACAGAATTTTTTTTTGACTAACAATGGCGCAACAAGAACAACAACTACGACCAGAATTTTATGACAAGGGACACGACTTGGAACAAGAAATTACTCGGTTAGATTTGTTTTTTTTTTGTGTAAAACAAGGCACAAATGGACAGATTTGGACTCGACTTCAACAACAAAACAACGACCGGAAATTTTTTTTTGAGACAATTGCAGCGGACACAAAGGAACTAACGATAAACAAGGACAAACAATGGATATAACGAACGATACCTCAACCAAAGCTCTGATACCAACTGATACGTTCCTCGATCAACACGTTTCGAGACACGTAGCACGTTTGCCCAAGGATCTAGCGAGGTTGTCTTACGCTTGGTTTGCGAAACCTAGAATCAAACGGACGACACGTTTTGATTAAAGGCGGTGGAACGACGACTCCGATGAAGGTGATTACTCCAAGGGATAGGTCGGTAGAACAATCAAGGACAAGACACAAGATTGCTCAAAAAAAACCCTTGCTAGAGCAAGTAAGGTGCTCGAAAATTCTCACAAGAAGAATAAACGAAAATAAGCAAAGTTTATTGATAAAACGTCTACCGAAACCTTACAAAGCAAGCCTATTTATAGGCTAAAGTTACTAAAACCCTAAAGGGACTAGGAAAGGGAAAATTCGGCCCATGCTCTTGGAACAAGATGGGCCGACCCATGCTCTTGGAACAAGATGGGCCGACCCATGCTCTTGGAACAAGATGGGCCGACCCATGCTCTTACTTTCTTAACACTAATCAATTGCTAAATAAATACTAGGGCCTAAGGCCTTATTCGGCCAACTCTCTTGGCAGCCCATTTGACTCTTCATGGGTTTGGATCATGGTGTAAGTGACTTGATTGTCTCTCTCCAAGCCCTCAATATCTTTGTGGACTCCATGCTGGTTTTGGACAACTCTAACAAGGGTTTGGAGTGATTCTTTGAAAAGCTTGGCTCGTACACGTGTGACTGGGCCCAATGGAACTTGGACTGGGTCATTACATTGGCCGAGATCTGTGCACACATCAGGATTTTTCTAGAATTGCTGGACCCATGACTGAGTTGACCAAGAAAAGTGGGAAGTTTATATGGAATCCTAAGTGTGAGGAGAGTTTCCAGGAATTGAAGAGACGATTGACGAGAGCGCCTGTGTTAGCTCTACCGAATGGGAAAGATAGCTTTATGGTCTACACAGATGCTTCCAAGGAAGGCTTGGGATGTGTTTTAATGCAAAATGAGAAAGTGATAGCGTATGCCTCTAGGAAGTTGAAACCTCATGAAAGAAACTACCCGACTCATGATTTGGAGTTGGCAGCGGTAGTGTTCGCTTTAAAAAAGTGGAGACATTATTTGTATGGAGTAACATTTGAGGTTTTTACTAATCACAAAAGCCTTATGATGTGTGCACGGATGGTGGCCTTGACTCTAAGCTTTTAGAGAGATATTGAAGGCTTGGAAGAAGACAATCAAGTTATCTATACCATGATCCGAGCCCATGAAGAACCAAGTGGGCCTCCAAGTGAGTTGGCTGAATAGGGCCTTAGGCCTTAGTGTTTAATAAAATTGGATTAGCTTGCTTTAGTAGAGCATGGGCCGGCCCGTCGTTGGCCCCAAGATGGCCGGATTTCCTTTTCCTGTCTTCCTTAGGTTTTTAGTAACCCTTAGCCTATAAAAGGGCTTGCTTTGTAAGGTTTAAGAGATACAAGTTTGATGAATAAAATTCTTAGTATTTTCGATTTCCTCTTAAGAGAGAGTTCGAGCCTTTAACTTGCTTTGGCAAGGGTTATTGAGCAATCTTGCGTCTTGTCCATGATTGTTCACCCGACCTATCCCTTGGAGTAATCACCTTCAACGGAGTCGTCGTTCTACCGCTTTAAACCAACTCATGTCGTCCGTGTTGATTTAAAGTCCCGCAAACCAAGCGTAGGACAACCACGCTAGATCCTTGGGCAAACGTGCTACGTGTCTCGAAACGTGTTGATCGAGAAACGTATCACCTTAAGTATTTGTTTTCTCAAAAGGAGCCGAATTTAAGGCAACGTAGGTGGATGAAATTTCTAGAAGATTATGATTGCATGATAAAGTACCATCCAGGGAAGGCCAATGTAATGGCCGATGCCTTGAGTCGTCAAGTGCAAGTGGCTTGATTGATGATTAAGGAATTACACCTGTTAGAAGAAGTTAGTTATTGGAATCCCAGACTTGAGCCGAGAAAAGTGATTCTTGGGAATATTGTAGTGAATTCCACTTTGTTGGAACGTATTAAAGAACTCAGGAAAAGGACCTTGAAGTGCAAAAATGGGTGGAGAAAGTCAAAAAGGGAGAGAAGTCGGATTTTAACTTGGGATCCAATGGTATTTTGAAGTTTTGGAATCGGATAGTAGTGCCAAAGGATGAAGGGTTTAAGAAGGAAATCTTAGAAGAGGCACACCGATCGAAGTTTACGGTACACCCTGGAGGGAATAAAATATACCAAGACTTAAAAAGTTTGTTTTAGTGGGAGAGCATGAAAAGGGAAATTGCCCAATTTGTCCAGACCTGTTTAATTTGTCAACAGGTTAAGGCTGAACATCAGAAACCGTCTGGACTTTTGCAACCTCTGGAGATACCTGAGTGGAAATGGGAAAATATCACTATGGATTTTGTATCAGGATTACCCAGGACACAAAGAGGTCGTGATGCTATTTGGGTAATAGTGGATCGACTGACCAAATCAGCTCATTTTCTGCCGATTAATATGAAGTACCCATTGGAGAAGTTAACTAAGTTGTACTTGGATGAGATTATCAGGTTGCATGGAATATCGGTAAGTATTGTGTCAGATAGAAATCCAAGATTTGTTTCGAGGTTTTGGCAAAAGATGCAGGAAGTGTTGGGGACTTAGTACTACTTACCATCCCCAGACCGATGGACAGTCTGAGAGAACCATTCAAACCCTTGAGGACATGTTGAGGACTTGTGTATTGGATTTTGGGGAGAGTTGGAGTAAATTTTTAACACTGGTGAAATTTGCCTATAACAATAGCTTCCACTCTTCTATTCAAATGGCTCCGTATGAAGCACTTTATGGTCGGAAGTATAGATCTCTGATTTGTTGGGAGGAAATAGGTGAACGAAAAATTTTAGACCCGACTACAGTGCCTTGGATTGAAGAAGCAAATGAAAAAGGGAAATTAGTACGCCAGAGGATTCAGACCGTACAAAGTCGTCAAAAGAGTTATGCAGATAATCGGAGGAATGACTTAGAATTTGCAGTTGGAGATCTAGTGTTTCTTAAGATTACACCTCTGAAAGCAAGTTTAATGTCCGGAAAAAGAAAGAAGTTACAACCGAGATTCGTAGGACCGTACAAGATTATCCAACGTGTGGGAAATGTGGCCTATAAGTTGGAATTGCCATCAAGTTTATCTCGGATTCACAACGTTTTCCACGTGTCTATACTTAAGAAATATCATCCAGACCCTTCTCACATTCTGCAACCGAAAGTATTGAGATTGATGAGACATTGACCTATGAGGAGAAACCGATAAAGCTTTTAGATAGTAAGGTGAAGAACTGAGGAACAAGCGGATTCCTTTGGTGAAAGTTCTTTGGAGGAACCATGAGCTAGAGGAAGCGACTTGGGAAGTTGAAGAAGCAATTCGAGAAAAATATCCAGACCTGTTCACAAATCAAGGTATAATTTCGAGAACGAAATTCTCTTAAGGGGGAGAGGATGTGAAGACTCGCAAATTTTTTTATTTTAAATTCCTATTTGCTAGCTCATTTAAATATTTAATTGTCCGTTTACTCCGAATATTTTATTTTAACCTTTTTAGATCTAATTGCATGGAACTATGACCTACAAGTATTTTAAAAATACCTTGACTCAAAAATTTATTTTTGAAAACTCGTATAGAGTGAATAGTGGTTGCACGTTTGGAGACAATAATCGAATCGAGGAATACAATAAACTTGGAAAAATTGGAGACTTGTACATTAGTCTTGAAAAAGGTATTTTTATGTTTAAGTGTTCAATTATTAGTTAGTGATACTATCGTTATAAGAATTTCTTGGAATTTCCACTTTATCACGCACAAATCGGAAATACGTGTTTTCGCGTGCGCGATTAACTAAGGGACTTTAGACCATTAAGAGTGAATAATAATAGTATGAATGGAAGTGCATTAGAGGTTTAGTGCACAAGTGAAACAAACCCGAGAGGAATCGAGCACGAAACACGCGCGTGTGCACGCGGGGAGAGAGTTGACTTTGAGGCATTCTTAGCCACACATTTTAGCTTCTCAAGGAAGCTTCATTTTTCATCAAACACTCTCTCTCTCTTGCTTTAAGCTGGCCGGCCATCCAAGGGAGAAAAGAACCAAATTTCTTCATCAAGTTCTTCTTCATTTCATCACTAAATCTTCACCAAATCACCTCAAAATTTACATACACTTTGTGAGGACTCGCAAAAACTATTATTTTATGCCTAATTTATGGCTTAATAAATTATTTAATTGGATTTTATTTCCAAGGAATATTTTCTAGTCTTATGAGACCTAAACGCATGATAATATAACTTCGTTATATTTTTAAAATGATTCGTTTCGAAAATTAATTTCCTAGAGCGCGTTTAGTAAAAATAGTGAATAGTACTTGGAGATTTTATCCGCGTAGTAGCCCGATAAGCTTGGAATATTGGGGGCTTGTACTATGGTCCTAAAATAGGTAATTTTATGAATAAATATTCAAGTGATAGTTAGTAGTGCAATCGTTATAAGAATTTTTCGAAAGTTTCGCGTTATAGCGTTAAATTTGACGGTACGCGTTTTCACACGCGCGACTTCAATTGAAGGACTTTAGACCCTTATTTCGGGACAATTAAGAGTGAATAATATTTACAAGAATATATATGCCTTGGAGGTTTAGTGCACTAGTGAACCAAACGCGCGAGAAAAATCGAGCCGTAATCGCACCAAACGGCCCCTAATGAGAGTTGACCTTTGGGTGATTTTGCACCACACATTGCACCTTCTCTTGGAAGCTAACTTAGATCAAACACACTCTCTCTTCTCTCTCCTCACAGCCGGCCAAGCTCTCCCTTCTCTCTAACTCATTTGCAACAAAAATTCTGCACACTAACCTCACACAAAACCACCCCAAATCACCTCCAAATCACACCAAACTTGGAGACCACTTAGCAAACCTCTTGGAGGTTGGATTTAGCTAACAAAAGGCTGCATCTTCACGGTTTCTTGGAGCTTCAAGAGGGCCGAAATTTTCTGGTCTTGCACACCCAAGGAAGAGGTAATGATCAACCCATGAATTCTTGTCTTTTGGAAGTTATATGACAAGATTAAGTTCATGCATGCACTTAGTTACTTGATTATGGTGTAAAAATGTGATTGTGGGCTCTTGGAATTCCCACACTTGGGTTGTTGTTGCTGATGTGATGATTGATGGTGATTATATTGTTGGTTTAGTGGTTATAATGATGCATTAGTGGTGGGTAATTAGTAGGAACTTCATTGGGTGTAAGAAGCAAAAACTTCCGATTTTACCCCTGTTTTATTCGGCCATTTTAAGGCCAGTTTTTAATGAACTAATGGCTTGAATTGGATGCTTATATGATGTATTAGAGGTGTGAAAAATTTCATTGAAAAATAATGAGGTTTGAATGGGCAAATGAATTTTTTTTAGAAACCAGCAAATCTGGAAAACTGATTCGCGTATGCTCTGACCAGCAGTAGTATTTTGGCTATAACTCTGTCCTCGGATGTCAAAATCATGTGCCGTCGGTGGCGTTTGAAACTAGACATTCCTAGCTTTAATTTGGTATAAAATTCACGTTCTGATTCTTTGTGAGCAAGCCGAACCAAATGTTTTAAGTTCGCTGTCCTGTTGCTCTGTTCGTCTGGAATGAAGTGTTCAGGCAGCAACTTGATGCCCGAATTTGAACCAGATGGGTGCCGAATTTGGAAATGATTTCTTCTGTGATATTTTAGTCCTATGAATTTATTTTCCAACGGCGTAAGCCATGCTCGATTTCGAGCTATATTGACTGAGTTGTGACTGAAACAAGTGGACTGCTCTGTTTTGGAAAAACCCTAATGTTGGACTGGTTTGGAACCAAATCTTGGAGTGAACTTGTTAGTTGATGTTTTTGATATTAAACACTTACCAAAGATATTATGGGTGTATCTTAGACCCTTATTTTACAAATGAACCATGGTTGGATAACCTTCTTGGTTAAACGATTGGAAATTTGGGAAATGAAAGTCAAAGGCAGAATGCCTTAGGAATTTTCTTGAACTTCGGTTGGCTCATTAACTACCTTGCCGAAGGTATTTTTCCCCGAAATTCGATAGAGAGATACTTTCCATATAGTATTGAAATATTGCCAATTTTGGTGCCGATTCAAGTTCGTTTCGATACCCAATTGAATTACTAAAGTTAGAGGTTCAAATCTGGAAAATTCTCATCCAGTCTTGAATTTCCCCAACTTCGGGCTACCGTATCTCGGTACTCGAAACTCCGATTCTTGATCCGCTTGTTTTGTCATACACTTCACTTGCAACACTAATTGAGCTGAAAATTTCAGAGGCCGGTTTGCAACGTGCGAATCGTGCCGAATTTTCAAAGTTGGCCAAAAACCAACTTCATTCTGCCTTGTAAACTGAAGCTGCGTCTTCAAGCCCATTTTTGATCACTTTCCACTTCGATTCGTGGAAAAGTGTCTTCTAGGAACTTATAGTACTCTCTAAGAGGTTTCCAACGGTATAAAGTTTTCCAATTCTCGACTTATACCGAGCGAGTTATGATTTTTCAAAGGTTCATGATAAAACTGAAAATTTTCCAATTTCAAAGAAATAGAGTTTTTCGAAAACTCTTTATTCTTTTGATGTTCTTAAACGTTTTGTTTACGATTTTCATGATCAAAACTCAAATAATATTGTACATGATAAAAGGCCAGTTGAACCTCGATTTACGTGTAATTGAGGTTCCTTTTTGCAAAATAATTCTTAGATTGTACTAGTGTACAATCTTTCTTGATAAGTGGGTTAATTGTGTGATTATCCACTATTAAATTGCCAGGCGCGCAAGGAGACCTTCAAGAGGATCTCACCGCGGACACTTGAACTCCCAGAAAATAATTCTTATTGAATTGCTCGGTGAGTGTCAAGTGTATGAATTTGATACTTGCTTATTTGTGATACTTGTTGGGAGTTTTAAAAATAAGGGCGGGTGCGTACTTTATCGCACTCGTTCTAATTTCAAATGAATGAATGAATGAATGAAATGTATTGAATGAATGAATGAATGCAATGTCATGTCATGAATGCTTGTGTCGTTGGAGTGAATCTCCTCGACTACCAAATGAATGGGGGACGCCCAAACTCATAGGCCGTCCTTAGACTCGAGCCGGCAATGGGCTTGGTCGGGAACTTGGGCGAGCCATGAGATTATAAGCTCGACCTAATAAGAGGTCTTGCTTGGCATACTCGTCGAGTATCGCCCTAAAAATAGACTTGTGGGCCCTTGGGGTGTACGGTGGACGGAGGGAAGAAAGTGGTGATCTACGGAAATGGAAATACCGACCCGGTTGACAGGAGGGTCAATGCGGGAAAGTATACGAATGACATCGACAGATCGAGTGGAACTTAGCTCCTGAGAGCTACTATATCCTTGAATTGTTTCTGATTACTTTTTCCTGTTTGATAGATTGATTATTGAAAGGACATGGCTTTATTTATTAAAGTTGGGATTGTTATTTGATTACGTGCTTGCATGTGTGTTCTTGGCCTCACGAGCGTTTCGCTCACCCTCTAGTTTTGTTTTCCTTAACAGGACCGACTCTTGGAGAAATATGGAGAAACCATCCGTTGAAATTTTGTTAAGACTCCTGTTATATATTTTGACTAGGCCCTGGTTTGGGTTGTACTTTTGGAAATTGTAAACTTGAAAAGTTTGGGCCCTGATGTGTACTTTGAATTTAAGTCGTTTCATGATTACCCGATGTGTTGGTTATACATTAAGTGACTTATTAAGCTTGAACGCTTCCGCATTATTGTATTCATGTTGTTCTCATCGAAGTGATTAGTTCGGTTTGAAATTGAATGGAATTGCTTGAGTCCTGGCGTGAGCTGGGCAGGCGTCCGCGGATACCCTTTGGTCCGCCTTAGGGAGATGTGGGGCGTCACAGTTGGTATCAGAGCTTAGGCTTCAGATCTCTGTAGCGTATCCTAGGCTTAAAGTTTAGGATGCCTGACTGTGGGATTAATTTGGATATTATGTGACAAGGATCTATTGTATCTTAGGGGTTAAAGAAATTTATTATTTGGGAGTTCTTATTTGGGACTTGCAGAAGAAACTGAGGAATTAGGTGATGTTATATTGAAGGAAGATATGGGATGAGAGATTTGTAGTGAAAGATTGGATGAATTTGAATTATCATTATATTTGTAAGTGTGGAAAGAATTGAGATAATTATTAGTACTGGCTATGGAGGGTAAGAGACCGAGATTTGATAGTCAAACTCCATGTGTGATGATTTTGAACCAAGATAAAAGTACAAAGGAATAAAATGTATTTTTCGCCCACATATCTTCTAAAGATATTCTGCTTTGAAAATTTAAAGAAAAACTAGGATGTACTAGTTTTATTTGTAAGCGATGAGTGGAAGTAAGATATATGTGCTTTAAATATGTGTAATTTTCCGATTTTGGTAAAAGGGTGAGTTTTACTTGAATTTCACATTTGAAAATTTGTGAATAACTAATGAGTTGTTGAACTTTGTATATGATGGGTTAATACAAGATTAACATTTTCTAAACTAAGTTTTCCCCCTTGATTGTATATTGGTGTAATCTCACACTTGAATTTGTCCATGCTTTACACAAAGAAAAATATATCTATATATCCTGAGTTTTCGAAAGAATGGCAAGCTTATGTTTAATAATGTGAATCCTGAACTTGATAAGATTTTTGATTACTTGAAATACTCTTCTTATGTTTTAAAATTCTTGAATTTCAAGAAGAGTGAGCCAATTTTAAATGTACGGACTGAGGCAACTTTGAGATATAGAGAGCAACTGCATTCAAGAGTACAAGTTAGTGTGAATTGATTTGGTTTCCATTCGACACGTAAGGTAGTAAGTTGTACTTATTCTTGGGTTTGAACTTGGAGCTTGAAACTTTAATTACAAAACCCTAAGACTGGTTATTTTGGAGATGATGGTGTTCCGACTGGTGGCTGGTTATTAAAGATTTTGAACTTCGAATGGATAATCTTGGTTTTAGCTTGCGTTATGGCTTTATTGGATCTAATTTCGTAAAGGCGTGTGATCTGATTGAAATTAGTGATGTCTGGACCCTTTGGGTTAACTATGGACTTAGAAAGGGGTAGTGCACGCTGTGAGGCCTTTTGTATCCTGCTTGTATGTACTTCGATATTTTTGTAGCACTTAATTGCCTATGTGCAATATTGGACATATTGGTCTTGTTTTGTAACTTCTAACCGTGTTATAACTTTTGATACATGTAACGAATCATGACCTGATTTTAAATGTGTTTGCAACTTGTATACGCAATGTGCTCTTTATGCTTAGCTATGCCTTTTCCTGTGCTTATAGACTTTTCTTAAGTAGGGTAGCAGGAACGAGAAAAGGGGACCGTGACCGAGGGCTTAGACAACCCTGTACTTGTGAGACAAATTGATAGACAGTTTCATATAATTTAATAGGTCCCTAGTACCGAATATGAATCGAACATAAACCCGAAGCTCCGATCTACTAGTGTATAATGGATTAACCTAGCTAGAAACTTGGTGAGCTTTTCTTGTGCGCAACATATGTTATGATTGGTTCTGTGCCAGTATTTCAATCTTAGGAAGTTTGAACTCCGAAAGTATTGCAGTGGGTTGGTAAGAGAACTCGAACTGCCTGAAACCGATTAGACTGAGCTTACTTGAGACTTGAACCTGTTTAGGCTAGTGTGCTCTTGCGTATCCTCAATGGACCTAATTTGACTGAATATATGGAATGTGGACTTGAATTTTGTGACTGTTTAAGAATGTGAATTGCTGGACAGAGGTTAGGCCAGTGTGTTCTTACTCGTACTCATGACCCTTGAATTTGAACTTGAACTTGCACTTGAACTTGAACTTATACTTTTGTTCGTACTCATGCACCATGAACCTGAAGTATTTGGCTCTGCTTTGACCCTACTCTTGAACTTATTCGTACTGGTGTGGTTGTAGACCGGCTACTACTCTTCTGTAGCGGTTGAACTGAAACTCTCTGGTGGGGCATTGCTTGTTGTGTTGTCCAGCACCACCAGGGATGAACTTTTGATTTGAAGCTTCGCTATATCCTGAATTTCTTCCAAATGTCTGGGACTTTACGTCCGACTTCAAGCCTTTTGCCTGTTTTATCTGATTACGCGATTAATTCCCTATTGGACCATGACTATTTGATAGGTTGGATTGGTGTGATATGTAATACTTGAACCTGATAAGTGATTATTATATAAGCCATGCTCTACTGGATGTAAGGGGTAAGTTAGCCTCGTCTGCACTTATTTCGGGAATTCGGGCTAGAAAGTTGTTAAGTAAAGGAGCTCAAGGGTATTTGGCTTTCCTTATTAATACCCCTAGCGATAAGGTGAATCTGGAGGACACACTGGTAGTAAAAGAATTTTCTGATGTTTTTCCTGAAGAATTGGAGTCTCTACCCCCGGAACGGGAAATAGCTTTTAAAATTGATTTAGCTCCGGGAACAACACCTATATCAAGGACACCATACAGGATGGCCCCAGCTGAATTGAAGAAGTTGAAAATTACAATTACAGGATTTGTTGGAACGAGGTTTTATACGGGAGAGTGATTCCCCGTGGGGAGCCCCAGTTTTGTTTGTAAAGAAGAAGGATGGGAGTTTGAGGTTATGTATAGATTATCGAGGCTTAAATGATGTTACGATTAAGAATAAATACCCACTGCCCCACATTGATGAACTGTTTGACCAACTGCCAGGGGCGGTAGTGTTTTCAAAGTTGGATCTAAGGCAAGGTTACTATCAATTGAGGATTTTGGAGAAGGATATACCTAAGACTGCTTTTAACTCGAGGTATGGGCACTTCGAGTTTGCAGTGATGCCTTTTGGGTTAACCAATGCACCTGCCGCTTTCATGGATTTAATGCATAGGATTTTTAAGCCTTACTTGGATCAATTTGTGGTGATCTTCATTGATGACATTTTGGTGTATTCTAAGAATGTGAAAGATCATGAGAAACATTTGAGAACGGTTTTACAAATCTTGAGGGAACATCAGCTATATGCTAAGTTTAGCAAGTGTGAATTCTGGCTAAAGGAAGTGACTTTCCTAGGGCATATAATTTCTAAGGATGGGATTAAAGTAGATCCAGCTAAAGTGGAAGCTGTTTCGAAATGGAAACGACCGAAAAATCCAACGGAAGTTCGGAGTTTTATGGGATTGGCAGGGTATTACCGGAGATTCATCCAGGATTTTTCGAAAATTGCTGGACCTATGACTGAGTTGACCAAGAAAAATGGAAAATTTATTTGGAGTTCTAAGTGTGAAGGAAGTTTTCAGGAGTTGAAAAGATGGTTGACTAGAGCGCCTGTTCTAGCTCTACCAAATGGACATGATAGTTTTGTGGTTTACACAGATGCATCTAAGGAAAGTTTGGGATGTGTTTTGATGCAAAATGATAAAGTGATAGCTTATGCCTCTAGAAAATTGAAGCCACATGAGGGAAATTATCCGACCCATGATTTGGAATTAGCGGCTGTGGTCTTTGCTTTGATGAAATGGAGACACTATTTATACGGAGTGACATTTGAGGTTTTTACAGATCACAAAAGTCTTAAGTACTTATTTTCTCAGAAGGAGCTGAATTTGAGGCAACGTAGATGGATGGAATTTCTGGAAGATTATGACTGCATTATTAAGTACCATCCTGGGAAGGCCAATGTAGTGGCCGATGCTTTGAGCCGTCAGGTACAAATGGCTGGATTGATGGTTAAGGAATTTCGATTGTTGGGATGAAGTAGGTGAACGGAAAATCTTAAACACGACTACTGTATCTTGGATTGAGGAGGCTAATGAAAAGGTGAAATTGGTACGGCAAAGAATTCAAACCGCTCAGAGTAGACAAAAGAGTTATGCCGACAATCGGAGAAAAGATTTGGAGTTCACTGTTGGAGATATGGTATTTCTCAAGATTACGCCTTTAAAAGCAAGCCTGATGTCCGGAAAAGGGAAGAAACTACAACCAAGGTTGTAGGGCCATATAAGATTATTCAGCGAGTTGGGAATGTAGCCTATAAGCTGGAATTACCACCGAGCTTATCTCGTATTCATAACGTGTTTCATGTGTCCATGCTTAAGAAATATCATCCAGACCCCTCTCATGTTTTACAACCGGAGAATATTGAGATTGATGAAACCCTGACCTATGAGGAGAGACCGGTAAAACTTCTGGATCGAAAGGTGAAGGAATTGAGGAACAAGCAGATACCACTAGTGAAAGTTTTATGGAAGAACCATGGAGTAGAGGAAGCAACATGGGAAGTTGAAGAGACAATCAGGGAAAAGTATCCAGACTTGTTCATCGACCAAGGTAAATTTCGAGGACGAAATTTTCTTAAGGGGGAGAGGATGTGAGGACTCGCAAAAAAAAACTATTATTTTATGCCTAATTTATGGCTTAATAAATTATTTAATTGGATTTTATTTCCAAGGAATATTTTCTAGTCTTATGAGACCTAAACGCATGATAATATAACTTCGTTATATTTTTAAAATGATTCGTTTCGAAAATTAATTTCCTAGAGCGCGTTTAGTAAAAATAGTGAATAGTACTTGGAGATTTTATCCGCGTAGTAGCCCGATAAGCTTGGAATATTGGGGGCTTGTACTATGGTCCTAAAATAGGTAATTTTATGAATAAATATTCAAGTGATAGTTAGTAGTGCAATCGTTATAAGAATTTTTCGAAAGTTTCGCGTTATAGCGTTAAATTTGACGGTACGCGTTTTCACACGCGCGACTTCAATTGAAGGACTTTAGACCCTTATTTCGGGACAATTAAGAGTGAATAATATTTACAAGAATATATATGCCTTGGAGGTTTAGTGCACTAGTGAACCAAACGCGCGAGAAAAATCGAGCCGTAATCGCACCAAACGGCCCCTAATGAGAGTTGACCTTTGGGTGATTTTGCACCACACATTGCACCTTCTCTTGGAAGCTAACTTAGATCAAACACACTCTCTCTTCTCTCTCCTCACAGCCGGCCAAGCTCTCCCTTCTCTCTAACTCATTTGCAACAAAAATTCTGCACACTAACCTCACACAAAACCACCCCAAATCACCTCCAAATCACACCAAACTTGGAGACCACTTAGCAAACCTCTTGGAGGTTGGATTTAGCTAACAAAAGGCTGCATCTTCACGGTTTCTTGGAGCTTCAAGAGGGCCGAAATTTTCTGGTCTTGCACACCCAAGGAAGAGGTAATGATCAACCCATGAATTCTTGTCTTTTGGAAGTTATATGACAAGATTAAGTTCATGCATGCACTTAGTTACTTGATTATGGTGTAAAAATGTGATTGTGGGCTCTTGGAATTCCCACACTTGGGTTGTTGTTGCTGATGTGATGATTGATGGTGATTATATTGTTGGTTTAGTGGTTATAATGATGCATTAGTGGTGGGTAATTAGTAGGAACTTCATTGGGTGTAAGAAGCAAAAACTTCCGATTTTACCCCTGTTTTATTCGGCCATTTTAAGGCCAGTTTTTAATGAACTAATGGCTTGAATTGGATGCTTATATGATGTATTAGAGGTGTGAAAAATTTCATTGAAAAATAATGAGGTTTGAATGGGCAAATGAATTTTTTTTACAAACCAGCAAATCTGGAAAACTGATTCGCGTATGCTCTGACCAGCAGTAGTATTTTGGCTATAACTCTGTCCTCGGATGTCAAAATCATGTGCCGTCGGTGGCGTTTGAAACTAGACATTCCTAGCTTTAATTTGGTATAAAATTCACGTTCTGATTCTTTGTGAGCAAGCCGAACCAAATGTTTTAAGTTCGCTGTCCTGTTGCTCTGTTCGTCTGGAATGAAGTGTTCAGGCAGCAACTTGATGCCCGAATTTGAACCAGATGGGTGCCGAATTTGGAAATGATTTCTTCTGTGATATTTTAGTCCTATGAATTTATTTTCCAACGGCGTAAGCCATGCTCGATTTCGAGCTATATTGACTGAGTTGTGACTGAAACAAGTGGACTGCTCTGTTTTGGAAAAACCCTAATGTTGGACTGGTTTGGAACCAAATCTTGGAGTGAACTTGTTAGTTGATGTTTTTGATATTAAACACTTACCAAAGATATTATGGGTGTATCTTAGACCCTTATTTTACAAATGAACCATGGTTGGATAACCTTCTTGGTTAAACGATTGGAAATTTGGGAAATGAAAGTCAAAGGCAGAATGCCTTAGGAATTTTCTTGAACTTCGGTTGGCTCATTAACTACCTTGCCGAAGGTATTTTTCCCCGAAATTCGATAGAGAGATACTTTCCATATAGTATTGAAATATTGCCAATTTTGGTGCCGATTCAAGTTCGTTTCGATACCCAATTGAATTACTAAAGTTAGAGGTTCAAATCTGGAAAATTCTCATCCAGTCTTGAATTTCCCCAACTTCGGGCTACCGTATCTCGGTACTCGAAACTCCGATTCTTGATCCGCTTGTTTTGTCATACACTTCACTTGCAACACTAATTGAGCTGAAAATTTCAGAGGCCGGTTTGCAACGTGCGAATCGTGCCGAATTTTCAAAGTTGGCCAAAAACCAACTTCATTCTGCCTTGTAAACTGAAGCTGCGTCTTCAAGCCCATTTTTGATCACTTTCCACTTCGATTCGTGGAAAAGTGTCTTCTAGGAACTTATAGTACTCTCTAAGAGGTTTCCAACGGTATAAAGTTTTCCAATTCTCGACTTATACCGAGCGAGTTATGATTTTTCAAAGGTTCATGATAAAACTGAAAATTTTCCAATTTCAAAGAAATAGAGTTTTTCGAAAACTCTTTATTCTTTTGATGTTCTTAAACGTTTTGTTTACGATTTTCATGATCAAAACTCAAATAATATTGTACATGATAAAAGGCAAGTTGAACCTCGATTTACGTGTAATTGAGGTTCCTTTTTGCAAAATAATTCTTAGATTGTACTAGTGTACAATCTTTCTTGATAAGTGGGTTAATTGTGTGATTATCCACTATTAAATTGCCAGGCGCGCAAGGAGACCTTCAAGAGGATCTCACCGCGGACACTTGAACTCCCAGAAAATAATTCTTATTGAATTGCTCGGTGAGTGTCAAGTGTATGAATTTGATACTTGCTTATTTGTGATACTTGTTGGGAGTTTTAAAAATAAGGGCGGGTGCGTACTTTATCGCACTCGTTCTAATTTCAAATGAATGAATGAATGAATGAAATGTATTGAATGAATGAATGAATGCAATGTCATGTCATGAATGCTTGTGTCGTTGGAGTGAATCTCCTCGACTACCAAATGAATGGGGGACGCCCAAACTCATAGGCCGTCCTTAGACTCGAGCCGGCAATGGGCTTGGTCGGGAACTTGGGCGAGCCATGAGATTATAAGCTCGACCTAATAAGAGGTCTTGCTTGGCATACTCGTCGAGTATCGCCCTAAAAATAGACTTGTGGGCCCTTGGGGTGTACGGTGGACGGAGGGAAGAAAGTGGTGATCTACGGAAATGGAAATACCGACCCGGTTGACAGGAGGGTCAATGCGGGAAAGTATACGAATGACATCGACAGATCGAGTGGAACTTAGCTCCTGAGAGCTACTATATCCTTGAATTGTTTCTGATTACTTTTTCCTGTTTGATAGATTGATTATTGAAAGGACATGGCTTTATTTATTAAAGTTGGGATTGTTATTTGATTACGTGCTTGCATGTGTGTTCTTGGCCTCACGAGCGTTTCGCTCACCCTCTAGTTTTGTTTTCCTTAACAGGACCGACTCTTGGAGAAATATGGAGAAACCATCCGTTGAAATTTTGTTAAGACTCCTGTTATATATTTTGACTAGGCCCTGGTTTGGGTTGTACTTTTGGAAATTGTAAACTTGAAAAGTTTGGGCCCTGATGTGTACTTTGAATTTAAGTCGTTTCATGATTACCCGATGTGTTGGTTATACATTAAGTGACTTATTAAGCTTGAACGCTTCCGCATTATTGTATTCATGTTGTTCTCATCGAAGTGATTAGTTCGGTTTGAAATTGAATGGAATTGCTTGAGTCCTGGCGTGAGCTGGGCAGGCGTCCGCGGATACCCTTTGGTCCGCCTTAGGGAGATGTGGGGCGTCACACACTTTGCTAACCACTTGGAGATCACCTCAAGCTAGGAAAAGAGCTTCATCTCACGGTTTTTCTTTAGCTCCAAGGGACCGAAATTTTCTGCCTTGCTCATCCAAAGAGGTAATGAATGATCAACCTCTAAAATTTCAGTTTATGGAAGTTATCTTGCACTTGTGAGCTTATAAATTCATATGGGTAGCTTTGGATGGTTGGAAATTTTGTGTGTGGGCTCTATGAAATCTCACTATGAATTGATGGACTGATTTGATGAGGTTTGATGTTGTTTATGTTGGATTAGTGTTTAATCTTGTGAAAATGAGTTGTATTGTTGAAGAAAGTTCAAAGGAAGTGAAGAGGAAAATTTTACCCATTCTACCCTTGCTATTGCCGTGACCCTTAGTGCATTTTTTTGTGGTTCAAATGACTGGATTTTGATGTAAATGTGTAATATAAGTTGTGTATAAAGTTTCCTAAAAAATTTACGTGATTTGGATGAGTGAATGATGAGATTTCGAAAATTTGCCAAAACTGGAATTGTGTCCCGTATTGCTCTGGCAGTGATTTTGTTTCAGCCATAACTCTTTGCTCCGATGTCAAAATCGAGTGCCGTTTATGGAACTAGAAAATAGACATTCCCAGTTTTCCAATGGTATAAAATTCATGCCCTGATTCCACCTGAGTGAGCCGTACCAACCTTGTAAAGTTGCCTGTTCTGTTTCGCGTCTGTACTGGAAGCTCTGTTCTGAGCTGCGACTTGATGCTCAAATATGAGCTAGTTGTCGACATAATTTTAAAATGATTCCTTCTAATAAATTGTAGCCTTATGAATGTAGTTTTCAACGCCACCAATCATGCTCAATTCCGAGTTTAATTGAGTGAGATGTGGCCAGATTTCAGAACTGTATTTGTGGAAGAAAACGCTAATTCTGGACTGATCTATAGTTAATGGGACTTGTTATTCGAAATCCTTGGTGTTAATTACCTATCAAATGTATTTTGGATGTTTCCTATACTTTTTCCTCATAAATGAATCATGTTTGAGGATTTTTCGTTGGCCAAATGTTTGAGAAAAGGAAAACAAAAGTACAAGGCAGATTTGCCTTGGAAATTCTTGAAACTTCAATGGTTTTGTTAACTGACTTCCCGTGAGAGTTTTTTCATGAAAATTTACAGAGGAATAGCCCCTATATGGTAGAGTAATACTACCAAATTTGGCTCCATTCCAAGTTCATTTAGATGCTCAACTAAAGTACCAAGCTCAAGCTTTAAACCTGGAAAACCCCAGTTTTAGGAGGAAATTTCAGTGACTTTGAGCCACTATATCTTGGTGCTCACAACTCCAATTCTTGTTCTAATTGTTGTGTTGAAAACATTGATTGTAACTCTAATTGAGTTCCAAATCTCAGAGGCTAGTTCGCATTTTATGAATTTTACCGAATTTTCAAAGTTGGCCAAAAACCAACCCCGAAACTGTCTCGATGGTCCAAAACAGCAAATTTGAGCCGAATTTTGAATATCTTCCATTTGGAATCATGGAAAGGTATCTTCTAAGAACTTTTAGTACTTTGGAAGTAGTTTCCAATGGTACCAAGTTTTCCAATTTTGGACTTACGGAGAGTGAGATACGATTTTTCAAAAATCGCTCGACAAATCTGAAATTTCCGAACTTAAAGAAAATTGAGGGTTTCGAACTCTCCATTTTTCTTCGATTCTGCTAGACCATTTTACACTTGATTTCGGAGATGCAAATCAGATTTCTCTTGTACATTTAAAACCCCACTTTTGAACCTCGATTTACGAGTAATCCAGACTCGTACTTGTGAAATTTTCTTAGATTGTACTAACGTGCAATCTTTCTTGATACTTAGTGATTTTGAGTGATATTGAGTGGTGGTTTATTATCAATTACTCAGGCACCCAAAAGGACCTTCAAGAGGATCCCACGGTGAACGTCTGAACCTTCAAGTGGACACACTTCCTTGTTTCTTGTATTGGTGAGTGTCAAGTGTATGAATACTTGATACATGTTTAATTGTTATAACTGATTGGAGATTTTGAAAATGGAGATGAGTGTGTACTTTACCGCACTCGTTCTTTTTTGAAATGAATGACTCATGATTGAAATGAAACGAATGAATTATGAATGACCTGATTGAATGAAATGAAATGATTAAATGCTTGAATGAAATGAAATGGTATGCTATCGCTACATATGTCATTGGAGTGAATCTCCTGGACTCTCAAATGTACTTGGGGGACGCCCAAACTCATAGGTCGACCTTGGGACTCGAACCGGCATGGGCTTGGTAGGGAACCTCGGTGAGCCATGAGAATTACATGATAAGCTTGATTTATTGGAAAGATCTCGCTTGGCATACTCGTGGAGTATCGCCTTATAAATGTCGTACAGGCCCGGTGCGGTGTACGGTGGACGGACATGAGAAGTAAGTGGAGTTCTACGGATTGAAAATATCGACCCGGTTGAAAGAGTCATCACTGGTAGATATACGAATGAAATTTGCAAAGCAAGTGGAAATTAGCTCCTGAGAGCCACCATATCCTTGAATTGTTTCTATTTACATTTCACTAAATTGTTAATTACTCGAATGTTATGTTTTACTTATTGTTTAGAATTGTTATTTGGACAACATGCTTGCATGTGTGTTTCTTGGCCTCACGAGCGATTGCTCATCCCGTAGATTTGTTTTCCTTAACAGGAATGGGCATGGAGTAAGACTCGAAGAAACCCTTGGGATGTATTTTTGTATTAGGGTTTCAATGTAATTGACTAGACATCTTGGCTGTTGTATATTTTGGGAAATGATGTATCTTTTGAGAACCCGATATAAGGATTGGATGATTGTTATATATTGTTAAGTTCGAACGTTTCCGCATTTACTTAATTTACATCGTGGTAATGGCTAGTATCATATTAAGCTTGAATGGAAATTGTATCGAGTCCTGGCAAGAGTTGGGCAGGCATCCCGCGGATACCCTTTGGTTCACCTTAGGGAGAAGTGGGGGTGTCACAGGACTTGCATTCTGGACTTTGGGGGTAGTTGGGGCCACATATGACTCTAGTAGAATTTGCCTATAATAACAGTTACCATTCATCCATTCAAATGGCACTGTATGAGACTCTCTATGGACGGAAGTGTCGTTCACCTATATATTGGGA
Organism: Coffea eugenioides; assembly: GCF_003713205.1. Classification (NCBI taxonomy): domain Eukaryota; kingdom Viridiplantae; phylum Streptophyta; class Magnoliopsida; order Gentianales; family Rubiaceae; genus Coffea; species Coffea eugenioides. The sequence continues at coordinate 17,556,358 of NC_040043.1, read as the reverse complement.
TGAAGTAGGAGAAAAGAAGGTCTTGGACCCAACAGTCATTCCATGGATAGAGGATGCTCAAGAAAAGGTTAAGTTGATACGTCAGAGACTCCAAACAGCTCAAAGTCGCCAAAAGAGCTACGCGGACAACCGAAGGAAAGATTTGGAGTTCGAAGCTGGAGACTGTGTCTTCCTTAAGATCACACCCTTACGAAGTGTCACACCGGGTAGAGGAAAGAAACTTCAACCACGATTCGTAGGACCCTTCAAAATTCTCCAAAGAGTTGGAAAAGTAGCGTATCGACTTGAGCTACCATCGAGTTTATCCAGGATTCACGACGTTTTTCATGTCTTGATCCTCAAAAAGTATAATCCCGATCCAACTCACATTTTACAATCGGAGGAGATTGAGATAGTGAGTCACTCACCTATGAGGAGAAACCTATGCAGTTACTCGACCGAAAGGTTAAGGAGCTAAGAAACAAGCAAATTCCATAAGTAAAGATCTCGTGGAGAAACCACGGGTAGAAGAGGCAACCTGGGAGTTGGAAGAAGAGATGTAAAAGAAATACCCTGAGTTATTTGTGAATCAAGGTGAGAAATTTCGAGGACGAAATTATTTAAGGGGGAAAGAGTGTGAGAACCCGAAATTTTTCTTAATTTCTAGGCATTATTTTATTTCTTTGTGCGCCTTTTCTATATTTTCTTTTACTATATTAATTTTTTAGATATTTTTATGAGTGAATATAGTTTTTAAATCATTTTTCTAGTATAAGTTAGTTTATGAGATTTTAGGAGTGTATATTGGACGTGGGACCCGCTAGTGCGTTAAGTGCGATAAATTTCGACGATTAGGTTAAGTTTTGCATAAAGGAATTAATTTACTAGGTGTTAGGAGATGATTAGAGTTTACCTAGATGAATTAACCATGGAGAGACAAGAAGATAGGTTCAAACATAAAAGGGTGCCACGTGTCGCTTTTCTATTCGAAGGTGGACTTTTGACCAAGATGATTTACCTTTCTTATAATCAATTTTGACCCAAAAATCATCTTCATTTCACTTCTTCTTGGCCGAGCTTCATAGAGAGGAAAAGAGAGAAAAACCTTCATCTTGTATCATCCATTTCTTGCTTAAACTTGAGATTCAACCAACCAAACCTCAAATTACTCCATAAAAGTGACTTGCTAAGGAAGATTAAAGAAGGTGGTAGAGTGGTTTTGGAAAGGTTTTGGGGTTGTGTATGCTTTTAACACCGAATGTTTCTTATTTTTCACTTTCTAGTTATATTTGGTTTTGCACTAGTAGTTCGTTGAAGACGTATACGACTCGTATTGAAGTCTCAATTATTGTTTCTTGTTTGTTATAGGACGTGCCGGTGAACCAAGGCATACGTCGGACGGAAATCTGTGAATTTACTTTACTTGAACTGGTGAGTGTACCATTGTATGATTTGATGCTTACATGGTTGTTGTATTTGAATCTTTGGCCTGAATGACTGTGAATTATATTTTTGAGACGAGAGTGTACTTTATCACTCCCGTTTTCTTATTTGTATAACTGTGCAATTGTACCTGTACATGGTTTGGGGTCGTTTGGAGCATGTGTCCAACGACTTTACTGTGATATCTGAGCTCAAACCTCATTGGTCGTTAATCGAGTCGAGCCGGCAAGGGTCTGGTCAATGAGATAACGTACCATGGGGTACTGTTCGTCGAATGGAGTGTTATCTCCTCGACTTTATGATATACTCGAGTATTACCCTTTCTGATTTTGTGAGGTGTTCGGGCGGGAATGTATGGTGGAAGGTAATTGGTGCAAAGTGAAGTCTACGGTCATGTTCGTTTCTTCGAATGTTGGTGGAGTGTCAACAAGTTGAGATCAAGTAATGCAAAGATGGGAAAGTGGCATTTGAGTGCCATCCGTATCCTTTAAATGTGATATTCCTTGGTATTTAAGTAAGGCTTATGTGATTGTTCAAGTTTACTTCTATGATTCATGACTATATAACCTGTTGGTACCTCATTGAGCGAAAGCTCACCCCTCGTTAATTTTGTTTTCCTTACAGGATTAACTTTTGGAAACTATAATTTTGGGAGCGAGTTGAGCTAGTTAGATATTCTTTTGTTTTGTAAAGCTCCTCGATTGTTGGAAACCCTAAATGTATCTCATTGCGACGGTTCCTTTTGATTTGTAAATGTACTCACGGGTGTATATATATAAAAGCGTTTCTTCATGACTCATGGCCTATATATTTGTGAATGTATGATCTCTAGTGACTAGATAAAGTTTATATGTTTTGGTAGGGTTTCGGACGTGTTGGGAATTTAAAAGAAGAAAGAAAAATTTTCTAGCGAGCACTGTTCACTAAATCCGGCCTAGAATCCGGCCAGTTTTTGGCCGGATATCTGGCCGGATATGCAAGGGAAATTTTTGAAATTTTTGAGTTGGCCACTGCCTCCAATCCGGCCAGGAATCCGGCCGGGTATTCGGCCAGAAACCGGCCGGATTGTGATGTGGCAGTTACTATTCGTCTTTCGTTTTCGTTTTTCCGTTTCGTGGCTGTTGAATCGTTTAAGCGCACTAATATATTTCGGAACGTTTTAGTTTGTGTATAACCGTCTTAGTAGTTCTGGCGAGAGTTGGGCAGGCAATTCGCTAACCCCTTTGTTATGCCTTAGGGGAAGGTGGGGCTGTCAGAATTAATTCCTCAAATCTCCAATTAGTCGTACCAGCGCGACTTTAGGGAAACTATTGACGCGCGCGCGGTAAAAACTTAATTTGAACTCACTCACTTCTAATCCCTCAATTAACTTTTCTTAGTCTACTGTTGATCATTCTTAGTTCTCCAAGACTAATGCACTCTCGGATCGAATTTACCTCGGAAAATGTGTATTCGCTATTTCTCGTTAAACGAGCAGTAGAGAAATTAAATTTGTTAATGAAACGTTTTAAAATTATAAAAGGGACATTTTTGCATACAAATGGACTTAAAATGGGTGAAATAAATTATTTGGGGTAAACGGGTGAATAAATAATTAAATAAACCAGTAAAATAAAATAAAAATAAGAAAAATTTTTCTGGTCCTCACATCCTTCCCTCCTTAAAAGAATTTCGTCCGCGAAATTCATACCTAGTATAACATCATACCTCTTAATAGTTAGGCTTATCAAATCGATCAACAACTTACACTCTCTAACCCATATCTCACAATTTTCATTCAAACTTTGATCTCCAGGGCAGTCTAACGTCCAAGTCATAGGGCAAGCGATCACACTTTATCTATACCATTCATGAAACTAGGGTTTACACAAGAATAGTTGGCTCCCAGGTCAAATAAAACTCTAGCTAAATGATTCAATCGTGTAGTTCAAAACTTGAATAGAAAGATATATTTTCAATAGAAGACTAGCCTTACCAAATTTTCGGACTCAATTTGTCCAAAACTATTTACTGGCATTCGATTTTCAAAATCAACAATTTTAGTAATGACCGGGTTTCTTTTGTCCCAAACGACCAATCAAATTTTTGTCCAAATCAAGTCAATCATAACATGTGAGATATAATCATGAGTTTTAATGTATTTTGGATATGTATGTGGCAGAATGATATTCAAAATCTCAAAATTAGAGTTAAAGATACAAACTTTTCTTCATGGTCCGAAACTAAATTTTTTTAGTAAGAAACTTCAAATAATGTTTTTGCCACAATTATCAATACATATTTCAAATTCCTAAAATACATTTAAGAAGATTAACCATGCGACTCAACACGTGGATATTAAAACACACACTAAAACACATATACCAATAACAACTCTAAAGAAAAATAAAATCACTTGCACAAATAACATTATTACCGTACAAGTCAAACACAAACTAGAGTTCATCAAATCATAACACAAGTTACAGTCAAGTAAAGTACATACCAAGTCAAGGTCAATAAACAAAAGTAAACGGGTGATTAACAAAAGTACATGCATTTCCAAGGCACAAACTCTTAAGTCCTATTCCCATCGTCCCATTACAAAAGGTCAAAAATAGTGCTTCACTAGATTAATTGGAACTAGATGATTCCCGTTCCCTAACACTAGGATCCTCTGGACCACGATCTTCTCCACCTCTCTCTCTTAATTATTGTGTCATCCTAGCCAAACGATTATTGGTTTCCTGTAACTATTCACGTGAAATATCGATTCGTTCTTATTCCCCGCAAATAGAGATCTCAAGTCCTTAGCATTGCCCTCAACTCTTAAGTATTCGGGTACAAGAATCCGAAATAAGATAATTCACAACTCGAGCCGGCCGGTCCTAAGAGTAAATCACCACATTTGAGATTCCTACCCAACATACATATCTAAATTTCCCCAAGTATCAAGAAAAAGGGTTTATAGCTATCACATTCATGATTCACAGTTTACGCTCTAGAAGAGTACTTAAGTCTCTACTCATTCACATAATAAGAACCATAACACCACTTGGCCCAAGCTCACCCTGAGCAGAGACCACGCGAAGTGGTTCTGATACCACCTATGACGCCCCTACTTCTCCCAAGGGCGAACCCAAGGGTATCCGCGGAACACCTGCCGGTGACAGCCCCACCTTCCTCTAATGCGAACTAAAGGGTTCGGCGGACCGCCTGCCCAGTTCTCGCCGGGACTACGGAGTAAAATCACAAAAACCCTACATAGCGCACAATCGAACCCCCAAGAAAACAACCAATCGAAGACTACTAAGTCGAAAACATGATTTCTAAACCGCAAGGTACAATGGTACTTCGATTAAACGCCTCAACGGAATCGAAAATGAAAACGAAAACGCAAACGGAAAGCTGCCACGTCACAACCCTACCAAGATCTGGCCGGATTCGGTGAACAGTTCCCGTCAGAAATTTTCTTTCCTTGTTCAAACGTCGTGCTCGTCCAATGGTTGCAAGTAGCATCTCAACAAACCCAAAGGTACCATCTCAAACGAATACACTTAATGTGCATAGTTAAACACTTATATACATACATTGAAAACTTTACAAATCAAAACGTGATACTTGATTAAAAGACAAATTAGGGTTTGATTACAAAAGAGCTTAACAAAAGAACGTTTATACTAGCTCGACCCTTTCTTCAAAATCACGGTTCAAAAGTGTTGTTCCCTATAAGGAAAACAAAGATAACGGGAAGGGGGTGAGCTTACGCTCAATGAGGTACCAAAATGCAAGTAGTCACGAATCATGGCATTTCACTTTCAAGACACATATACCCAGCATATCAGGAAATGAACAAACACCTCAAATGGAAAAGATACAGGTGGCTCTCAAGAGCCAAAATTCCCATTGCAGTACTTGATCCAAACCCGTTGACTCTCCTCAACGTATATTGAACAAACATGTCCGTAGACTCCACTTTACACCAAATTCCGTCCACCAAACATACCCCTTACCGGGCCCAAACACCTCAACAGTAACAGTGGGTGGTAATACTCGAGTATACCGGAAATCCAGAGTCTCCAATACCCACAGATTCTCTAGTAACAGTCCCTATGGTTTGTCAATTTTTCTCGACCAAGCCCTTGCTGGCTCGATTCAACTGACTCCCCATGAGGTTGAACTCAAATTTAACAAGAAGGTCGTTGGATACACTTCCAAACGACATCAGAGCAGACACAGTAACAGAGTCCAGTTTATATAGTAAACAGTCACACAGGCAAGAGAACGAGTGGGATAAAGTACACCCTCGTCTCATTCAGAATAAACAAAGTTCACAGTCATTCAAGTCACAGATTTCAAGTACAAGTAAATCAGTTAATCAATAAATCAAGGGAGTGGTACACTCACCAATTCGAGCAAAGATAACTTCAAAAGTTTCTTCCCAAGTATGCTTTAATCACCAAGAAACCCTAAAATGACCAAAGCAAAACAATCATGATTTCCATATCCACAAACCTAGTGAACGGATTACACAATTTAGGCTCGACTACGAGTCGTATGCCTAACCAAGTTAACTACTAATACAAGGATACAAAATGTGATTTTTGAGCAAAAGGATAACAATTAGTCCAAGAGATACGAACAACCCCAAAACCCTCTATTTCTACCAAAATGCAACTCAAATTTAAAGGAACCAAATGGCCTAGAAAATTGGACAGCATTTCCCTTAAATCTCCTTACTTTTCCATCCTACAATCAACACCAAACTCATCTCGAATCAACCACAATTTCACCTACAAATCATAGGCTATATAACACACCTTTCGGGATGATAACCACAACTGAAGCTACACTTATCGGATTGAGATGAATCTTATGGCGTTTCGAAGCCAAGACATATACCTACATTTCTTATGAAGACCTCTAAAGCCAAATCATGCATTTTCATGGTCAAAAATCAAAATCTCAGAGAGAACAGAAAACTGTCTGTGAAACAAGACTTGTGGGCAGTCAAGGGTATTTCAGTCATTTCACAAGATACAGTGCTTCAATTGAGCTGAAATTTTGTAGCCAGCTAGTTAACACCATTTGCTACAACTTTCATGTTTCGACCTAAGCCTGATTCGGCATCTAACATGGACGAATTGAACAGGTCAAAACAGAACAGATTCATCCTTAAAGCTGGAAATTTGGAGCTAAGGCTAGAAATTTCTTTAGGCAAGTCCATCTAGCACATAATACACTAGTTTATCACATAACAAAGCTAGCAAACCATGGCTAATCATTAAGCTTCATATGAGGGCAGAATATTCACCAAAAAAACTGAAATTTCCATAATACTACTTCAAACTATGAAATATGCTCATAAACTACCAAAACTACAACTTTCAACCACTAATTTGCAACTATTAGAAGCAAAGAGGAATTTCTTAGCAAGTTACCTTGGAACCTCAAGAAAAATGGTAGCTTAGTATCTTTCCTCCCAAAATCACTCCACTACAAGCTTTAATCCTCTTTAGTAAACAACTTTTATGGAGTAGTTTGTGATTTGGTTGGTTGAAACTCAAGATTGAAGCAAGAAAGTAAGATGAAAATGGAGTTTTTTTCTCTCTTATTTTGCTCTCAAGAGGGCCGCCCAAGATGGATGAAAAATGAGAAAATCTTGGTCAAAAATTGGTTCTAGGAAAGTTAAAGAAAAGTTGGTCAAGTCCACCATCCAATCGGGTCATGACACTTGGCACCTTTTAGGGTTTAAGCTTATCTTCTTTCTCCCAATGGTTAATCTATTTAGCTAATCTCTAATTGTCTCCTAGCACCTTGTAAAATAATATTCCTTAATACCTTTTCACCTAATCGTAAAAATTTTATCGCACTAGCGGGTCCCACATCCACAATGCACTTCAAATTTAACGTATACTAACTTATACCAGAAAAATGATTTAAAAACTATACTCACTTATAAAAATCTTTGAAAAATTAATATAGTAAAATAAAGTAAAGAAAATACATGCGAAAATAAAATAAAATAAAATAATATGAACTAAGGGAATTTTACGGGTCCTCACACTGCCCAACTCTCGCCGTGTGACAGCCCCACCTTCCCCTAAGGTGTACCAAAGGGGTCAACGAACTGCCTACCCAACTCTCGCCAGGACTACTAAGACGGTTATTCACAACTCAAAACGTTCCAGAATACATTAGCGCGCTTAAACAAAGAAAAATCACAAAACAGAAAAATGAAAATCGAAACGGAAAGTGAATAATGCCTGCCACGTCACAATTCGGCCGGATTCCTGGCCGGATTGGAGGCAGTAGCCAAATCCAACCGGATCCAAAATCAAAGACAATCCGGCCAAGAACTGGCCAGATTTGTGGCCGGATTCCACTGTAGAAATTTCCCGCCAAAATTTTTCTTTACCTGTCCGAAACCCAATTGAATACAAGTAACTTTATATGATCCTTGAAATGGACTTATACAAACCAAAATAACACATGAACATGATTAAACACGTTTATATACCATATTTGTACATTTACAAATCAAAAGGGAAACATTCGGTTCAAGATACATTTAGGGTTCCCAATCACTGAGGAGCTATACAAAATATCTAAACTAGCTCAACTCATTCTTCAAAATCACAAGTCCAAAAGGTTGTTTCTTGTAAGGAAAATAAAATGAACGGAGTGAGCGTTCGCCCAATGAGGTACCATCACTCAAGCATTCAAGAATCACATAAACACAAGGATACTCCGTTCCAATACATTTATCAAGTAAGCAAAGCCAATATCCCAGCCAATATCACAAAAATAAAGAGAGTAAAAGGATACGAACGGCTCTCAAGAACCCTTTTCCTCATTTGCCATACTTGATCTTATTTCATCGACTCTCCGTCAATGTACAAGGAACAATCATAACTGTACACCCCACTTTACTCCGATTTTCGTCCACCACACATTCCCCTTACCGGGCCCGAACACCAAGCAGATCAGAAATGGTAATACTCGAGTATACCGGAATCAAGGGTCTCATACCCATAGATTCCTCACAACAGTCCCCATGGCTTGTCAATTTTCCTCGACCAAGTCCTTACTGGCTCGAGTCAATTGACTTCCAATGAGGTTGAGCTCAGAGGTAACAGTAATGGTCGTTGGATACACGTCCAAACGACATCAGTTCAAGTATTATCAAGAAAGGTCCATGTGATACTGTAAACAGTCAAATAAGCCATAGAGTACGAGAGCGATCAAGTACACCCTCGTCTCATCTAGCACAAACAGTAAGTACAAACAGTCCAATCACTGAATCAAGTACAATAAAAGCCATGAAATAACGTTCACGTGAGTAGTACATTCACCAATTTAAACTAAGTACTTTTACAAGTTTCCACCCGACGGATGCCTTGGATCACCGGCACGCCCTAAAATAATCAAGGAAGCACAATGAGACTCGAACACGAGTCATAAACCTATCAATAAGCTACTAATGCAAGGTCAAGTACAACTTGAAATGAAATAAGAAACACTTGGTGTCAAAGGTTTAGACCACCCTAAAGTGACTCATATGCACTCAAGACAACCTAATTCCAAGGAATCACATAGATTTAAAAAAATTGGATAGCATAACCCCTAAAATTTCAGATTTTCCAACCTACAAATAATCATTGATATTCATCCAACACAACCACAATTTCCAATACAAGTCATAACCATTCAATACACCTTATTAGGGTTACAATGCCCTTTAATCAAAGCCAAATCAAGAGTTCCACAACAACCCTAGAAAAGCCCCAAATTGAAACCCTAAATCTGAAATTTCTGCACAAAGCTGAACTCTTCCGCAAATAACTACAATTAACACACCAAAGCTTCACTTTAGACCATATCAAGCCATCATCCATGGCCAACCAACACTTAACATATAAAATCAGAAAAATCATGAATAAAATCAGAAATTTATCAAACTCTACTAAAAATCACCAAATCTTCCACAAAATCACATTTTTAGCTACCACGAGTCATTAATAAGCGATTATTAGAAACAAACAATGAATTTCTACCCAACATACCTTGACAGCTCAAGAAAGGTAGTAACTTAGGTTTCTTTCTTCCAAAACAACTCCACAACTTCTATAATCCTAGCTAGCAAAGGGTTTTTATGGAGTAATTTGGAGTTTTAACGGTTGGATCACAAGATTGAAACAAGAAATGAAGAAACAAGTTGAAGGCTTTCTCTCTTTTCTTTCCTCAAGATTTTTTCCCAAGATGCTAAGAATGAAGATGATTTTGGGTCAATTTTGGTTATTTAGTAAAGTTGGGTAAGATGGTCAAAGTCCAACCTTGAGTAAGAAAGTGACACTTGTCACCTTTTAGGTTTAAAGCTATCCTTTTGTCTCTCCAATGTTAATCCATCTAGATAACTTCTAATTACCTCTTAACACCTAGAAAATTAATTCCTGTATATAAAACGTAACCTTATTGGCTGAATTTATCACCCTTATCGCACTAGCGGGTCCCACGTCCTGTATACACTCCTATTTTCTCATGAACTAACTTATACTAGAAAAATGATTTACAAACTGTATTTACTCACAAAAATTATTTTAAAATTTTTCATAATAAAGAAAATATAGAAAATGTGTGCAAATAAATAAAATAATGGCTAGAAAATAAGAAAAATTCGGGTTCTCACACTCTCTCCCCCTTAGAAAAATTTCGCCCTCGAAATTTCTTACCGTGATTCGTAAATAGATCAGGGTATTTCTTTTACATCTCCTCTTCCACCTCCCAAGTCACCTCCTCTACCCCGTGATTTTTCCACAAGATTTTCACCAGAGGGATTTGTTTATTTCTCAGCTCCTTAACTTTTTGGTCGAGTAGCTGTACAGGTTTCTCCTCGTAGGTGAGTGATTCGTCTATCTCAATTTCCTCCGGTTGTAAGATGTGAGTTGGGTCGGGGTAATACTTTTTGAGCATCGAGACATGAAAAACGTCATGAACTCGGGACAAACTTGGCGGCAACTCGAGTCGGTACGCCACTTTGCCAACTCGCTGAAGAATCGTATAAGGTCCTACGAACCGAGGTTGAAGTTTCTTTCCTCTACCCGTAGTGACACTTCGTAGTGGCGTGATCTTAAGGAAAACACGATCTCTAACTTCGAACTCCAAATCTTTCCTTCGGTTATCCGCGTAGCTCTTCTGTCGGCTTTGAGCTGTTTGGAGTTTTTGACGTATTAACTTGACTTTTTCTTGGGCATCCTCCATCATGGAATGGTGGTTGGATAGAGAACCATTCTTTCGCCTATTTCATCCCAATAGATCGGTGATCGGCATTTCCTTCCGTAAAGCGCTTCGTATGGTGCCATCTGGATCGACGAGTGGTAACTATTATTGTAGGAAAACTCCACTAAGGTCATGTGTTGGCCCCAATTACCCCTAAAATCTAAGATGCAAGTTCTTAACATATCCTCAAGGGTCTGGATAGTTCGCTCAGATTGCCCATCCGTCTGGGAGTGGTATGTGGTACTAAGGTTGAGTTTGGTTCCCAAGGTTTCTTGAAAATTTTGCCAAAATCTAGACACAAAACGAGGATCTCTATCCGAAACGATACTCACAGGGACTCCGTGTAGTCTTACAATCTCATCCATATATAACTGAGCCAATTTGTCCATGGAATACTTCATGTTTACCGGTAAGAAATAGGCCGATTTGGTTAACCGATCGACGATCACCCAAATGGCATCATGTCCTCGTTGCGTTCGTGGCAAACCTGAAACAAAGTCCATTGTTACGTTTTCCCACTTCCACTCGGGTATCTCAAGGGGTTGTAACAATCCAGATGGTTTTTAATGTTCTGCCTTAACTTGCTGACAGATGAGACAAGTTTGCACGTATTGAGCAATTTCCTTTTTCATGTTGTCCCACTCCTTAATCATCAACCCCACAACTTGAGCCTTTCGACTTAAGGCATCGGCCACCACGTTAGCTTTTTCCGGATGGTAGTTAATGGTGCAGTCGTAGTCCTCCAGAAATTCCATCCACCGTCGCTGCCTCATATTCAATTCCTTTTGTGAGAAGAGGTATATAAGGCTCTTATGGTCAGTGTACACCTCGAAAGTTACCCCGTATAGATAGTGTCTCCACTTTCTCAGAGCGAAACCAACTGCAGCTAACTCCAGGTCGTGGGTTGGGTAGTTCTGCTCAAGAGGTTTCAATTTCCTAGAGGCAAAAGATATCACATTCCTGTTTTACATCAGCACACACCCCAAACCTTCCTTCGAGGCATCGGTATAGACAGTAAAACTATCTATTCCGTTAGGTAGAGCTAGTACGGGAGCCATGGTTAATCGTCTTTTCAATTCTTGGAAACTAGCTTCACACCTAGTATCCCACACAAAACGACCATTTTTCTTTGTCAGGTCGGTTAAAGGGCCGGCAAGTTTAGAAAAGTTCTTAATAAAATGTTTATAGTACCCAGCCAACCCTAGAAAGCTACGAATCTCAGTGGGATTTTCCGGCCTCTTCCATTCCGTCATTGCCTCTACTTTCGCCGGGTCAACGGAGATACCTTCTTGTGAAATTACATGCCCTAAGAAAGAAATCTTCTCCAGCCAAAACTCACACTTACTAAATTTTGCGTACAATTGATGCTCTCTTAGGGTTTGTAAGACAAGTCGCAGGTGTTGCTCATGCTTCTCTCGGATTTTTTAATAAACCAAAATGTCATCGATAAACACCACGACAAATCGGTCCAGGTAGGGTTTAAAAATTCTATGCATCAAATCCATAAAAGCAGCAGGGGCATTGGTTAGTCCAAAGGGCATGACTGCAAATTCAAAATGCCCGTATCTAGAATTGAAGGCAGTTTTTGGTATGTCCTCCTTCCTAATCAACAATTGATAGTATCCCTGTCGGAGGTCTAATTTAGAGAAGACCACTGCTCCTTGCAACTGATCAGACAATTAATCGATATGGGGCAGTGGGTATTTATTCTTAACCGTTACATTATTCAACCCCCGGTAGTCTATACACATCCACAAACTCCCATCCTTTTTCTTCACAAACAACACAGGGGCTCCCCACGGAGATCCACTCTCACGAATAAACCCTCATTCCAATTGGTCTTGTAATTGTAACTTTAACTCCCTAAGTTCGGCTGGGGCCATTCGATATGGGGTTTTAGAGATAGGTGACGTCCCCGGTAACAAATCAATTTTGAATTCTATCTCTCTCTCTCTGGAGGTAGGGTTACTAATTCATCAGGAAATACGTCAGGATATTCTTTCACCACGTGTACATCTTCTACCTTCAGTTTATCGGTAGGGGTATTGATTAGAAAGGCTAAGAACCCTTGCGCCCCTCTACATAGTAATTTCCTAGCCCGAATACCCGAGATCAAGGTAGATGAGGCTAACATATCCCTTCTATCTAACCTTAAGGTCGCCTCCCCAGGAATGCGAAATTCTACCACTTTTCTCTTACAATCGAGTTGAGCATTATACCGAGCTAACCAATCCATACCCAGAATTACATCATACCCCTTAATGGACAAGCTTATTAAGTCTCCTAACAATTTCCTTTCTCCTACCCAAACTTCACAATCCTTATAGACCATACTAGTGAGTAAACAGTGTTCCCCAGTAGGAGTACTAACTTCTAGGTCGTAAGGTAAATTAGCAGATTTTATATCAATTCCACACATGAAATTGGGGTTGACAAATGACTGCGTGGCACCTGGGTCTACTAAAACTTTCACAAATCGGTGGAATACAGGGATCGTACCTTCTACAACCTCATAAGAGTCAGGGACCTGTTGGGGTTCTAGCGAGTACACTCGAGCCGACACTTTAGGTTTGGTCCCTTCCACCTTAGCCGATCTAGAATTGGTTCTCATCGGTTGCTGGCTTCCCTTTCCATCTCGTGGCAGAACCAGGCAATTGGCGATTTGGTGGTCTATACTCCCACAGCGCAAACACTTTCTTTCTTTCCTCCAGCAATTATCCTCCGTGTGGTTTGGCTTTCCACAATACCTGCAGGGACCGCGAGATGTAGAAACCGAACCTCCATGAGAACCTCCCCTTTAGCCTCACCCAAATTGGCCGCCTCTTGGTGGGGCCCCTCTCCACATTCCCGGCTACCTTCCTCCTCCGGTCCCCCTTCCAAAATTGGGAGGGGTACCTTTATTCCCCTGCCCCGAACTACTGCAAGGAAAGCCTCGCTTCTTGTCTTGGAAATTCCTCACTTGTAGCCTGGCACTTTCCACACGTTGAGCCTTCTCCACGGCCTCACTAAAATCATTAATTTGGGCTACCGCTAGGTCCTTCTGGATCTCCACATTCAGGCCTGAACGAACCGTCTTATTCTCCGTTGCTCGGTCACAATTAATTCGGGGACGAATTTGGACAACCGAGTGAACTGTGTGACGACCCCACTTCTCCCAAGGACGAACCCAAGGGTATCGGCGGGCCGCCTGCCTGGCTCGCGTCAGGACTCAAAATTTAAAGCAATAAAAGCTAGGTAAACCAAAAGAGTTCTATATACAATATATACAATTCCAAAAGAGTTCTAATTACATCCTCCAAAATAGATATTCAGATTACTACATCACCATATGCTAATCACCAAGTATATAAAGTAGACCTGATAAAAGGGTTTTATACAGGCCACCAAAACAAGAATAAACCACTTAAACGTCCAACTAAGACATGCACACTTAACTATACTAGTGTATGTGCCAAAGAATTCCCCGCGTCGGCCCCTGCTAAGGAAAACAAAGGAAAAGGGGTAAGCTATATGCTTAGTAAGTAAACAGAGGTAAAAACGTAAATTGCACATAAATACGAACAATTATGCCACAAAATGTCAAAACAAAAGTACAAAATAACAACACAAATGAAGGATACAGGTTGGCTCCAAAGCCAAATCTTATGCCACGTGTGATCTCCTGTCGACACTCCGTCGACCACAAATAATGGTCCGTTAAACTCCACTTGTACTCCCACCGTACACCTTACCACCCTCACTGGACAGTCACCTCACAAACTTGCTCGAGCGAACGAAATTGAGCTTGGTTCACAAGCTCGGGTCACAAACTTGGTTCACATACTCGGTGAACCGGATTCACGAACTTGGTGACCTCAGACTAGGTTGGACTGACTTCGACCAAGCCCTGACCGGCTCGAATAGTCCATCTAGGTCTTGAGATCGGGCCCCAAACTCACGAACTTCACAAAATCACCCAAAAGTCACCCCGAGCTACAAGCTCAAGGGGTTAGTTCCAAAATAGTTCATATACATATGCCATGTACAAATATGTGTGCAGATTAGGGTTTAGGTCGAGTGCGAAAAAGTACACCCTCGCCTAGGTACCCTTTTTATACATATCCAAACATATCAGCAAGTAACACGTAAGAATGGCCTGAATACTTTGCTCAAAGATCAAGTATAGTAAAAATGTGAAGATCAAGTCACATATCCCAGCTAGTAGGCCCCGCTGGAACCGTCTAGCCCGTCACCGTCTGAAATAGAAGATTGCATCACATTATATCACAAACGGCTACTAGAATGCATAAATAAAGCAAAACGGCAACATGGACACGCGCGCGTGCGGGAACGGCATACGGAAATGGAAACGGCCGCATACGGAAATGGGCAGATTTGCCCTTCCCAAACCGTTTTGACCACAAGTTAAGCTAGGAATGTCGGATTAAGGTGTATGAGCCACCAATACGAAGCTAAGAGGAAGGGCTACAATTTTCATGAAGACACCATAATCTAGATCTGAATGAAAGCAGGTCGAAATTATGGAAAACTGTACCAGAAGTTTGCATTTTAGGGTGACGGATAGGGTCTGTTTGCTGGAGCATAACTCACAGCTCACAAATCCAAATCAAGAAATTCCAAAGGCATTAGAAAGCTAAGACATAAGGCTAAAACTTTTATGTTTTGGCCAAGACCTGGATCCACTCAGACAGAACTAAAACCGAGTGCCAATGTACCCGTCAGAACTGTCCAGTGTTCAAGGCAGTTCTGACACACGATCTTATTTTGGTCATAACCTGAGCTACGGAACTCGGATTTGGACGTACTTTATACCGTTTTAAAGTTGAAACAAAGATCTACAAATCTTATGAAGACCTAAACACCCAGTTCGCACGTCATCAAAGTGAACTGAACATGGTCAGAGGCAAAATCAAAAAACGTAGCAAAATCCTGAGTTTAAAACAGAAGTGGAGGTTTTGGCCATAACTCAGGATCTACTTATCGGATTGGGCTGGAATTTTTCAGGCACAACAAGGACTTAATGGACTACAACTTTCATGTTTTGGGCAATCCCTGAATCCGTACGTAACATCAAGAAAAAATGGAGCCAAAGTTCAGATGCTGAACTGCCCTGGTTTCCAGTTTTTCCTGTTTTGCGCGCCGCAACCGCACAATTCGTTTCTATGAGTAACATGCAAGTTTACTGGCCAAATACGTACCCTTAAACCAGATCCTAACTCCCTTCTCAGAATCCAAAATTATACCATACAATTCTACAAAACTAACCTCATGTTATCTACACCTTCTAATCCAACTTCATATGCACCCATTCACTTAAACTAACCATTAGTGTATCACACCCTAACCAAGTTAACCCTAACCAAGCAAATACTTCTTACTTTAGCCTAGGGTTTCTTAACCCAAATCAGTTTCTACCACCCACTCACCAAACAAATGAAATAAATCATCAAACACAACCATTACAAGTTCAATAACACAAGATTAAGGCTAACCAACATGTTTTGCATGAAACCCTAATTAGGGTTCATATGGCCGAACCTCAAGGCCTCATTTTTCACTAAATTAATCCATAAAATCAAGTGATAAACATAAGAGACACCATAATCAATCACAACTAACAACCATTATCATCATTTCCACTATCTCAAGCATCACAAACCATACTTAGCTTTGCATAGGAACTTTCTTACCTCAAGATGAAGGTTGTATGATGACTAATGAACTCAACCCAACTCCAAGATGGATTCTTTATGCTTCAAGATGAAGATCTATAGCAGAAATTTGGTTGAACTTTGCAAAATTTCCCTTGGTTTTTCTTCTTCTCCCTCACGGCTTTCTCTCTCTCTCACTCTCTTGGTTTGTTTTGTTTTGTCCAACTAATGACTTAGTTATGGCCCTTGAGACTAATATGTGGTGCAAGACCACTTAGGAGAGATATTTATTAAGCTAACCAATCACACAAGAGTGCTTTATTTGCTTTTTAGCCCTTGCACTTCAACTTAGCCTTTATTCCACTCTTGCCCTTAAACCTTTACTTTCCTATCAAATTACTCCATAAGTTGTAAACTTAATCTAGTCCCAACTAGTTAATCTTACTTAGTTCCTCTACTAATCACCCCACTAACTTAATCATCTATACTTAAACATGTATTAACATACACAAATGCAATTAAACAACAATCATGGTGTCATGGGAAATATTAAGGGTTTTTAAACCCAACTTAGGGTTCTAAGAAATTATAACACTAGAGGTTTTACTCATTTAGGGTTTCTAACCTTCTTAAACTTATTTAACCTGTAGAAAATAGATCAAATCCTATACTTACCTATACTAACACACACACTAGCATAACTAACTTTAATTACAAC
This sequence comes from Coffea eugenioides, assembly GCF_003713205.1. Taxonomy (NCBI): domain Eukaryota; kingdom Viridiplantae; phylum Streptophyta; class Magnoliopsida; order Gentianales; family Rubiaceae; genus Coffea; species Coffea eugenioides. Next base: position 17,539,309 of record NC_040043.1, on the reverse strand, counting down.
TTGTACTTGTGATTACTACAAAACTAGGGTTTCAATCCTAACCCAAATTAGGGTTTCCTCCTTAGCCTTAAAACCCAAATTACTGCACAAATAATGAATATCACCTAAGATCAAACTTAAGAACTGTCTGATGCCTCACAACCTCCCCGACTTAGAACAATTTCATCCTCGAAATTAATTCCTTTGTTAAAAGCGTACCTTCAATGCCCGCCAAAGGGTCAGTCACCTCTTGTTGACCCATCGCATATACTCTTGCTGGTCCTTTGGGTCGATTTCTCCCTGCGTTCGACGGTTTGGTTGTGGTCCCTTCTGTTGGTGATTTAAGTCCTTCCTTCTGCATCTTAGGGCACTGGGCAATCAGATGTTCGGTGCTACCACATTTAAAGCGTTTTCGTATTGAAATATTCTTCCAACAATTTTCATCGGTATGATTGCCCCCGCAGAAACCACAAGTCGGCTTAATGCCCGCACTTGACCCTCCATGCTGGGTACCTCTCTGGGATTCTTGTCCTACCTGACCTCTCCCAAAATTATTCAGGGTCATTGCTGGTCGTGGACCATCTGTTCCCTTACTCGTCTTAGAAGGTGACTCGTTGTTCGAGTTTTGTCCTGTCGTAACGTTGTAGCTAGGTTGTTTTCTCTTTCGGTCATGGAAAGCCTTTACTTGTCCCCTAGCTGTCTCAATTCTTTGTGCCTTTTCTAGTGCCTGACTAAATATGTCTAGTTGAGCAGCCGCTAGTGCCTCTTGAATCTCCACATTTAAACCTTGGACGAAGCGGCGGATTCGTTTTTGCTCCGTTAGCACCAGCTCTGGGGCAAAGCGAGAGAGTTTTGTAAACTGAGTTTAATACTCCGCCACACTAGATGCCCCTTGACGCAGGCGGATAAAATCATCCTCACGCTTCTCTTGCACAATGGGCGGCAGATATTTTTCGTTAAATTCCCGTGTAAAGTTGACTCAGGTCCAGGAGGTCTGTTCGCGCTCCCACTTGGCTTTAATCACATTCCCCCTCAAATTGAAAAACAGCAAAAGATATCTGTCGTTCCTCCGAATACCCAAGTGCGGCAAATATATCCATCATACGGTCTAGCCAACCCTCCGCTAGGTCAGGGTTGGGTCCACCTACAAACTTTGGGGGTACAAACTTTTGGAACCGTTCTAAAGCACGGTCCTCTCCCTCATGATTACCTGGATTATGTCCAGGATTCCCGGTACCACTCCCTTGGCCCTGTTGATTTACCATTCGTTCTAGCAGATCGGCCATTCGCTGGATGGCTGTAGCTACCTGATCCGGCTCGTTTTCATTTCCTCCTTCCGAGCCTTGTCCTTGCCCTCTATTTCTACCTCAACCACCAGAGTCCATTTAGGTGCAAAAGTCTATAAGTCGAAACATAACGTGTACTTATTATCCAAACTATGAACAAATAAAGAACACATAGCATATGCACAAAAGACTTGCAAAAGATAAGTTCAAAAGGTTATACTCAAATATATACATATATTTACAGAGTCACACCAAAAGATATACAAATTATCCGACCTCCAGTCGGTACAAAACCCAGTATACACATGAGCACTCCGGCTCCAAAAATCTAGTCAGTCAACCAAATAATAAAAGAAATTAGCCATGCCAGTTCTAACAAAAGTAATCCGCCAGATAGTCAAAAGAAGTACAAAAGCGACCCTAAACGCCTCCCCTAGGGCCCTCGATTCCCAACGGAACCTAAAGTGTCCACCTCGTCCATCATCTCTGGACCGGTGGCTCGTGGTGGTGCCTCTGCGGCCACATCAAATAGAACCTCACAATCCATCATAATACTCCGGACCCTCTCCCTAAGCTGCCCCTTCAAGGCGAAGAGGTGCTGGTGTGTGTCATGGAGCTGACGACGAAGAGTATCTGTCCTCTCCTCCTCAACTCGGAGCCCCTACTCCAAGTCCCTAATGCGCCGCTGCAAATCCCCAATACGCCTAACCCTCCTGTCGCCAAACTCTCTAGCCTCCTCCAACTGACGAGCCAAGCGATCAGCCACCTTCTCCATGCGGCGTCGCTCGTCGTCCACTGCCAGGACGACCTCATCGGGGTAGCCGAATGTGTGTCGGCACTCACATGACCGATCCAACTGACCGAAAGGGGAATACAGCGTATATGGCTGCCCAGGCCTCCTTTGATAGCGAATCTCACGCCGGCGTAACACCTGGCTCACCGGGCCCCCTGCGCTAGGAGGTCTCGGTCCCGGTCCTGACCCCACACCGCTGGGTCCCACACCACCAGAACTACCCGGATCCATACCTACAAAACATTAATTCGTCAGTTCACCGGCATTTCAGTTTAAAATATATCATTCATCTTAAAAGAATCGGATATGCTAGCCTATCGCGTATGTCCCACTTGCCCAAGTCCTCTAACCTAGGCGCTCTAATACCACCTGTGACAACCCCACTTCTCCCAAGGGCGAACCCAAGGGTATCGGCGGGCCGCCTGCCTGGCTCGCGCCAGGACTCAAAACTTAAAGCAATAAAAGCTAGGTAAACCAAAATAGTTCTATATACAATATATACAATTCCAAAAGAGTTCTAATTACATCCTCCAAAATAGATATTCAGATTACTACATCACCATATGCTAATCACCAAGTATATAAAGTAGACCTGATAAAAGGGTTTTATACAGGCCACCAAAACAAGAAGAAACCACTTAAACGTCCAACTAAGACATGCACACTTCACTATACTAGTGTATGTGCCAAAGAATTCCCCGCGTCGGCCTCTGCTAAGGAAAACAAAGGAAAAGGGGTAAGCTATATGCTTAGTAAGTAAACAGGGGTAAAAACATAAATTGCACATAAATACGAGCAATTATGCCACAAAATGTCAAAACAAAAGTACAAAATAACAACACAAATGAAGGATACAGGTTGGCTCCAAAGCCAAATCGTATGCCACGTGTGATCTCCTGTCGACACTCCGTCGACCACAAATAATGGTCCGTAGAACTCCACTTGTACTCCCACCGTACACCTTACCACCCTCACTGGCCAGTCACCTCTCAAACTTGCTCGAGCGAACGAAATTGAGCTTGGTTCACAAGCTCGGGTCACAAACTTGGTTCACATACTCGGTGAATCGGATTCACAAACTTGATGACCTCAGACTAGGTTGGACTGACTTCGACCAAGCCCTGACCGGCTCGAATAGTCCATCTAGGTCTTGAGATCGGGCTCCAAACTCACGAACTTCACAAAATCACCCAAAAGTCACCCCGAGCTACAAGCTCAAGGGGTTATAATACGTTCCTCGATCAACGCGTTTCGAGACACGTAGCACGTTTGCCCAAGGATCTAGCGAGGATGTCCAACGCTTGGAATTGCGGGGTCTAGAACCAAACGGACGACACGATATGATTCAAGACGGTAGACGACACTCCGATGAAGGTGAATACTCCAGGGGAATAGGTCGGTAGAACAATCTAGGACAGAACGCAAGACTGCTCAAAACCCTTGCCAAAGCAAGTAAAGGGGTCGAATCTCTCTCTCAAGAAGAATCGAAAATATGCAAAACTTTATTGATAAAACGTCTCCCTAAAACCTTACAAAGCAAGCCTATTTATAGGCTAAAGTGACTGAAACCCTAAAGGGACTAGGAAAGGGAAAAGTCGGCCCATGGTCTTGGGACAAGATGGGCCGGCCCATGCTCTTACTTAAACACTAATCAATTGCTAAATAACTACTAAGGCCTAAGGCCCTATTCGGCCAACTCATTTGGAGGCCCACTTGACTCTTCATGGGCTTGGGTCATGGTGTAGATAACTCGATTAAAATCCTTCAAGCCTTCAATATCTCTATGGACTCCATGTTGGTTTTGGACAATTCGAACAAGGGCTTGGAGGGATTCTTTGAAGAGCTTGGCTCGTGCACGTGTGACTGGGCCCAATGGAACTAGGACTGGGTCATTACTTGGGCTAAGGTCCGTGCACACATCAGGTTAGTTCCAAAATAGTTCATATACATATGCCATGTACAAATATGTGTGCAGATTAGGGTTTAGGTCGAGTGCAATAAAGTACACCCTCGCCTGGGTACCCTTTTTATACATATCAAAACATATCAGCAAGTAACACGTAAGAATGGCCTGAATACTTACTCAAAGATCAAATATAGTAAAAATGTGAAGATAAAGTCACGTAACCCAGCTAGTAGGCCCCACTGGCACCGTCTAGCCCATCACCGTCTGAAATAGAAGATTGCATCACATTATATCACAAACGGCTACTAGAATGCATAAATAAAGCAAAACGGCAAAATGGACACGCGCGCGTGCGGGAACGGCATACGGAAATGGAAACGGCCGGCATACGGAAATGGGCAGATTTGCCGTCCCAAACCGTTTTGACCACAAGTTAGGCTAGGAATGTCGGATTAAGATGTATGAGCCACCAGTGCGAAGCGAAGAGGAAGGGCTACAATTTTCATGAAGAAACCATAATCTAGATCTGAATGGAAGCAGGTCGAAATTATGGAAAACTGTACCAGAAGTTTGCATTTTAGGGTGACGGACAGGGTCTGTTTACTGGACCATAACTCACAGCTCACAAATCCAAATCAAGAAATTCCAAAGGCATTAGAAAGCTAAGACATAAGGCTAAAACTTTTATGTTTTGGCCAAGACCTGGATCCACTCAGACAGAACTAAAACCGAGTGCCAATGTACCCGTCAGAACTGTCCAGTGTTCAAGGCAGTTCTGACACACGATCTTATTTTGGTCATAACTGAGCTACGGAACTCGGATTTGGACGTACTTTATACCGTTTTAAAGATAAACAAGATCTACAAATTCTTATGAAGGTATAAACACTCAGTTCGCACGTTATCAAAGTGAACTGAACATGGTCAGAGGCAAAATCAAAAACGTAGCAAAATCCTGAGGTTTAAAACAGAAGTGAATGTTTTGGCCATAACTCAGGATCTACTTATCGGATTGGGCTGAAACTTTGCAGGCACAACAAGGACTTAATGGACTACAACTTTCATGTTTTGGGCAATCCCTGAATCCGTACGTAACATCAAGAAAAATGGAGCCAAAGTTCAGATGCTGAACTGCCCTGGTTTCCAGTTTTGCCGGTTTTGCGCGCCGCAACCGTACAATCCGTTTCTATGAGTAACATGCAAGTTTGCTGGCCAAATACACACCCATAAACCAGCTCCTAACTCCCTTCTCAGAATCCGAAATTACACCATACAATTCTACAAAACTAACCTCATGTTATCTACACCTTCTAATCCAACTTCATATGCACCCATTCACTTAAACTAACCATTAGTGTATCACACCCTAACCAAGCAAATACTTCTTACTTTAGCCTAGGGTTTCTTAACCCAAATCAGTTTCTACCACCCACTCACCAAACAAATGAAATAAATCATCAAACACAACCATTACAAGTTCAATAACACAAGATTAAGGCTAACCAACATGTTTAGCATGAAACCCTAATTAGGGTTCATATGGCCGAACCTCAAGGCCTCATCTTTCACTAAATTAATCCATAAAATCAAGTGATAAACATAAGATGACACCATAATCAATCACAACTAACAACCATTATCATCATTTCCACTATCTCAAGCATCACAAACCATACTTAGCTTTGCATAGGAACTTTCTTACCTCAAGATGAAGGTTGTATGATGACTAATGAACTCAACCCAACTCCAAGATGGATTCTTTATGCTTCAAGATGAAGATCTATAGCAGAAATTTGGTTGAACTTTGCAAAATTTCCCTTGGTTTTTCTTCTTCTCCCTCACGGCTTTCTCTCTCTCTCACTCTCTTGGTTTGTTTTGTTTTGTCCAACTAATGACTTAGTTATGGCCCTTGAGACTAATATGTGGTGCAAGACCACTTAGGAGAGATATTTATTAAGCTAACCAATCACACAAGAGTGCTTTATTTGCTTTTTAGCCCTTGCACTTCAACTTAGCCTTTATTCCACTCTTGCCCTTAAACCTTTACTTTCCTATCAAATTACTCCATAAGTTGTAAACTTAATCTAGTCCCAACTAGTTAATCTTACTTAGTTCCTCTACTAATCACCCCACTAACTTAATCATCTATACTTAAACATGTATTAACATACACAAATGCAATTAAACAACAATCATGGTGTCATGGGAAATATTAAGGGTTTTTAAACCCAACTTAGGGTTCTAAGAAATTATAACACTAGAGGTTTTACTCATTTAGGGTTTCTAACCTTCTTAAACTTATTTAACCTGTAGAAAATATATCAAATCCTATACTTACCTATACTAACACACACACTAGCATAACTAACTTTAATTACAACTTGAACTTGTGATTACTACAAAACTAGGGTTTCAATCCTAACCCAAATTAGGGTTTCCTCCTTAGCCTTAAAACCCAAATTACTGCACAAATAATGAATATCACCTAAGATCAAACTTAAGAACTGTCTGGGGCCTCACAAACTGGCTCTAATACTCGGCTACAGTCTGGGTCTCCTGGCAGAGCCGAATAAACTCATCTTCTTTTCGTTCTTGAATCAGAGGAGGGAAAAACTTAGCGTTGAACTCCCTCATAAAGTTCACCCACGTCCTTGGTGTTTGCTCTTTTTCCCATTTTATGCGAATCACGTTCCACCAAGAACGGGCTGCCCCTTCTAGTTGAAAGACAGCAAAAGTCACATGCCTCTCTTCCGTGGAGTGCAGAGCAGCAAATATGTCCACCCTCTTTTCTAACCATCTTTCAGCCACATCCGGATCTGGCCCTCCATTAAACTTCGGTGGGGAAAATTTTTGAAACCTTTCGAGGGCCCTATCCTCGTTTTCTACAAAATTACCAAGGTTCCCAGAGTTTCCGGGTTGGGGATTAGGGTTTTGCCCCTGATGCTCCACTACATGAGCTAATAAGTCGGTCATTCACTGGATGGCTGCGGCTACTTGAACATTCGGATATACCCAAGGTTCCGGATTCAGTTCACGTATGGGTTCTTGGTTACCCCCTTCATTCGAGGGTTGCCTAACCCCGCGATCACGACCCCGTCCACTACGGGTTCCCTCCATCAAAATTAACCAATCTATTGCAGAAACATAAATATCACATTAAAGATAAATGTAAGCATAAGCAAGGAACAAGAACTACTCACAAACCAAAACATATATATACACATAACACAACCATATCAAACAAGTTTCACAGTAACAACCAGCCAAATACAAACAAAAGACATTCCATGAAGTAACGGAGTCATCAAAAGTACTATATACAAAGCTAGCTAGTCCAAACCTACAAAAGCAACTAGCTAAAAGTTTGTCCCCTAACCTACTCCTCCCATGGAATCAAAACCTAGCTCAAAAGAGCTCTAACCTAATTACCCACGGAGCCCACTGACTCTCCCCCTTGGCTAGAACTAGGGGTACTCCCTTCTCCAGGGGTTTCATCATTAGAAGCCTCAACTTGCACCTTGGCGCCAATCATCCCTTGGATTAGCGCCTCGCACTCATTAATAATGCCGCCGGAACGGTCTCTAACTTCCCGGACCGCATTCATGAGACGGTTGTTAACCACCTGCAACTGCTCCCTCAGAGCGTTCGTTCGCTCTTGCTCCATGGCCACATCCGCCTGGAGCTCTCCAATCCGATCGGCTTGCATCCTCATGATGCCCCTCAGCCTAAGAGTCTCAGTGTGATCCCTGGCGACGGCACGTCTAAGCCTCCTTCGTTCATCTAGTACCGCCATGACCACGTGGTCCGCATAAGAGTAATTCTGGCAACGCCTACAACGACGGGTTCGGCTAGCGGTGTACCAAAGCCGGATCGGATCTCCCGGCCTCTCCTGGTAATCAATGACTTGTGGGCGCCTCTGAGGTGGATCACCTCCATCCTCTCCACTCGTTTCAGCCATAACCTACAAGAATAACAAAGGTTTACATCTTAGACAATATAATCGCACTTAACGGCGTCTTAACACAGTCCCCACAGGTCCTAAGAATCAAAATCAAACTTGCCTAAGTCATTTCTAACCTAGGTTCTGATACCAACTGTGACAGCCCCACCTTCCCCTAAGGCGTACCAAAGGGGTTAGCGAACTGCCTGCCCAACTCTCGCCAGGACTACTAAGACGGTTATTCACAACTCAAAACGTTCCGGAATACATTAGCACACTTAAACAAAGAAAAATCACAAAACGGAAAAACGAAAATCGAAACGGAAAGTGAATAATGTCCGCCACATCACAATCCGGCCGGATTCCCGGCCGGATTGGAGGCAGTAGCTAAATCCAACCGGATCCAAAATCCGAGAGGAAACGTGTTAGAGGTTTAGTGTACAAGTGAAACAAATCCGAGAGAAAACGTGTGACGCCCCCACTTCTCCCTAGGGCGAACCAAAGGGTATCCGCGGGACGCCTGCCCAGCTCTCGCCAGGACTCGATACAATTTCCATTCAAGCTTAATACAATACTAGCCATTACCACGATGTAAAATAAGCAAATGCGGAAATGTTCGAACTTAACAATATATAACAATCATCCAATCCTTATATCGGGTTCTCAAAAGATACATCATTTCCCAAAATATACAACAGCCAAGATGTCTAGTCAATTACAGTGAAACTCTAATACAAGAGTACATCCCAAGGGTTTCTTCGAGTCTTACTCCAGGCCCATTCCTGTTAAGGAAAACAAATATACGGGATGAGCAATCGCTCGTGAGGCCAAGAAACACACATGCAAGCACGTTGTTCAAATAACAATTCCAAACAATAAGTAAAACAATAACATTCGAGTAATTAACAATTCAGTGAAATGTAAACAGAAATAATTCAAGGATATTGTAGCTCTTAAGAGCTAATTTCCACTTGCTTTGCAAATTTCATTCGTATATCTTCCCGTAATGACTCTCCGTCAACCGGGTTGATATTTTCAATCCGTAGAACTCCACCTACTTCTCATGTCCGTCCACCGTACACCGCACCGGGCCCGCACGACATTTATAAAGCGATACTCTACGAGTATGCCAAGCAAGATTTCTCTAATAGATTAAGCTTATGATGTAATTCTCATGACTCACTGAGGTTCCCGACCAAGCCCATGCTAGCTCGAGTCCCAAGGTCGACCTATGAGTTTGGGCGTCCCCCATGTACATTTGAGAGTCGAGGAGATTCACTCCAACGACATATGCAGCCATAGCATACCATTTCATTTCATTCAAGCATTTAATCATTTCATTTCATTCAATCAGGTCATTCATAATTCATTCATTTCATTTCAATCATGAGTCATTCATTTCAAATAAGAACGAGTGCGGTAAAGTACACACTCGTCTCCATTTTCAAAATCCCCAATCAATTATAACAATTAAGCATGTATCAAGTATTCGTACACTTGACACTCACCAATACAAGAAACAAGGAAGTGTGTCCACTTGAAGGTTCAGACGTTCACCGTGGGATCCTCTTGAAGGTCCTTTTGGGTGCCTGAGTAATTGATAATAAACCACCACTCAATATCACTTAAAACCCCTAAGTATCAAGAAAGATTGCACGTTAGTACAATGTAAGAAAATTTCACAAGTACGAGTCTGGATTACTCGTAAATCGAGGTTCAAAAGCGGGGTTTTATAAGTACAAGAGAAATCTGATTTGCATCTCCGAAATCAAGTGTAAAATGGTCTAGCAGAATCGAAGAAAAATGGAGAGTTCGAAACCCTCAATTTTCTTTAAGTTCGAAAATTTCAGATTTGTCGAGCGATCTTTGAAAAATCGTATCTCACTCTCCGTAAGTCCAAATTTGGAAAACTTGGTACCATTGGAAACTACTTCCAAAGTACTAAAAGTTCCTAGAAGATATCTTTCCATGATTCCAAATGGAAGATATTCAAAATTCAGCTCAAAGTTGCTATTTTGGACCATCAAGACAGTTTCGGGGTTGGTTTTTGGCTAAGTTTGAAAATTCGGAAAAATTCACACAATGTGAACTAGCCTCTGAGATTTGGAACTCAATTAGAGTTATAATCAAAGTTTTCAACACAACAAGTGGAACAAGAATTGGAGTTTTGAGCACCAAGATATAGTAGCTCAAAGTCACTGAAATTTACTCCTCAAACAGGGGTTTTCCAGGTTTAAAGCTTGAACTTTGGTATTTTAGTTGAGCATCTAAATGAACTTGGAATGGCACCAAAATTAGCAGTATTACACTACCATATAAGGGCTATTCCTCTGTAAATTTTCATGCAAAAACTCGCACGGAAAGTCAGTTGACCAAGTCATTAAAACTCCAAGAATTTCCAAGGCAAAACTGCCTTGTAGTTCCGTTTTCCTTTTCCCCAAACGTTTGGCCAACAAAAACATCTCAAATATGATTCATTTGTGTAGACAATGTTTAAGAAACATCCAAGATACATTTGGTAGGTGATTAACGCCAAGGATTTCGAATAACAAGTCCCAAATCAAGATTAGCTATAGATCAGTCCAGAATTAGGGTTTTCTTTCACAAAGACAGTTCAGAAATTCGACCACATCTCGCTCAATTCAACTCGGAATTGAGCGTGGTCAGTGGTGTTGAAAACTAGATTCATAAAGCTACAATTTATTAGAAGGAATCATTTTAAAATTCTATCCACAACTAGCTCATATTTGAGCATCAAGTCGCAGCTCAGAACAGAGCTTCCAGTACAGACGCGAAACAGAATAGGCAATTTTACAAGGTTGGTATGGCTCACTCAGGTGGAATTAGGGCATGAATTTTATACCATTGGAAAACTGAGAATTTATAGTTTCTAGTGCCACAAACGGCACTCGATTTCAACGTCGGAGCAAAGAGTTATGGTCGAAACAAAATCACTGCCAGAGCAATACGGGACACAATTCCAGTTTTGGCAAATTTTCGAAATCTCATCATTCACTCATCCAAATCACGTAAATTTTTTAGGAAACTTTATACACAACCTATATTACACATTTACATCAAAATCCAGTCATTTGAACCACAAAGAAATGCACTAAGGGTCACGGCAATGGCAAGGGCAGAACGGGTAAAATTTTCCTCTTCACTTCCTTTGAACTTTCTTCAACAATACAACTCATATCCACTAGATTAAACACTAATCCAACATAAACAACATCAAATCTCATCAAATCAGTCCATCAAGCCATAGTGGGATTTCATAGAGCCCACACACAAAATTTCCAACAATATAAAGCTACCCATATGAATTTATAAGCTCACAAGTGCAAGATAACTTCCATAAACTGAGATTTTAGAGGTTGATCGTTCATTACCTCTTTGGATGAGCAAGGCAGAAAATTTTGGTCCCTTGGAGCTAAAGAAAAATCGTGAGATGAAGCTCTTTTCCTAGCTTGAGGTGATCTCCAAGTGGTTAGCAAAGTGTATGTAAATTTTGAGGTGATTTGGTGAAAATTTAGTGATGAAATGAAGAAGAACTTGATGAAGAAATTTGGTTCTTTTCTCCCTTGGATGGCCAGCCAGCTTAGAGCAAGAGAGAGAGAGTGTTTGATGAAAAATGAAGCTTCCTTGAGAAGCTAAAATGTGTGGCTAAGAATGCCTCAAAAGTCAACTCTCTCCCCGCGCGCACACGCGCGCGTTTCGTGCTCGATTCCTCTCGGGTTTGTTTCACTTGTGCACTAAACCTCTAATACACTTCCATTCATACTATTAGTATTCACTCTTAATGGTCTAAAAATAAAGGTCTAAAGTCCCTCAATTAATCGCGCACGCGAAAACACGTATTTCCGATTTGTGCGCGATAAAGTGGAAATTCCAAGAAATTCTTATAACGATCGTATCACTAACTAATAATTGAACACTTAAACATAAAAATACCTTTTTCAAGACTAATGTACAAGTTTCCAATTTTCCAAACTTATTGTCTCCAAACGTGCAACCACTACTCACTCTAAACTAGTTTTCAAAAATAAATTTTCGAGTCAAGGCATTTTTAAAATACTTGTAGGTCATAGTTCCATGCAATTAGATCTAAAAAGGTTAAAATAAAATATTCGAAGTAAACGGGCAATTAAATATTTAAATGAGCTAGCAAATAGGAATTTAAAATAAGAAAATTTACTAGTCCTCACAAAACGGGCACGAAACGCGCACGTACGCGCACTAGTAAGAGTTGACTTTGGTGCCCAAAAAGGCCACCAACCACCAAGCTTCCTCAAGAAGCCACACAACACTCTCCACTCTCTCTTCTCTCTCTCTTGCTGGTCGGCCAACCCAAGGAAGAAGAAGAAGGAAACTTCATCTCATTTCACCTCATTTCTTCCATCAAATTCACTCCAAATTCACTACACAAACCCATAACAACTTGGAGCTTCACTTGGGCTAGGAAAAGAGCATCATTTCCATGGTTTCTTGGAGCTTCTAGGTGACCGAAATTTCTGAGTTTCAACACCCAAGAGGTAGTGAATGATCCAACCTTTGAAACTTGATTTTTGTGAGTTAGATTGGACTTGGAAGCATGTAGCTTCATGTGGGTAACTTTGGTTGGTTGAAAATCATGCGGGTGGGCTCTATGAAATCCCACAATGGACATATTGGACTGATATGATGATTTTGGATGTTATTTATGTTGATTAAGTGTTAAACTAGTGGTTATATGTTGAAAAAGTGGAAAGAAACTCAAAGGGAACCAAAGGGAAGAATGGCCGGATTCTGTCCTGTTTGTGCAGAGGCCTTGGTTCAATTTTTTGTGGTTAAATTGCCTTGATTTTGATGTAGATATGTTGTATAGGTTGTGTGGAAATTTTCCACCAAAAATCACTTGATTTGGTTGGGTAAAAGTTGCATTTTCGAAACATGTTCAAACCTGGAAAACGTGTACAGAGGTACTCTGGCAGCGAACTTTAAACGACCATAACTCTTTGCTTCGACGTCGAAATCAAGTGCCTTCTACGGCATATGAAACTAGACACTTTCAGTTTTCTAACAGTATAAAATACATCCCCTGATTCAACTTGAGTGAACCGTACTAGCTTTTCAAATTTACCTGTCCTGTTTTACTACCGTGCTAGAGAGTCAATGAGGTGTTGGGACTTGTTGCTTGAATTTGAGCTAGCTATGGTCTGAATTTCAAAATGATTTCTTCTGATGAATTATAACCCCATGAATGTAGTTTCCAATGCCACCAACCATGCTTAATTCCAAGTTGAATTGAGTGAGTTGTGGCCAAATTACAGAACTGCATCAGTGATTGAAAACCCTAGTTTTGGCTAGCCGATGGCTTAGCTCGAATTGGGACTTGTTATTTTGAAACTTTTGGTGTTAATCACCTACCAAATGTATGTTGGATGTTTCTTAGACCTTTCCTTCATAAATGAACCATGTTTGAGATGATTTCTTTGGCTAAAGGTTTGAAAAAGGAAAATGGAAGCATAAGACAGAATAGCCTTATATATTCCTAGAACTTTAGTGGTCTTGATAACTGACTTTCCGTACGAATTTTTGCATGAAATTTGACAGAGGAGTAGCCCTTATATGGTATGTAATCATACCAAATTTGGTGCCATTTCAAGTCTATTTCGATACCCAACTGAAGTCCCAAAGATTGTGTTTCAAATCTGGAAAATTGCCCAATGGGTGTCATTTTGAACCAACTTTGAGCTGCTATATCTTGGCGCTCAAAACTCCGATTCTTGTTCTATTTGTTTTTTGTTTGAACTTTGATTGTAACTCTAATTGAGTTTCAAATTTGAGATGCTAGTTCGCATTCTGTGAATTTTGCCGAATTTCCAAAGTTTGCCAAAACCAACCCCGAATCTGTCTTGGGAGTCCAAATCAGCAACTTGAAGCCAAATTTTGAGTGTCTTCCATTTTGAATCATGGAAAAGTTCCTTCTACCAACTTGTAGTACTTTGGAAGTAGTTTCCAACGGTACCAAATTTTCCAATTTTGAACCTACGGAGAGTGAGATATGATTTTTCAAAGAATGCACCTCAAATCTGAAATTTCTGAACTTAAAAGAAATTGAGTTTTAAGGACTCTTCATTTTCCTTCGATATTGCTTGACCATTTTACACTTGATTTCAAAGATGAAAATCAAATTTTCCTTGTATTATTAAACCCCACTTTTGAGTCTCGATTTACGAGAAAATTAAGGTTCATTTTCGTGATATTTTCTTAGATTGTACAAGTGTGCAATCTTCCTTGATAATTGGGGGGTTTTAAGTGATAGTGAGTGATAGTTAATTATTGTTTGCTCAGGCACTCGAGGAGACCTTCAAGAGGATCTCACTGCGGACGCCTAAGCACTTGAATTGCGCACTACTTCCTATGTTACTTGGTGACTGTCAAGTGTGTGAAAAGTGTTACGTGCTTAATTGTTATTAGTGATTGAGTATTGTGAAAATGCCAAGTCGAGTGTGTATTTTATCGCACTCGTTCTTGTTTAAGTGAAGTGTATTTGAATTACTTGAAGTGAATTGCTTAAAGTGAATAGTTAAGTGAAGTGTTTCAATGATTAATTATGCTATGGTTGCATAAGTGGCTTGGAGTGAATCTCCTCGACTCTTAGTGATAAAAGTGGGGGACGCCCAAATCTCACTGGCCGACCTTGGACTCGAGCCGGCATGGGTTTGGTCGGGAACCTTGGTAAGCCATGAGAAAAATACAAGTTTGATCTATTAAAAGATCTTGTTTGGCATACTCGAGCTGATGTGTGCACGAGTCTCGGCCCACGCAACAACCCAGTCCGAGTTCCATTGGGCCCAGTCACACGTGCACGGGCCAAGCTCTTCAAAGACTCACTCCAAGCCCTGGTTCGAGTCGTCCAAGACCAACATGGAGTTCACAAAGATATTGAGGGCTTAGAGAGAGACAATCAAGCCATTTACACCATGATCCAAGCCCACGAAGACTCAAGTGGGCCTTCAAAAGGATCGGCCCTATAGGGCCTTAGCCTTAGTACTTGTTAGATTGGAGTAACTTGTCTTCATAGCTCATTGGGCCGGCCCATCTTGAACACCAAGATGGCCGAACTCTTGCCATTGTTTCCTTAGGGTTTTTTAGTCACTTTAGCCTATAAATAGGCTTGCTTTGTAAGGTTTTAGGTAGACGTTTTATCAATAAAGTTTTGCATATTTTCGATTCTTCTTGAGAGAGAGATTCGACCCCTTTACTTGCTTTGGCAAGGGTTTTGAGCAGTCTTGCGTCCTGTCCTAGATTGTTCTACCGACCTATTCCCCTGGAGTATTCACCTTCATCGGAGTGTCGTCTACCGTCTTGAATCAAATCGTGTCGTCCGTTTGGTTCTAGATCCCGCAATTCCAAGCGTTGGACGTCCTCGCTAGATCCTTGGGCAAACGTGCTACGTGTCTCGAAACGTGTTGATCGAGGAACGTATCAGTTGGCTTCAGAGCTTTGGTAGAGGTATCTTTCGTTATATCCATATTTTTCGTAGTTGTGTCGTAGAATTCTTAGTACTTTCCGCTGCCTTGTTTTACCAAAAAGAAAAAAAAAATATTCTGTTCGTGTGTTTCTTGTGTTGCGAATCTGTCCGCTGTTTAGTACGCCTTTGTTAGTCACAAATTCTGTTTGCTTCGCTTGTCAAAAAAAAAGAAAAGATTTCTGTTCGTAGTTTTGTCTTTTGGTCGCGTCAATTTCTGGTTAGTTGTGTGTTATTGTTGCTAGTTCTAATCTGCCCAGATTTTGTACTCGTGTTGCATCCATTCTGCCCAGCTTTGGGTCATAGCCGAATCTGCAAAAAAAAAAAAAAAAAGAAGGCGGCTAGGGTTTCCCAATTTTGCGCTAAGGGTTTGTCTTTGTTGTCAAATCTGTCCAAGCTTTGTTAGGGTCATCCAAGTTGTTTTAATTAGTTTTCTAAACTGACTTGTGGGTCAAACTTGTTGGAGTTGTGAATCTTGAAGGAAATCTACAAGAGTTTTAGGTTTCTTGAGTGTCTTAAACTTAATCTTGAGGTTCTTGGAAGTTCTTGATAAAATCTTGGAGTTTTGGGGCTGTTGGTTGAAGTAAATTAGGGCTTGACCAGAATCTGGTTTTTTGAACCCTTTCGGCCAGGTGTAGTTCTATTGCCAAGTTAAAAAAAAAAAAAAAAGAAAAAAAAAAAAAAAAGAACCGAATAGAAAAGAAAGAAGAGCAATCGGGTGGCACAACAAGAAGCAAGGGGAAGTCGAATTTTATTGGCCAGATCAGTTTTGCTTACATCGTGCTTGTACCCAAACAGAAAATTCGAACAAAAGAAAAAGAAAAAGAAACAAACTCAAAAGTTTTGGCCAACCTCTTCTTGAGGTTCTTGATCTTGAGTCTTGGAAACTTGAACCACCCTTCGAACAACTTGATCACCTTGAGCCTTGAACACTTGCACTTCCTTTCGTATAAAAAGTTTCTTGTAAGATCTTGCATCCATACGTGGCTTTCTTGGTTGAGGAGTGAATTTCTTGGGAGGTTCTTGAGTAACATCACTCGCATGCCCTTGGGAGTCCATTGGAGCCGGATTTCTGGAGTAACAAGAACCAAACCTGTCTTGTAGGAGAGAGGGCCGAATTTCTTGTTCTTGGAGTAGAGAGGGAGCCGAATTGCTTGGGTAAGTGTGCGGCTGTGAGGGGAGGTTTAATAGGAAGCAATAGCCGACTTTGGGAGTGGTTCAAGAAGGAAGAAATCTGGAAATTTCAGTGGTCCAATTCTGGTTTGTGTTGTGAACATAGTGGGCGGCTGCTTAAGAGGGTTTATAGGGGTTCTTTTAGCCGACTTTGGGAAGGGAATAAGAGGGAGGAATTCTGGAAATTTTCGGTTGAAGGAGGGAAGAAACCAAGCTGTTTTGAGAAGAATTAGGAAGTTGCTTAAGCAAGGTCTTCAAAGGAAGTTTCCAACTCCAACTTAGTTTAGGAGACTAAGTACAACACTTGGATAACACTTGGACACCTTCCTACTTTTTCTCCTCCATTTTAGGATATTCTCCTACATTCTCTCATCCCCTTTAGGAAACTACTCCTACATCTTAGGAATTCTTAGAGTTTCCTTTCTTGGCAATAATTTCCAAATCTGTCCACCACCTTTAAGCCTTCCAAAACCGTCCTTTCCTTCACCAAAATTTCATCCACTTGCATCCTTCACTCTTGTTTACTCTTGTGGGAAAAGTTGGAGACGATTGTTGGACTCGAGCAACATTACTCAACTACCTAAACCAACAGGTAAGGTATTTGGTAAGTTTTATAGAGTGACTTGAGCACTATACACGAGCACGAGCGATACACGCAGGGAGTGAAGTGAGGAATTATATTTGCACTTTCTTTGCTTGTTACTAACCTTTGCAGGGGGCATCAAGAGAGACATGGAGCAAGATCAACAACCGCCTTCCAAAGACTATTCTCTGTTGTTCACCGCCATGAGGCATGAGCTCAAACGCATTAGTGAGCAACAAATGGAGGAGTTGCACACACGGTTCGACGAACTCGCCAAGAGTCTCGGTTCACGCTCTCGTTCTGGATCACGCAACCGGAGTAGCCGTGGCCTCAAAGGAACACCCAGTGACGACTACTCCGCCAGTGAAGACGACGAGCAACCCGGGAAGCCACGACGGGACACGCCAAAGAACGAACTCAAGGGGCTTAAAATTCAAGTCCCCGCATTCAAAGGCAAAAGTGACCCTGAAGCTTACCTGGAGTGGGAAGGCCGTATCGAGATGGTCTTTGACTGCTACGACTACAGCGAGGAACAAAAGGTTAAAGTTGCCACCGTGGAGTTCACCGACTACGCACTAGTCTGGTGGGACCAAGTAAGGACACATAGGAGGAGGATGGGCGAACCACGTGTCCGGACTTGGCGAGAACTCAAGGCACTAATGCGCAAGCGATTTGTTCCTAGCTACTACAATCGCGATCTCCACTCTAAACTTCAAACTCTCACTCAAGGCAACATGAGTGTGGAAGACTACTACAAAGAGATCGAGATGGCCATGATGAGGGCCAACATTCAAGAGGACAATGAAGCCACGATGGCTAGGTTTCATAGAGGTCTCAATCCTGACCTTCAAGAAACCTTGGAGCTCCAACATTACTTGGACATGCACGACCTTCTAGAACTCGCTATCAAGGCCGAGCGGGGGAAGAAACTAAGACGAGGAGCACGTCCTTTCCAATCGTCTAACACCACTTCATGGAGGGGCAACCAACCACGAAGGGCGACCCACGAAGTTGGAAGTGCGGCGATACCAACCTCTTCTAACCGAATCCCAGGTAACACCTCTAACCGCAATTCCTATTCTACCCCTAACAAGGCTTCCGAAGCATCCAGGTCCGCTTCAAAGGCACCGCATGAGACTCCTAAGGCTAGGAGTAGGGACATCAAGTGCTTCAAGTGCCAAGGGTTTGGCCATATTCAATCTCAGTGCCCAAACCAACGGGTCATGCTCATCACTCACAACGGCGACATCGTGTCTGATGATGACGAATGTGAGGAGATGCCCGAACTGGTCGAAGACGACTGCCTGGGAGAAGAGACAGCTGGGGAAGCTTGCTCGCCTACACGAGGAGAAGTAGGATGTTTGGTGGCACGGCGAGTGCTAACCGCCCGCGTTAAGGAGGACGAGCAGCTACAACGCGAAAACCTATTCTACACCCGCTGTAAGGTTGGCGACAAGGTGTGTAGTCTCATCATCGACGGTGGGAGTTGCACCAACGTGGCCAGTTTGCTCATGGTTGAGAGTCTAGGACTCCCCACTACCAGGCATCCATATCCTTACCGCCTCCAATGGCTAAGTGAGGATGGCGAGGTCCGAGTCTTCAAACAGGTACGCATTCCCTTTTCAATTGGTACTTACACTGATGAAATCCTGTGCGACGTCGTGCCAATGCATGCTACGCATATCATTCTGGGGAGGCCTTGGCAATTTGACAAACACGTCACATTCGATGGAAGAGCAAATAAGTACACCCTTTTGCATGACGGCAAACGTAAAGTCCTTACGCCCCTCACGCCTGCACAAGTTTATGAGGACCAACTACTATTGCAAAGGGAGTGTGAACAGGACCGTCAAAGGAAGACACTAAAGGTGGTCGACCCTGGTAAAGGCTCCACTTCTACGGGTGAGGTAGCTACCAAGGGTCCAGGGAGCACACCCAGGGGTATACATGACAAAGCACCTACCGCACCTATCACTAGGAAGCACAACATGATTATTAAGGCTAAAGATGTTCGAAAAGTGGTGAACTCTAATCAGCCTATACTTCTCATGATCTGCAAGCATGTGCTCTTGGATATTGCTGATCTCGATAAGGCATTGCCTGTGAGCATAGTTGCTCTTTTGCAGGAATTTGAGGATGTTTTCCCAGACGAGGTCCCTGATGGCTTACCACCCATTCGGGGAATTGAACACCAAATCGATCTCATTCCTGGAGCACCATTGCCCAACAAACCTGCTTACCGCATGGGCCCTGAGGAGACCAAGGAGCTGCAAAGGCAAGTTGATGGCCTCTTAGGTAAGGGTTGGGTAAAGGAAAGTCTAAGTCCTTGCGCTGTGCCTGTGATACTTGTTCCCAAAAAGGACGGTACTTGGCGCATGTGCACTGACTGTCGGGCTGTGAATGCTATCACTGTTAAATATCGTCATCCCATTCCTAGACTTGATGATATGCTTGATGAACTCGATGGGGCCATTATTTTCACCAAAATTGACTTAAGGAGTGGCTATCATCAAATTAGGATGAAAGAATGTGATGAGTGGAAAACAGCCTTCAAAACCAAACATGGTCTCTATGAGTGGCTAGTCATGCCTTTTGGCTTGACTAATGCTCCTAGCACCTTCATGCGACTAATGAACCATGTTTTGAGGCACTTTATTGGCAAGTTTGTCATTGTTTACTTTGATGACATCCTGATCTATAGTCGTAGTGAGCATGAGCACTTAGAGCATGTGAGATTAGTTCTTGAGACACTTCGCCAGGCAAGTCTATACGCCAACCTCAAGAAGTGCACCTTTTGTACTAACGAGCTTGTGTTTTTAGGCTATGTGGTAAGTTCGCAGGGCATCAAGGTGGACAAATCCAAGATTGAGGCCATCGAGCAATGGCCAACTCCCACATCCGTCCCTGACGTGCGCAGCTTCCTTGGATTGGCGGGCTTTTACCGGCGCTTTGTCAAAGATTTTAGCACCATTGCCGCCCCGTTGACCGCCGTGACAAAGAAGAATGACAAATTCCACTGGGGAGACTCACAAGAACAAGCATTTCTCGCCCTCAAGGACACACTCACACATGCACCTGTGTTAGCACTACCAAATTTTCACAAGACTTTTGAAATTGAATGTGATGCTTCTGGTGTAGGTATTGGAGCGGTCCTCATGCAAGACAAGAGGCCTTGTGCCTTCTTTAGTGAGAAACTGGGAGGAGCTGCATTAAACTACCCCACGTACGACAAGGAGTTGTACGCATTAGTGAGGGCCTTGGAGACATGGCAACACTATCTTCGACCTCGGGAGTTCGTGATACACACTGATCACGAGTCATTGAAGTACCTCAAGGGACAACCCAAGTTAAGCAAGCGGCATGCCAAATGGGTAAGCTTCATTGACACCTTTTCGTATGTCATTAAGTATAAGACTGGCAAAACGAATGTAGTGGCTGATGCATTATCACGTAGACATTCGTTGCTTGCCCTTCTAGATGCCAAGTTACTAGGGTTCGAAATGGTTAAGGAACTCTACACAAATGATCATGACTTTGGTGATATCTATGTTGCTTGTGTTAAGAACCCGCATGGAAAATACTTCTTGCATGATGGATTTCTATTCCATGTTGATAAACTGTGTGTACCTAATTCTTCCATTCGTGATCTTTTGATTCGCGAGGCACATAGTGGTGGTCTCATGGGCCACTTTGGCATCACCAAGACTCTGGCCATGTTGCAAGAGCACTTTTACTGGCCTCATATGCGTAGAGATGTTGAACGCATGGTTGGTAGATGCGCTACTTGTCACAAGGCAAAGTCTAAGACAAATCCATATGGCTTGTATACCCCATTACCTATCCCACACCATCCTTGGGTTGACTTGTCTATGGACTTTGTGCTAGGTTTGCCTAGATCACCGAGGGGTAATGACTCCATATTTGTGGTGGTTGATAGATTTTCTAAAATGGCACATTTTATTCCTTGTCACAAAACTGACGATGCATCTCATATTTCTACTTTATTTTTTAAAGAGATTGTCCGTCTGCATGGCATGCCTAGGACTATTGTTAGTGACAGGGATGTGAAGTTCCTGAGTTACTTTTGGAAGACTTTGTGGTCCAAACTTGGCACTAGGTTATTATTCTCCACCACTAGTCATCCTCAAAGCGATGGACAAACTGAAGTTGTCAATCGTACACTTGGCACTTTACTTCGGGCTTTGATTAAAAAGAATCTTAAGTCTTGGGAGGAGTGCTTACCTCATGTTGAATTTGCCTACAATCGAACTGTGCATAGTGCAACACAATATTCTCCCTTTGAGATTGTTTATGGCTTCAACCCCCTTACCCCCATTGATCTGGTGCCCTTACCTTCCTCTGAGCACACAAGCTTAGATGGGAAAAGGAAAGCTGATTTTGTGCGCAGGTTACATGAAGCTGTGCGAGCAAACATCGAGAAGCGCACGCAGCAATACATCCAGCAAGCCAACAAGCACCGCCGCAAGATGATTTTTGAGCCTGGAGATTGGGTGTGGCTACACTTGAGGAAAGAGCGATTCCCCAAGCAACGTCAAAGAAAATTATCCCCAAGAGGTGATGGACCATTTCGGGTACTCAAAAAAGTCAATGACAACGCATACAAGTTGGAGCTACCTGGGGAATACAATGTTAGTGCGACCTTTAACGTCGCGGACCTAAGTCCATTTCTTGACAAGGAGGATCCAGATTTGAGGGCAAATCCTTCTCAAGAGGAGGGGAATGATGTGTGCACGAGTCTCGGCCCACGCAACGACCCAGTCCGAGTTCCATTGGGCCCAGTCACACGTGCACGGGCCAAGCTCTTCAAAGACTCACTCCAAGCCCTGGTTCGAGTCGTCCAAGACCAACATGGAGTTCACAAAGATATTGAGGGCTTAGAGAGAGACAATCAAGCCATTTACACCATGATCCAAGCCCACGAAGACTCAAGTGGGCCTTCAAAAGGATCGGCCCTATAGGGCCTTAGCCTTAGTACTTGTTAGATTGGAGTAACTTGTCTTCATAGCTCATTGGGCCGGCCCATCTTGAACACCAAGATGGCCGAACTCTTGCCATTGTTTCCTTAGGGTTTTTTAGTCACTTTAGCCTATAAATCGGCTTGCTTTGTAAGGTTTTAGGTAGATGTTTTATCAATAAAGTTTTGCATATTTTCGATTCTTCTTGAGAGAGAGATTCGACCCCTTTACTTGCTTTGGCAAGGGTTTTGAGCAGTCTTGCGTCCTGTCCTAGATTGTTCTACCGACCTATTCCCCTGGAGTATTCACCTTCATCGGAGTGTCGTCTACCGTCTTGAATCAAATCGTGTCGTCCGTTTGGTTCTAGATCCCGCAATTCCAAGCGTTGGACGTCCTCGCTAGATCCTTGGGCAAACGTGCTACGTGTCTCGAAACGTGTTGATCGAGGAACGTATCACGAGCAGTATCACCTTACACCAAAGAAGATCGGGCCCGGTACTGGGGTATGTAATGGTGATCTAAGTGAAGTTTCTACGGACTAAATACCGATCCGGTTGACGGAGTGTCATCGCGGGGAGGTAATCAATCGAGCAATGGCAAAGCAAGTGGAACTTAGCTCATGAGAGCTCTTATATCCTTGAATTGTTTCTGTTTACTTTTCTTGCCCGAATTGTTATTTACTTGGATATAATTCCTTACTCGTTATATGGGATTGTTACTTGGACAATGTGCTTGCATGTGTGTTTCTTGACCTCACAAGCAATTGCGCACCCCGTAAATTTGTTTTCCTTAACAGGAATGGATCTGAGGTGAAACTCGGAGGAATCATTGGGATGAACTTTTCTAATAGGGTTTCGATTGTAATCGAATGGACATCTTTTGGGCAGTTGTATGTCTTTTGAAAAATTGATGTATTTTTTACTCGTGGTGTAAGACTGGATATTTGGTTATGGAAGCAACTTTTCTTGATTAGACTTGTATTAACGGTTATGTATCGTTAAACTTGAATTGAATTGTCTTGAGTCCTGGCGAGAGTTGGGCAGGCATCCTGCGGATACCCTTTGGTTAGCTTTAGGGAGAAGTGGGGGCATCACAGTTGGTATTAGAGCTTAGGTTTTAGATTTTTGTAGTGTATCCTAGGCTTAAAAGTTTAGGATGCCGGACTGTGGAACTGGTTGGTAAGTTAAGTGACTGCTTGTGGGGATGAAAATTGGAACCTAGGTCTGAATTAATGGACAATTGGGAGTCTCGATCTTGTAAGAGATATGTGGGATAGTATGAGATGATCAAATCTAGTTTATTTAGTATACTTGGACCCATTTAAACTTTTAATTTTAATTGTAAGTTACGGAAGGTAACGGTGGTATTGAACCGTCTCGGGAACGCATTCCGATGGCCATTGTCGGGGAGGGCCTAGGGGAACTCGTTGGAGGTATAACCCAACTCATCGAACTAGGACTTCATGTGATTTTCAAAGGACTTACTTGTACCTAAATAACGTGGTGTTAGCTGTAATCGATGATCGGGGCCGGTTATCTAAGGAAATTGGGATTGTTCAAGAGGATAATCGAGAATTGGGGGCAATTGTGGATGCCCAGACTACTAGAATTCCTGAAGTGAAGACGGAGATACTTGAGGAGCAAGGAAAAGACAAAGGCTCCTAGTAAGCAGCTTCAAAAAGTTAAGAATTGACTTGCTAGGATAGTACACGAAATTAGAGACAGGACGGATAAGTCGATGGCTGGGTGTGTTACCTTGGTTGGACAAGTGGAGAATGGCAAGATACTCGATAAGGGACATGAGATTAAAACTCCTAGTGCAGGAAATGAAAATGATCCTACTGAAGCAGCAGAGACTTCTGGCTCCACCAATCACTAAGCTAGTGACTTAGTCTACTTTAATGGTTTTGTCAAAGTTAGTCGGGGTGATGCTTATTCAAAGGCCATTGCATTTTGTGTTTTGCTTGACTATGTTTACTACCTTGTAAAGCAATTGAACATTACTTATGAGACGCTTGATTTTATTGCTTTATGATTTCAAATCTATGTTTGGGTTGTACACATTTACGATTATTTCGGTGTCTTCCCATTTATTTTCGTTTTGCATGATCAAAGTGTCACTTTTCAACTTCGTTTTACGTGCACCCATATTACGTCATGCCTTTATAAATGTTAAATTTATGAGCCGCCAAAGAAGTGAAAAGGGATCGAGGGCGAGGGGTTAAGCAACCCCAAGCTCAAGGAGGTGATTAGGGAGCGACTGCTGGACCGAATCGAAACCCTAAAAATGAAAGAAAACAATCACGTAGCTACTGCTATTGACCATAAAATTGATGTCCTAGCACGGTTGGTTGAGCACCAAAGCTCTAGACCAATAAGTCAACCTAAGAATCAAGAGAGGTGTGAAAATGGAATGATTCTTGAAATTCGCTCCATCTAAGTTTCACGGAGAATCTAACCTCGAAATAGTAAGATTGATTTGAAAGGATACAATAAGGCACTAGTGAGAGCAAGAGTGATGTGTGTACGGGTCAAAGCCCACACAATGACTTACATGTTTCGATTCCCATTGGGCCCAGTCACGCATGCATGGGGCAAGCTATTCAAAGAATCATTCCAAGTTCTGGTTAGAGTTGTCCAAGACCAACATGGAGTTCACAAAGATATTGAAGGCTTGAAGGATTTTAATCGGGTTATCTACACCATGACCCAAGCCCATGAAGAGTCAAGTGGGCCTCCAAATGAGTTGGCCGAATAGGGCCTTAGGCCTTAGTAGTTATTTAGCAATTGATTAGTGTTTAAGTAAGAGCATGGAGCCAACTGATACGTTCCTTGAAAGTTCTTGAAAGATCTTGGAGTTTTTGGTAGTTATTATTTGTGGACTTCCTTGTTTTGTGTCGTGGTTGATAGTTGTAGTCAAGAAAAAAAAACAGAAAACAAAAACGAAAAAAAAAAGAAAGAAAAGAGGAATCGGTTGGCAAGAAAAAAAAAGGGAAAGGAAAGAAAGGGGCAACCGAATTGTTTTGAATAGGGAACCAAATCTGATTTGTGCAATCTTTCTTGGAGTAGAATTTGGAAGTTACCAAAAGTTGTTTCAAGAAGATTACCAAAGGTTGTTTCAAGAAGATTACCAAAAGTTGTTTCAAGAAGGTTACCAAAAGTTGTTCAAGAGGAAAAAGATTTTCAAAAGGTTTCCAAAAACTAACTTGTTTCCAAAATCAATTAGGAAACTAAGTAAAACACTTGGATAACTCTTTGTACTCACTTGGACACTCTCTCTCCTACCTTTTTAGGAAACTTTCCCAAACTCTCTCATCCATTTTTTTTGGAAACTTTCCTAAAGTCTCTCATCTATTTTTAGGAAACTTTTCTAAATTCTCTCATCCATTTTTTGGAAATTTTCCTAAATTCTCTCATCCATTTTTTGGAAACTTTCCTAAATTCTCTCATCCAT
Organism: Coffea eugenioides; assembly: GCF_003713205.1. Taxonomy (NCBI): domain Eukaryota; kingdom Viridiplantae; phylum Streptophyta; class Magnoliopsida; order Gentianales; family Rubiaceae; genus Coffea; species Coffea eugenioides. The sequence goes on along the minus strand of NC_040043.1, from coordinate 17,513,704 downwards.
TTTTTGGAAACTTTCCTAATTTCTCTCATCCATTTTTAGGAAACTTTCCTAAATTCTCTCATCCATTTTTTAGGAAACTCTCCTAAAATTCTCTCATCCATTTTTAGGACCTTTCCTATATTCTCTCATCCACTTTAGGAAACTCTCCTATATTCTCTCATCCACTTTAGGAAACTCTCCTATATTCTCTTCCTTGATTTTAGGAAACTTTCCTACATTTTCTCCTACATTTGCTCCTATATTTTCTCCTAGATTTTAGGAACACTTTCCTACATTTTCTCCTACATTCTTGTGGTTACACTTGTGGAAAGGTTGGTAACGGTTGTTGGACTTGAGCAGCATTTCTCAACTACCTAATCCAACAGGTAAAGGTATTTGGTAAGTCCATTAGAACGCTTCGAGAGATACACGAGGGATGAGCACATACACGTGAGCTTGTGTGACGTGAGGAATCTTCTTTTCTTTGCTTACCATTTTGGCAGGTCACGCACTCATGCCTAGAGAAGCTGCGTCTTACCCATACAACCAAGAATTCTTGGAGAATAAGTCTCTCAAGAGGAGGGGTCTCAAGATGCCTACTCACAAGTACTCTAGTTCCATGCAATCCAGTTCACAACATGGGTATCATTCACTCCGGGAGGAGATGCAACGCCACCGTGCTTTGTGTGTATATGAAAGGTATAAACAAGATTATGATGAGTATGAGAAGGAGCAAAGAAGTCTGCATAGAGCATCTAAATCGAGGTCAACTTCAAGCAAACGAGGTGTATCTAAGAAGTGTCTTGACAATCAAGACGAGGAGTTTGAGAATTCTCGAATTGAGTCAAAGCTTCGTGAATCAAAGGATAAATTCCGAAGTCGGACTAAAGCATTGATTGATGACATGATGGAAAGACTTAGCCAAGTGCTGGATTCACACTTGGAGCAACTTAACCATGTGCCAACCGGTGGTAATAAAGGAAAAATTCAGTCTAGTCCCTCGTTGATTGAAGAGCCACGTACGAATGAGTTGCTGCCGAGCCGTGAACAAGAGCTCCCTAATGAAAAACAAAACTCAAGTGCAACGAAGGATCAATGGTCCGAGAAGAAGGGAATGGGGATAAGCAAGAACAATTTGGCCTTAGTGAAGAGTCAAGAAAAAGAGTTGACCATGTCTGCAAACATTGAATGTGTGAACACTTTGTTTGCTAACCGGATAACATGTGTTTTGTTTAGTATATCCTCGTTTGTGCAGGTTAAACAAAGTCAAGTAAAGTTGGTCATGGCATGTTCCATCCCGAAGTCACTTGGACACTTTGTGAGTTTCCATGGAGTTTGTCTTCTAGGAACTAAATCTCTTTGGTATCAATTCATGGAACAACGTCCAATCAAATCTGTCCGCACCATTGGAGGATTCATTCGAGCTCATCTTAAAAGGGAAATTCCAGATTCTACTTCTTGTTCTTTACCTATGGTTCATTCATCACCTTTGCCTTATTTTGAGCATGTTACTATCACTAATTCTTGTTGCTCTTACGTAGATCTTGATGAGGAAGGACTAGCACTGGACTCTCAAGTTGAATCAATTGGTGGAAGAAATATTGAAGTGTCAAAGAGAGTTCTCACATTTAAATCTTGCTCTAAACCTTCTTACTATTTAGTTAATAACGTTCCCTTATTTCTTTATCCAATTTCTGAATTGTTTCAAGTTGAAGGTTATTTTGTGTTTGTAGGTTGTAAAATTGGCCAAAATTTCCCAACTATGACTAAAGAGTTGCAACCTGATTTCGTGCTTGTTCCAGATGCATGTGGCGCGAACGCATGTGATTTATATGGAGTGCGTCTCACTTCATTGTTGCCGCTTATGCTGGGTGATGCACACAAGTGTGTCAATCACAATCCGAATGCTACCCTTACCTCCCTGGGTCATGTTTATATAGGTGTACAACACGGGTGGTTCAGTGTCCTACCTCCAGCTTGGAAAGTTGAGCCTATTCAACAATGCCTAGGGCCGAACTGTACCATCTTGCACAACCAGATTCGGGGCTTCCCTAGTCCCAACGAACATCGTTATAAAGTGCACGTGAATGCTCATACTCGAAGACAAATTAGAGAGCTTTGTGTTGCAACCTGGAACGTTCACAAGCCTTACACACGTTCCTTCTTACCTTGGCGAATGTCCTTGTTCGAGAGGCCCTTGAAGCTGACTAAGAGACATGTGCACCAAATTATTTTAATCATAACATATGCAAGTGTTATTCAATCTAAGAGGGCCAATATGTGGAGATTTGAGGTGTCATACTGGCAACTCTTGTTAGTCTCATTCATTCCCATCTAGATTTGAGGACAAATCCTTCTCAAGAGGAGGGGACTGATGTGTGTACGGGTCAAAGCCCACACAATGACTTACATGTTTCGATTCCCATTGGGCCCAGTCACGCATGCATGGGGCAAGCTATTCAAAGAATCATTCCAAGTTCTGGTTAGAGTTGTCCAAGACCAACATGGAGTTCACAAAGATATTGAAGGCTTGAAGGATTTTAATCGGGTTATCTACACCATGACCCAAGCCCATGAAGAGTCAAGTGGGCCTCCAAATGAGTTGGCCGAATAGGGCCTTAGGCCTTAGTAGTTATTTAGCAATTGATTAGTGTTTAAGTAAGAGCATGGGCCGGCCCATCTTGTCCCAAGACCATGGGCCGACTTTTCCCTTTCCTAGTCCCTTTAGGGTTTCAGTCACTTTAGCCTATAAATAGGCTTGCTTTGTAAGGTTTTAGGGAGACGTTTTATCAATAAAGTTTTGCATATTTTCGATTCTTCTTGAGAGAGAGATTCGACCCCTTTACTTGCTTTGGCAAGGGTTTTGAGCAGTCTTGCGTTCTGTCCTAGATTGTTCTACCGACCTATTCCCCTGGAGTATTCACCTTCATCGGAGTGTCGTCTACCGTCTTGAATCATATCGTGTCGTCCGTTTGGTTCTAGACCCCTCAATTCCAAGCGTTGGACATCCTCGCTAGATCCTTGGGCAAACGTGCTACGTGTCTCGAAACGTGTTGATCGAGGAACGTATCAAAGAGGTTATGATTTCTTCTCGAACAACTTTATAGATAAGTATTGGAAAGTGAACTAAGGCATGGAATTTTATATTAAGGAATAAGGCTCCCGTATCTTGTTGTGTTTGTAAGTAATGATAGTAATCTCGTGGAGACTTAAGAGCTCGCCCGTATTAAGCAGAGAATAGTTAAGATTTATATTCCGGGATAACCTATAAGCAAAAGAATGAAAGAGTAATATGGCTCGAGTTTTCATTATGAATAGCTATTTATTTTGATCCTTTGATTTGCCTAGCAGGCTAGCATTTGACTTAAGCCAACTGGTAAGATGACAACTTTGGAAGAAATGTGTAAGGAAATGGACATTCTTCGAAATGAGGTAGAATTTCAAAGGAAATTGACTGACTACTGGGAAGGACAGTGGAAACAAGAATATGCATAGAAAACTGAGTTGCTACGCAAGAACGTAGAACTGGAGAAGAAATACAAAGAAAATCCTCAAACTGGTCAAGCCGTCACTTCTCACGTAAATTGTGGATACTATGGCAAGATTAACCACACTGAGGCCAAGTGTTGGAGAAAGCAGGGAAAATGTTTGAGGTGCGGTAGTGCCGAGCATAAGTTTTCGAATTGCCCTGGTACCTCTAAAAAAAGAAAATACTCAGCTGCCAGCTAGATCCTCCACAAAGCAATCGAGTGCCAGAAGGGGGTTATTTAGTGATAATGGCTGCGAAGAGGGCCCAAGTAGTGGAAGTTTTATGAATGGAGATGGTTTGACTTCACTCGAGGGATAGAGGTTGTAGTTTTACCCTAGACTAGACTGGCACTTTTGGAGATTTAATCTTTTGTATAAGGGAAAATCTTTTGTCATTTTGTATCTTGACAACTTGACACGTTTTGATATAATCTTATTGTTTCCCTTTTCCCTTTTGAAATAATTTGATAAACCTATCCCGACTTGATGCAACTAGTATGATTTTCTATAACGTATGGAGATGTACTTTGCTTTTAATTGATTTCATGGCTTATATGTATATTTAAACTTTGTCCCACACCTTTAGATTAGTGGTGAGACATGAACGGTAGTAGACATGGTCGAGATTGTACTTGAGAATATAGACCACCCCGAGGTCGGGAGGCGACCAGGGATCGGGACCAAATTGAGAACTTAGTGTTGAAATTGGGACGCAATATTTGATTGCCAAATTGATATATTAAAGTTGTGAGATTTGGGTTAGTGAAAGAAAATATTTCATAGATTTAATGAGCCTAATGATTAGGGACTGGATATCATATTTGGAATGGAAGTTTGAGGCTATATATATAGACCATCGAGACTCGAACGATGTGACTATTAAGAACAAATACTCTATCGCCTCACATAAACGAGAATTTTGATCAATGGCAAGGGGCCATGGTATTATTCAAGTTGAATTTAAAGAAGAGCTATTACTGGTTGAGGATCCTAGAAACTGATGTGTTTAAGATCATTCCCAGTTCAAGAAGGGGACACTTTGAATTTTCAGTTACGCCCTTTGGATTGACTAATGCACCAGCAGCAATTATGGCCTTAATGTATCGGGATTTTAAATCGTATTTGGATTAATCTATGGTGGCATTTATTGATGATATATCGGCAGACTCTAAGGTTTGAGAAGATCATGAAAAACACCTGATGATAGTTTTACAAACCTCGAGAGAGCGCTAGCTTTCGTTAAGTTCAATAAATGTGAATTCGATTGAAAGAAGTAGCCTTTCTAGGTTATACAATATCTAAGGAAGGAATTGTTATTGACTCTGTGACAGCCCCACCTTCCCCTAAGGCGAACCAAAGGGTTCGGCGGACCGCCTGCCCAACTCTCGCCAGGACTCGTTCATTCTCTTCAAACAAAATAAGATATAACCTCAAGGATAAGCGAAATAACAATTCCCAAACTTGAAATGTATGCTTGCATTCATTTCAATCTCAACCAGATATACAGTCCCAAATATAACAAAAGCTTTAAAGTCTCAATACATCCAACCCTAACCAAGCACTAGAGCGAGTGCAAATGCAGAACAATTCAAAAGGACTAGACTATGCTATTCTATACACGTCTCTCGCTCTTGCTCGCAACCCCTGTAAGGAAAACAAAACTCATGGAATGAGCTAAAAGCCCAGTGAGGTTCCATACACATAGCCAAGTAATTAATCAAGTACATTAATCATGTAATAACAAGTAATCCAGAAAACATTTACAATATAAAGCAATGATAACACACTCATTAAAAGGATACATGCTCACATGGAGCCATTCGTTCGTTCATTCACCGACCATTTTCCTTATTCCTTCAATCATTAAAAAAATTACATTTGTAAGTGAAAACCCCTCCATTGTTCTTGCCATTCATTCATTCATTTCATTTTCCCCCTACTAGCCAACTCACTGGCCAGTCTCCACCAGACTTCGTGGTCATACTCGAGTATACCAAACATTATCTCAGGGTCACCAGTTGCCCGATCGAGTCCACTTCTGGCTCGAGTTGATCGGCAACGTAGGGCAAGGGCCCAGTTCAGCCAAAAGGCTTACATTCATGCCCAAGTACCATTTAATCATTTAATCGTTGAAAATTTCACGTTCATTTAGGTCGAGTATGATAAAGTACACACTCGCCTAGCAAAATTCGTTTTTAGCAAACCTTGGAAACATAACGGACATCAATCACTTATTAAAACAACAATCCAAATAGCCACAATAATTCACATAGTCATTGGAAACAGAACGTATATAGAACACTCACCGATTTAAGCAAAAAAACGTCCAAAGTTTCCTTCCGGATAACCCTCTTAATCACCAAGGAACCCTAAGAGTAACCAAGAGAACACATTACGGTTCTACCATCAAAATTTTTGGTGAATCACAGAAAATCCGAATACCAACTAGTACAATATATAAATATGATTTTGAAAGTGAAAAGAGTACATTTAGATCAAATGACATGAGTGACTAAGAGTTTCCCAAACCAAACATAAAACTAAACTTAAAAGGTTTTAGAAAATTTCATCGGAAAACAACTGAAGCGGATGCCATGTCAGAATCCGGCCAAAGGTTGGCCGGATATCCAGCCGGGTTGGCGGCCAGAATCAGGGCAGTGAGCAATCCAATTTTTTTTCATCCTCCCCTGTCAATCCGGCCAAGAAATGTGAGAACCCGTAAAATTTCTTATTTTCTAGGCTTTATTTTATTTATTTGCACGCTTCTTATGCCTTTTTTTTATTAGGAAAATTTTCTAGCTAATTTTTATGAACAAATAGGGTTTTTAAATTATTGTCTAGTATAATTTAGTTTATGAGATTTTTGGAGCGTATACCGGGCGTGGGACCCGCTAGGGCAGTAAGTTCAGTAAAATTGGGCCAATTAGGTTAAGTTTTGTGTACTGGGATTAATTTGCTAGATGTTAAGAGGTAATTAGAGGTTGCTTAGATGGTTAATGATGGAGAGACAAAAGGATAAGTGTTAAACTTACAAGGTGCCACGTGTCGCTTTTTCATTCGAGCTTGACTTTGACCATTATTTCTTACCTTTACTAATACTTAATTTTGACCCAAAAATCACCCAATTTTGCAAGCCTTTGGCCGACTCTCTCTCTCTCAAGAAGACAAGAAAAGAAAACTCTCAACCTTTTGCTTCTAATCTTGCCTAAATCTTGCAATCCAACCGATTAATCACGAGATTATTCCATGAAAACCTCTAGCTAGGTAGGATTGAGGAAGTTGGTGGAGTTGTTTTGGAAGCAAGAGACCTAAGCTACTACCTTTTGTGAGTTATCAAGGTACGGTGTGTAAATATCCATTGTTTGTTTTCAATAATGGTGAATTCATGACTTGTGATGGCTAAAGAGATGTTTTAGTGGAAGATTTTATGATTTTTGGTAGAGATTGATGAATTTTTAGTTTATGCTTGATTTTTCTGATTTCATATGTTTGGTGTTGGTTAGTCATGGATTGTTGGTTAGTTATAGTGTAAAATGAAGTTGAGATATGTTGGATGTGATAGATTGTACAAAAATTCTGGTTTGGGGCAGAGATTCCAGATTAGGGTTTCACTAACCCCTGTTCTGCCCGTTTCTGTTAGACCAGGTTAGAGGCCGAATTGGCCTTGGCTGTCCATGAAACGACCACTGTAGCATGTGAAACGACCGAAATACCCACCGGACTGTTCGCTGTTTCGCGCCCAGAATGCTGTTTTCGTGTAGTTTTCCATTTTTGATCATGAAAATGCATGATTTGGCCTTGGAGGTCTTTATAATAAATGTAGGGTTGTGTTTTAGCTTCGAAACACCATAAGATACACTTCAATCGGACTTCAGTAGCCTGAGTTGTTGCTGTTTCACAATTGTGCGGTTAGCCAACCTGTTTGTGAGATTCTGGTTTCGTATATTTCAATTTTGACCTAGTTTCACTACAAACTGGACTGAGTGGCCTTCTTCAACATTGTAGCCCTTTCTGTTAGCTTCGAAACGGTATATCTTTCACCTCCATCCGATAATCGTAGTGCCGGTTGTGGCCAATAGCCTAAATGACGTCAAAGCTGTTTTTAGGTTTTAAGGTTTAACCTTCATTTTCGGACTTTGTATCTTTCACCTCGATCCGATAATCGTAGTGCCGGTTGTGGCCAATACGCTAAATGACGTCAAAACTATTTTTAGGTTTTAAGGTTTAACCTTCATTTTTGGACTTTCCCTAGTTTATTTTAGTACTTATACGTGCTAGTGAAGGCTTGTTTTGGTAGTAGGTGGATTTGGTTTGTGACTTGTAATCGAGTCTTATTATGCTTACTTGAATGTATATTGATTTTGAACCACATAAACGATTCCGAAAAATAATATTTCTGAGCCTATCTAGTTGGATTCCGACTTGACTTTGATTCAGGTGTTTTCCATTGGAACTGTTATAACCCTTTGAGTTTGGTTTATGACACCCTAGTTGTTTCCGTCCACAGGTCCAAATGGCATTATTTTCACTTTAAAGTCACCTTTATCCGTTTTACTCGTAATTAGTCGAGTTCCTTGATTCCACTTACTTGTTTTGCTAGATGAATTGTAATATTCTTTCTCGTCGAATCATAGGTTTTCTGGGTGACCGAGGTAAGATCCGATAGGACATTTTGGACGTTATTTTGCATAATTCGGTGAGTGTTCCTTGTTGCTATATTTTCTTGACTTCATGACTCGTATTGTTGTTTGATAACGTGTTAAGTGCTTTCAATGATTTCCAAAACGAGTTTTCTGGGCGGGTGTGTACTTTATTGCACCCGACCTAAATAAATGTGAAATTTCCAAAGATTGAATGATTGGAACGTTACTTGTGCATGAATGTAAGCCTTTTGGCTGAATTGGGCCCTGCCCCTTGTTACCGATCGACTCGAGCCAGAAGCGGACTCGATCGGGCGATTTGGTGACCTGGGTGAACGTTTGGTATACTCGAGTATTACCTTGTAGGTTGGTGGAGGTTGGTGGAGCCTGGCCAATGTCCAGGAAGGGTTGAATGCAATGAACGAATGAACGAACGAGGGTTTTATTGATAAATGAAAAATGCATTTTCAAACGAATGAAGGAATAAAGAGAATGACAGGAGAACGAACGAATGAACGAACGTACCCTTTTCATGTGTGACTTATTGTAAATGTTGTAAATGTTTCTGTACTTATTGTTTGATTTATGACTTGATCCCATGTTCGGAACCTCATTGAGCTTTTAGCTCATCCCTTTAGTTTTGTTTTCCTTAACAGGGGAAGGAGAGCAGGGGCGAGAGCTCTGTATCGACTGGTTAGGTCTAGTTTTGGTTTTGTTTTGGTTCTCGCCCTAGTGCTTGACACGGGCTGGTTGTATGGTGACTTGAGAACTTTTGTATTCTCGACGGTTGTACTTCTTTCTGAGATAACAATGTATATAAGTTTTGTGTTAAGTTTTGGATCATCCTTTTGCTCTTTCTTGTGGTTCTATTTCTGATTTGTGTGAGTGAACGACTGAGTCCCGGCGAGAGTTGGGCAGGCGGTCCGCTGAACCCTCTAGTTCGCCTAAGGAGAAAGTGGGGCTGTCACAGTTGGTATCAGAGCCTGCTTCGCGTGGTCTCTGCGTGGAGTGAGCCTGGACTGAGTGGTGAATAGATATGAAGGAATAAGTGCTCGTTCGAGTCTAACCTCTGAATTGTGAATGTGATAGGCCTTAACTTTCTTGTGGTATTTGAGGATCAGAGAGAGGTACGTCTGGTAGGAATTTCGATTGTAAATAGTTTACTCTTGGGACTGGCCAGCTCGAGATGTGAATTGTCTTATTTCGGATTCTCGTGCCCGAGTACTCTGGCGTTGAGGCGATGCTCAGTATTTGAGATTTGCATTTTTGGGAAAAGAACAGGCTTTGTCTGGCTAGAGTGATTTCAAGAGGCCAATGAACATCTAGTTGGATAGAAAGTGACGTGAGAGACCGGACGAGGTTAACAGGGTGTGGGACAACGTATCCCTTTTCTCTTGATGCACCCATATATGGCTACTACATGACGTTAGCCTGTGAATTCGTGTATATGATTATCTGTCAAATTTGATATGTAATTGTGACATGTATTTGTGTATTTGGTTATCCGCCTCCTTGATATGGCGTGTTATGTGCATATATGTTTACTTGTGTATCTGGTATGCTGGAATTGGTGCTTAGTCAATTTACTGTGATTCTTCACTAAAATTACCTTTTGGGGAAAAAGAAAAGAAAAGAGAGAGGGAAAAACATATTTATGGATGAAAGACGTAGTCGTGGACGTGGTCGAGGCCGGGGAACTAAGCGGACCCCGGAATCAAGAGGAGAAAGGGAAACGTCAGCCGAGCAAGAGCAGGGATTAAGAGCTGCGACTGGAGACCAAATGGCAACGGCAATGCAACAAATGACGGATATCTTGGCAAGACTGGTGGATCAACAAGGCCAAATACCCGTAAACCAAAATCGAAACCCTGAGATGGGCGAGGATAGGGCTCTTGAAAGGTTCCAGAAGTTTGCTCCGCCAAAATTCCTTGGAGGGCCTGATCCGGACGTGGCTGAACAATGGATCGAAACCATGGTTAATATTTTCACAGCCCTAAACTGCACTGAGCAAAGGCAAGTGAACTTCGCAGTATTTCAATTTGAGGGACCGGCCCGATCATGGTGGAACGTAATTAGAGCAAAGTGGGAAAGAGAACAGACTATCTGGACATGGGCGAACTTCATAAGAGAATTTAACGAGAAGTACCTCCCACCTTTAGTCCAAGAAAGGAGGGAGGAAGAGTTTATTGGGTTACGCCAGGGAACGTTAAGTGTGGCCGAATATGAAACAAAATTTACAAGATTATCCAAGTTTGCTTCTGAACTGGTAGCCACTGAACGGCGAAGAGTAAGACGGTTTATACAGGGACTGAATTTGGACATCCAAGAGGCGTTAGCCGCGGCGCAAATGAATACTTTTACGGAGGCCCTTGAGAAGGCTCAACGAATCGAGAATGCAAAGGCACAAGTAAAAGCCTCCCAAACACGGAAAAGAGGTGCAGTTGGTAGTGTGATTGAAGAACCTCCTAGTGAATCAATAGCACCTTCTAAAATGCAGAAAGTGAACTTTTTGTCCTACCTGCCATGGACAGTAGGGGCGGGAAATGAAAGGTCTACCAAAGGAAGCCAAACCGGATATGGGGGGACTTCTCCAGAAAGCCGAAAGAGGGCTTCCTACTTGACTTGTGGCTATTGCGGAAAGGCCAATCATACCGAGAACGATTGTTGGCGGAAGGTGCGGAAGTGCTTGATTTGTGGGAGTGGTGAGCACCAAGTTAGCAACTGTCCGAGGAAACAATCACGCGGAGGTAGTATTCCGCAACCGGAGGGAGCTAAAACAAAACAAGCAAATGAAAGAGGGAACCGAACTAATGGGCCAGTAAAAGCTTATGCGTTAGGCACCCAAACAGTTCCGGACTCGTCTGAGGCAAATGAAGGTAAAAATTTCGAGGGCGAAATTTCTTAAGGGGGAGAGAGTGTGAGAACCCGTAAAATTTCTTATTTTCTAGGCTTTATTTTATTTATTTGCACGCTTCTTATGCCTTTGCTTTATTAGGAAAATTTTCTAGCTAATTTTTATGAACAAATAGGGTTTTTAAATTATTGTCTAGTATAATTTAGTTCATGAGATTTTTGGAGCGTATACCGGGCGTGGGACCCGCTAGTGCAGTAAGTTCGGTAAAATTGTGCCAATTAGGTTAAGTTTTGTGTACTGGGATTAATTTGCTAGATGTTAAGAGATAATTAGAGGTTGCTTAGATGGTTAATGATGGAGAGACAAAAGGATAAGTGTTAAACTTACAAGGTGCCACGTGTCGATTTTTCATTCGAACTTGGACTTTGACCATTATTTCTTACCTTTACTAATACTTAATTTTGACCCAAAAATCACCCAATTTTGCAAGCCTTTGGCCGACTCTCTCTCTTTCAAGAAGACAAGAAAAGAAAACTCTCAACCTTTTGCTTCTAATCTTGCCTAAATCTTGCAATCCAACCGATTAATCTTGAGATTATTCCATAAAAACCTCTAGCTAGGTAGGATTGAGGAAGTTGGTGGAGTTGTTTTGGAAACAAGAGACCTAAGCTACTACCTTTTGTGAGTTATCAAGGTACGGTGTGTAAATATCCATTGTTTGTTTTCAATAATGGTGAATTCATGACTTGTGATGGCTAAAGAGATGTTTTAGTGGAAGATTTTATGATTTTTGGTAGAGATTGATGAATGTTTAGTTTATGCTTGATTTTTCTGATTTCATATGTTTGGTGTTGGTTAGTCATGGATTGTTGGTTAGTTATAGTGTAAAATGAAGTTGAGATATGTTGGATGTGATAGATTGTACAAAAATTCTGGTTTGGGGCAGAGATTCCAGATTAGGGTTTCACTAACCCCTGTTCTGCCCGTTTCTGTTAGACCAGGTTAGAGGCCGAATTGGCCTTGGCACAAAACATTAAAGTTGTATAGAATGATGTTTTATAGTTGCCTGTAAATTTTCAGCCCAATCCAAGCTCGGTAGCCTGAGATAAGACGGAAATACCCAGACTGGTCTAGGTAGGTGTTCAGCGAACAGGGTTATCATTTCACCTAATCTGACCGTGACGTTTCACCATGATCCTTACCGAATTAGATTTTGGCCAAAACATGAAAGTTGTAGCCAATAGTATAAAATAGTTGCCTTCAAAATTTCAGCTTGATCAGACCACTGTAACATGTGAAACGACCGAAATACCCTTGACAGTCCATGAAACCTGTTTCGCGCCCAGAATGCTGTTTTCGTGTAGTTTTCCATTTTTTATCATGAAAATGCATGATTTGGCCTTGGAGGTATTTATAATAAATGTAGGGTTGTGTTTTAGCTTCGAAACACCATAAGATACACTTCAATCGGACTTCAGTAGCCTGAGTTGTTGCTGTTTCACAATTGTGCGGTTAGCCAACCTGTTTGTGAGATTCTGGTTTCGTATATTTCAATTTTGACCTAGTTTCACTACAAACTGGACTGAGTGGCCTTCTTCAACATTGTAACCCTTTCTGTTAGCTTCGAAACGGTGTATCTTTCACCTCCATCCGATAATCGTAGTGCCGGTTGTGGCCAATACGCTAAATGACGTCAAAACTATTTTTAGGTTTTAAGGTTTAACCTTCATTTTTGGACTTTCCCTAGTTTATTTTAGTACTTATACGTGCTAGTGAAGGCTTGTTTTGGTAGTAGGTGGATTTGGTTTGTGACTTGTAATCGAGTCTTATTATGCTTACTTGAATGTATATTGATTTTGAACCACATAAACGATTCCGAAAAATAATATTTCTGAGCCTATCTAGTTGGATTCCGACTTGACTTTGATTCAGGTGTTTTCCATTGGAACTGTTATAACCCTTTGAGTTTGGTTTATGACACCCTAGTTGTTTCCGTCCACAGGTCCAAATGGCATTATTTTCACTTTAAAGTCACCTTTATCCGTTTTACTCGTAATTAGTCGAGTTCCTTGATTCCACTTACTTGTTTTGCTAGATGAATTGTAATATTCTATCTCGTCGAATCATAGGTTTTCTGGGTGACCGAGGTAAGATCCGATAGGACATTTTGGACGTTATTTTGCATAATTCGGTGAGTGTTCCTTGTTGCTATATTTTCTTGACTTCATGACTCGTATTGTTGTTTGATAACGTGTTAAGTGCTTTCAATGATTTCCAAAACGAGTTTTCTGGGCGGGTGTGTACTTTATTGCACCCGACCTAAATAAATGTGAAATTTCCCAAGATTGAATGATTGGAACGTTACTTGTGCATGAATGTAAGCCTTTTGGCTGAATTGGGCCCTGCCCCTTGTTACCGATCGACTCGAGCCAGAAGCGGACTCGATCGGGCGATTTGGTGACCTGGGTGAACGTTTGGTATACTCGAGTATTACCTTGTAGGTTGGTGGAGGTTGGTGGAGCCTGGCCAATGTCCAGGAAGGGTTGAATGCAATGAACGAATGAACGAACGAGGGTTTTATTGATAAATGAAAAATGCATTTTCAAACGAATGAAGGAATAAAGAGAATGACAGGAGAACGAACGAATGAACGAACGTACCCTTTTCATGTGTGACTTATTGTAAATGTTGTAAATGTTTCTGTACTTATTGTTTGATTTATGACTTGATCCCATGTTCGGAACCTCATTGAGCTTTTAGCTCATCCCTTTAGTTTTGTTTTCCTTAACAGGGGAAGGAGAGCAGGGGCGAGAGCTCTGTATCGACTGGTTAGGTCTAGTTTTGGTTTTGTTTTGGTTCTCGCCCTAGTGCTTGACACGGGCTGGTTGTATGGTGACTTGAGAACTTTTGTATTCTCGACGGTTGTACTTCTTTCTGAGATAACAATGTATATAAGTTTTGTGTTAAGTTTTGGATCATCCTTTTGCTCTTTCTTGTGGTTCTATTTCTGATTTGTGTGAGTGAACGACTGAGTCCCGGCGAGAGTTGGGCAGGCGGTCCGCTGAACCCTCTAGTTCGCCTAAGGAGAAAGTGGGGCTGTCACAGTTGGTATCAGAGCCTGCTTCGCGTGGTCTCTGCGTGGAGTGAGCCTGGACTGAGTGGTGAATAGATATGAAGGAATAAGTGCTCGTTCGAGTCTAAGCTCTGAATTGTGAATGTGATAGGCCTTAACTTTCTTGTGGTATTTGAGGATCAGAGAGAGGTACGTCTGGTAGGAATTTCGATTGTAAATAGTTTACTCTTGGGACTGGCCAGCTCGAGATGTGAATTGTCTTATTTCGGATTCTCGTGCCCGAGTACTCTGGCGTTGAGGCGATGCTCAGTATTTGAGATTTGCATTTTTGGGAAAAGAACAGGCTTTGTCTGGCTAGAGTGATTTCAAGAGGCCAATGAACATCTAGTTGGATAGAAAGTGACGTGAGAGACCGGACGGGGTTAACAGGGTGTGGGACAACGTATCCTTTTTCTCTTGATGCACCCATATATGGCTACTACATGACGTTAGCCTGTGAATTCGTGTATATGATTATCTGTCAAATTTGATATGTAATTGTGACATGTATTTGTGTATTTGGTTATCCGCCTCCTTGATATGGCGTGTTATGTGCATATATGTTTACTTGTGTATCTGGTATGCTGGAATTGGTGCTTAGTCAATTTACTGTGATTCTTCACTAAAATTACCTTTTGGGGAAAAAGAAAAGAAAAGTGAGAGGGAAAAACATATTTATGGATGAAAGACGTAGTCGTGGACGTGGTCGAGGCCGGGGAACTAAGCGGACCCCGGAATCAAGAGGAGAAAGGGAAACGTCAGCCGAGCAAGAGCAGGGATTAAGAGCTGCGACTGGAGACCAAATGGCAACGGCAATGCAACAAATGACGGATATCTTGGCAAGACTGGTGGATCAACAAGGCCAAATACCCGTAAACCAAAATCGAAACCCTGAGATGGGCGAGGATAGGGCTCTTGAAAGGTTCCAGAAGTTTGCTCCGCCAAAATTCCTTGGAGGGCCTGATCCGGACGTGGCTGAACAATGGATCGAAACCATGGTTAATATTTTCACAGCCCTAAACTGCACTGAGCAAAGGCAAGTGAACTTCGCAGTATTTCAATTTGAGGGACCGGCCCGATCATGGTGGAACGTAATTAGAGCAAAGTGGGAAAGAGAACAGACTATCTGGACATGGGCGAACTTCATAAGAGAATTTAACGAGAAGTACCTCCCACCTTTAGTCCAAGAAAGGAGGGAGGAAGAGTTTATTGGGTTACGCCAGGGAACGTTAAGTGTGGCCGAATATGAAACAAAATTTACAAGATTATCCAAGTTTGCTTCTGAACTGGTAGCCACTGAACGGCGAAGAGTAAGACGGTTTATACAGGGACTGAATTTGGACATCCAAGAGGCGTTAGCCGCGGCGCAAATGAATACTTTTACGGAGGCCCTTGAGAAGGCTCAACGAATCGAGAATGCAAAGGCACAAGTAAAAGCCTCCCAAACACGGAAAAGAGGTGCAGTTGGTAGTGTGATTGAAGAACCTCCTAGTGAATCAATAGCACCTTCTAAAATGCAGAAAGTGAACTTTTTGTCCTACCTGCCATGGACAGTAGGGGCGGGAAATGAAAGGTCTACCAAAGGAAGCCAAACCGGATATGGGGGGACTTCTCCAGAAAGCCGAAAGAGGGCTTCCTACTTGACTTGTGGCTATTGCGGAAAGGCCAATCATACCGAGAACGATTGTTGGCGGAAGGTGCGGAAGTGCTTGATTTGTGGGAGTGGTGAGCACCAAGTTAGCAACTGTCCGAGGAAACAATCACGCGGAGGTAGTATTCCGCAACCGGAGGGAGCTAAAACAAAACAAGCAAATGAAAGAGGGAACCGAACTAATGGGCCAGTAAAAGCTTATGCGTTAGGCACCCAAACAGTTCCGGACTCGTCTGAGGCAAATGAAGGTAAAAATTTCGAGGGCGAAATTTCTTAAGGGGGAGAGAGTGTGAGAACCCGTAAAATTTCTTATTTTCTAGGCTTTATTTTATTTATTTGCACGCTTCTTATGCCTTTGCTTTATTAGGAAAATTTTCTAGCTAATTTTTATGAACAAATAGGGTTTTTAAATTATTGTCTAGTATAATTTAGTTCATGAGATTTTTGGAGCGTATACCGGGCGTGGGACCCGCTAGTGCAGTAAGTTCGGTAAAATTGTGCCAATTAGGTTAAGTTTTGTGTACTGGGATTAATTTGCTAGATGTTAAGAGATAATTAGAGGTTGCTTAGATGGTTAATGATGGAGAGACAAAAGGATAAGTGTTAAACTTACAAGGTGCCACGTGTCGATTTTTCATTCGAACTTGGACTTTGACCATTATTTCTTACCTTTACTAATACTTAATTTTGACCCAAAAATCACCCAATTTTGCAAGCCTTTGGCCGACTCTCTCTCTTTCAAGAAGACAAGAAAAGAAAACTCTCAACCTTTTGCTTCTAATCTTGCCTAAATCTTGCAATCCAACCGATTAATCTTGAGATTATTCCATAAAAACCTCTAGCTAGGTAGGATTGAGGAAGTTGGTGGAGTTGTTTTGGAAACAAGAGACCTAAGCTACTACCTTTTGTGAGTTATCAAGGTACGGTGTGTAAATATCCATTGTTTGTTTTCAATAATGGTGAATTCATGACTTGTGATGGCTAAAGAGATGTTTTAGTGGAAGATTTTATGATTTTTGGTAGAGATTGATGAATGTTTAGTTTATGCTTGATTTTTCTGATTTCATATGTTTGGTGTTGGTTAGTCATGGATTGTTGGTTAGTTATAGTGTAAAATGAAGTTGAGATATGTTGGATGTGATAGATTGTACAAAAATTCTGGTTTGGGGCAGAGATTCCAGATTAGGGTTTCACTAACCCCTGTTCTGCCCGTTTCTGTTAGACCAGGTTAGAGGCCGAATTGGCCTTGGCACAAAACATTAAAGTTGTAGAGAATGATGTTTTATAGTTGCCTGTAAATTTTCAGCCCAATCCAAGCTCGGTAGCCTGAGATAAGACGGAAATACCCAGACTGGTCTAGGTAGGTGTTCAGCGAACAGGGTTGTCATTTCACCTAATCTGACCGTGACGTTTCACCATGATCCTTACCGAATTAGATTTTGGCCAAAACATGAAAGTTGTAGCCAATAGTATAAAATAGTTGCCTTCAAAATTTCAGCTTGATCAGACCACTGTAGCATGTGAAACGACCGAAATACCCTTGACTGTCCATGAAACCTGTTTCGCGCCCAGAATGCTGTTTTCGTGTAGTTTTCCATTTTTTATCATGAAAATGCATGATTTGGCCTTGGAGGTATTTATAATAAATGTAGGGTTGTGTTTTAGCTTCGAAACACCATAAGATACACTTCAATCGGACTTCAGTAGCCTGAGTTGTTGCTGTTTCACAATTGTGCGGTTAGCCAACCTGTTTGTGAGATTCTGGTTTCGTATATTTCAATTTTGACCTAGTTTCACTACAAACTGGACTGAGTGGCCTTCTTCAACATTGTAGCCCTTTCTGTTAGCTTCGAAACGGTGTATCTTTCACCTCCATCCGATAATCGTAGTGCCGGTTGTGGCCAATACGCTAAATGACGTCAAAACTATTTTTAGGTTTTAAGGTTTAACCTTCATTTTTGGACTTTCCCTAGTTTATTTTAGTACTTATACGTGCTAGTGAAGGCTTGTTTTGGTAGTAGGTGGATTTGGTTTGTGACTTGTAATCGAGTCTTATTATGCTTACTTGAATGTATATTGATTTTGAACCACATAAACGATTCCGAAAAATAATATTTCTGAGCCTATCTAGTTGGATTCCGACTTGACTTTGATTCAGGTGTTTTCCATTGGAACTGTTATAACCCTTTGAGTTTGGTTTATGACACCCTAGTTGTTTCCGTCCACAGGTCCAAATGGCTTTATTTTCACTTTAAAGTCACCTTTATCCGTTTTACTCGTAATTAGTCGAGTTCCTTGATTCCACTTACTTGTTTTGCTAGATGAATTGTAATATTCTTTCTCGTCGAATCATAGGTTTTCTGGGTGACCGAGGTAAGATCCGATAGGACATTTTGGACGTTATTTTGCATAATTCGGTGAGTGTTCCTTGTTGCTATATTTTCTTGACTTCATGACTCGTATTGTTGTTTGATAACGTGTTAAGTGCTTTCAATGATTTCCAAAACGAGTTTTCTGGGCGGGTGTGTACTTTATTGCACCCGACCTAAATAAATGTGAAATTTCCAAAGATTGAATGATTGGAACGTTACTTGTGCATGAATGTAAGCCTTTTGGCTGAATTGGGCCCTGCCCCTTGTTACCGATCGACTCGAGCCAGAAGCGGACTCGATCGGGCGATTTGGTGACCTGGGTGAACGTTTGGTATACTCGAGTATTACCTTGTAGGTTGGTGGAGGTTGGTGGAGCCTGGCCAATGTCCAGGAAGGGTTGAATGCAATGAACGAATGAACGAACGAGGGTTTTATTGATAAATGAAAAATGCATTTTCAAACGAATGAAGGAATAAAGAGAAAGACAGGGGAACGAACGAATGAACGAACGTATCCTTTTCATGTGTGACTTATTGTAAATGTTGTAAATGTTTCTGTACTTATTGTTTGATTTATGACTTGATCCCATGTTCGGAACCTCATTGAGCTTTTAGCTCATCCCTTTAGTTTTGTTTTCCTTAACAGGGGAAGGAGAGCAGGGGCGAGAGCTCTGTATCGACTGGTTAGGTCTAGTTTTGGTTTTGTTTTGGTTCTCGCCCTAGTGCTTGACACGGGCTGGTTGTATGGTGACTTGAGAACTTTTGTATTCTCGACGGTTGTACTTCTTTCTGAGATAACAATGTATATAAGTTTTGTGTTAAGTTTTGGATCATCCTTTTGCTCTTTCTTGTGGTTCTATTTCTGATTTGTGTGAGTGAACGACTGAGTCCCGGCGAGAGTTGGGCAGGCGGTCCGCTGAACCCTCTAGTTCGCCTAAGGAGAAAGTGGGGCTGTCACAGTTGGTATCAGAGCCTGCTTCGCGTGGTCTCTGCGTGGAGTGAGCCTGGACTGAGTGGTGAATAGATATGAAGGAATAAGTGCTCGTTCGAGTCTAAGCTCTGAATTGTGAATGTGATAGGCCTTAACTTTCTTGTGGTATTTGAGGATCAGAGAGAGGTACGTCTGGTAGGAATTTCGATTGTAAATAGTTTACTCTTGGGACTGGCCAGCTCGAGATGTGAATTGTCTTATTTCGGATTCTCGTGCCCGAGTACTCTGGCGTTGAGGCGATGCTCAGTATTTGAGATTTGCATTTTTGGGAAAAGAACAGGCTTTGTCTGGCTAGAGTGATTTCAAGAGGCCAATGAACATCTAGTTGGATAGAAAGTGACGTGAGAGACCGGACGGGGTTAACAGGGTGTGGGACAACGTATCCCTTTTCTCTTGATGCACCCATATATGGCTACTATATGACGTTAGCCTGTGAATTCGTGTATATGATTATCTGTCAAATTTGATATGTAATTGTGACATGTATTTGTGTATTTGATTATCCGCCTCCTTGATATGGCGGGTTATGTGCATATATGTTTACTTGTGTATTTGGTATGCTGGAATTGGTGCTTAGTCAATTTACTGTGATTCTTCACTAAAATTACCTTTTGGGGAAAAAGAAAAGAAAAGAGAGAGGGAAAAACATATTTATGGATGAAAGACGTAGTCGTGGACGTGGTCGAGGCCGGGGAACTAAGCGGACCCCGGAATCAAGAGGAGAAAGGGAAACGTCAGCCGAGCAAGAGCAGGGATTAAGAGCTGCGACTGGAGACCAAATGGCAACGGCAATGCAACAAATGACGGATATCTTGGCAAGACTGGTGGATCAACAAGGCCAAATACCCGTAAACCAAAATCGAAACCCTGAGATGGGCGAGGATAGGGCTCTTGAAAGGTTCCAGAAGTTTGCTCCGCCAAAATTCCTTGTGGGCCTGATCCGGACGTGGCTGAACAATGGATCGAAACCATGGTTAATATTTTCAC